>NW_024884948.1:0-20674 GCF_019232065.1 Centrocercus urophasianus
GGAAGGGAAGGGAAGGGAAGGGAAGGGAAGGGAAGGGAAGGGAAGGGAAGGGAAGGGAAGGGAAGGATGGAAAGAAAGAAAAGGATGGAAAGAAAGAAAAGGATGGAGAGAAAAAAAAAAATCGAGTTGCAATCTTAGGTTCTGTTACAATGCTACCAACGAGGAGAGTTGAATTCAGGAGCCTGAATTCAAAGTTGGTGAATGCTGGAAATCTGTGGGAGCAGTGCTTTGGACATCTTATAGAAACTGTACTCTCCTAGTGTTATTTCACCAACAATTGGAGCAGATTGACAGTGGCCAAGCACAATCAGGCAGATCCTCTGGGCGCCCAAATACATGTATATTAGAATGATGGGCTCCAATAAACCCTAAATAATCGATATCTATTAATCTTTAATTATGTCATCCTACAGATAAAGTAAGAAAGATATATCAAGAAACTGCCTTCCACATGCGTTCATTAGGAATTCAAAGATTTAGTAGCTGGTGGTGATGTTACGATAATTAGCAGTAAAAAAAATGGAAGAAATGTAGGTTACTATAGCAACACGTTCATCATGATCTACAGCATAAACACCCAGATTAATTTACAAGATGCCAGGTAGATATCTGCTTGGCTGACTTGGGTACACACAGATACCACCTTATTTGCTTTTATTAAGGCTTAATCATTAACATTAAAGCTTCCAAAGTACGTGTGCTATCACTGTCAATCACAGAGAAGCTAGATTCTTCTGGGGGCAAATTCACCAGCTAAGACTGTTTCCTTCTCTGATTTGCAGGGAAATATGAGGATGAATATTCTTCCTCCAAGTTACTCTGAAGATACTGGTGTGGATCTGTGTATGGGCCGTGTGTTATGGGTCATATTTTCCCTCTATAGGAAATAAAATCCAGTTCCAGGAATCTCAGTCCTTTGCTCTGACAAGTTGTTCACAAAGTAGCCCTCATCATGAAGGAGCTTTGAGTCCTACTCCAAAGTGCATGATGAACAAGGGAGGAGCCCTGTACTGGCCCAGCAATGGGGACCTATACATAATGGAAGACTCAACGAGGTCACTGCCATACTGAAAAAACAGATCATCCTTGGCAGCACTTAAAGATAGATTACCAGAGTTCATAGGTTAATAAGCACAGATGCAGTTAACGTGGTCTCATAATGAGATACACAGTGCATCCAAAGAAAAAGCAAAGGTAGGAGAGTGAGCACACTCCAGATTACTGAACTAGAGCTCTCCCTAGAAAGAATTAGGTCAATGCAGAAAAAGGTTATAGACATACTCTGGGTAATACACCTGAAAATGAAAGCTTTTGTCACTGCTTTTCTTCTGCTAGTGCCGCCAAACCTCATAGCAGAGGGTCCTAGTTTCTTGCTACAAATTGACATAGCAGAGATTGTGTTTCTCTTCTGAAAATATTGGAAAAATTTCCAATGTAATCCAATGGAGCAAAAGCTCGCTTGATCTTGATTTTCAGTACGAATACAGACCATGAAAGTGGACCCTCACGATCCCTCTGACTTTTTGGGTTTTATATCATATACCTTCTTCAAGAAGATATATGATGAAAGAAATATTATGGTCAGGGGTAGAGTTTGTTTAAGGAGAAACACAGACTTGCCCCCAAAACATCCTAACAGTTGCTCATAACATACCTTGTTAAGTCAAGAGCTCAGTTAGGATTGAACATAGAGACTATACAGACTCAGCAAAAAACTACTTGTAAAATTCCGCGGGACTAGCTCTTAATGACAAATCCCTTGCCTGCTTAGAAACTATTTGCAGGTCGGATAAAGCACCCTACCTCCTAAACCACAGGGTGTGATTCTTTCTGATGGTTCCAACCACTGCCTCCTCCGAGGCTGTACAGTTGTGGGCGCAGCTGCATGCAGCACTGCACTGAGAAACTTGCCTGGCTGCACAGAAGAATTTTGGGGGCTGGAGGTAGGATGACTTAAACTGGGGCATAGCTGCAGTATGCCTTGATGGGGAAGGCAGGAGATATAGTCAGTGCCCTCCTTCTCAGCTCTGTTGTCTTCATTCCAGCAGCAGTAAAGAAGAAAAGATGTCCTAACTGCTCCCACGTACACAACGTGAAGACTGTTCACAATGTGCCCAGGAAGACTTATTCAGTCTTGATTTGCATTTTTCAGTGGTTCTTGTGAAAACCCTGAGCAAAAACAAATGTGTGTGCAGTCCTTTCTTTTTATGGTTTATATTTCTGCATCCTTCCACAAATCCTCACTCTCCAGTCCTCTACAGGCATTAGAGAATAAATTCAACAAGTCAGTTTGAGTATTTCTAGATATAGAAAAGATAAAAGGCAAGGACACCCATTGAAGAAATGAAGAATAAAAATAACAGATAGTAGAATACTTGGTAAGTAAATACCAAGTAACTGCAAAAAGAACTGAGAAAAATAGAACCTGTATATCTGAGTCATCTCCAAGCTACAAAGCATGCAGCTTGCTCTGCACTGACCCCAGAAATGGAGACTCCACCACGGCGATTTGGCACAGCCAAAAAGTGAATTTTTTTTTTCTTTTCGTTTTACTTCAATAGCTTTATGATTTATTGAGAAAAGGCACAAAAAGCTCCTTCACAACCACACAAAGCAGAGCACTTGGATCTTCTGTGAGCATCTTTTTGAACCATAACTGTCATGTAGGCGCACCAAATAAGATGCAGTATAATCTCACAAGTTTCTCTGAAAAAAATGCAATACAAGCACAAGTCTTCTTTGTAAAGAAAATGTAAATGTAAATATCTCTATCACTGCAGCATAAGCAGCTAGTGGTATTATGCTAGCCACAATTTACTTTAAATGTCAATATATTGTGTAGTACCTACTGGGTCCCTTTTTTCTGGCTATTCTGAATTAACTAAGCCAAGACTCAACACATGGCTTGAAACCACTATAGCTTATTTACAAGGAGAAAGACAGGCCATCAAACTGTCCACAGGAATTTAAAAAATTCATCAGGGAGTCAAAGTCTTTACTTTCTTTCCATTCATATAATTTTGGTTTTGGCTTAACACTTCACACAATATTCAGTTCAAACGAATATCCTTTGCATTTAAAATAAACAGCTGTTATACAAAAACTTTCGATTTTTCTTCTCCTGCCCTTTACCATTTTCTTTCCTCATTCCAGTGATCTGCTCAAATAACATTATACCCAGTCCATGTCAGAAACATGATCTGCTTCTCTAATTCAGGTTTTTTCATAACAGCCAGTTCAAGTGGCTTCATTTCAACAATTTTGTCTCTAAAGTTTCCCAAGTATTTTATTTTTTTTTAATGGATTTTTTAATTTGATTAAAAAAGCAGGGAATAGGAGAAAAAATAGATATAATTAAAAAGTGATACATTCTGGTTTGAAAAATGAACAAAGCTCACAGAAAATAAAGGAATACTTCTAATGCCATGATTCTAATATGAGTCAGGTTCATAATATAAAACTATATTTGATGGTTTCTGTCTAATTAATAGTAGAACTTAGCCCACAATTCAGACCTCCCTCCCCCTACTTCCCCCCACACACACCTAATTAGGAAACATTTTACATAGCTCTTATTTAGCATTTTATAAACATTGGGCCAATTTCAACTTTGGGGTAACTTTATTGAAGCCAGTGAGTAAAGCCAAATATCTAATTAAATGTAACACTTTGGCAAGTATACAAGTATTTGGCAAGAAAATATATATTCATCAAACAGTGCTGTGCATATGATGAATTACAGAATTATGTGATGAACTGTGGCTATTATGCCAATAAAACTTTTAGAAATAACTTTTCTTTAAAACAAGTTACATTTTGGAGAATGGATGGTATAGTGGTCTGATTAAAAAAAAAAGTGTTTCTGACATCTAATCAGAGACTTGCTTTATTATGGTTTGACATCTGTATGAACATGGTAATTTCAAAATCCTCCCATAAAATATTTCTATTCTACCAGTTTACCAGTGCAACTACACCATCAATTTGAATCCAACCCGCATAAAAGTCAGTAGAAGTACTTACAGTTACTCTCCTCATGGTACAGATGGCTATGAACAGCACTGCTTCAACTAAGTTGATTTTTAAAAATACTTCTACATATAACTGAATACTGTGTAATACAGTATCTGTATGCACTGATTGAAAAGACTTTGCATGTATGTGAAATAAGACAGTTGGGTAGACTAAGTTGCACCACTGCAGGGTGAACTATTCTTCAGTATGTCTTTCATCATTCTTCAAGGCAAAGATCTTGAAGCAGAGTTCATATGCAGACTCAGAGAGCTGCTCTGAACTGACACTACACGATGTCTTGTACTGTTGCCATTGACTCATCCTACAAAAACTGCATGACTATTGAAAACAGAGAAACTGTGGGCAAAGGTATTTGCCTTTCTTGAAATCTGACCTGCAGAACAGCCATATTTAAAAGCTAAATTCAATAGTACATACACTAATAGAAACCTCTTCATATTTATGAGTACTAATAAATTTTCTGCATCCAGACAGACTACAAAATCTGTGGTTTCTATTTTTAAAGAACTAGTGAAAAGAAAACATATAAATTAAAAAGTATTAGAAGAGATTTTCCCTCTTTAAACATTTGACATAAATATATGACAATATTTATTCCATTCCTTTTAAATAGAATACAGTAATGTTCATTTGGTTAACATGTAGGGACAAACTAATTTTTATGCCTCAGCTTAATTTTATATCGTAATTTGAACTTTATTATGGACTATACTTACTTATTTTTAACTATTATTTCTGTGCATGAGAATTATCTTCTCCTGCTGAAGAGATTGACTCACATAATGATGAGATGGTGTATATAGATTCTCTGGACCTACAGTAGACCACACAGAGTCTATCTGCTGACTTCTGAAGTCTGTGGGTAGCACCGTCCTATTCAAATACAAAAATGTTTTGTTCCAACCATCACAAGGACATGTCCTAGGGTAAGTAATACAGGTACAAGGTTTACACAGGCATTTCCTAACTACCTAGTTATAGGAGAAATTTTGGGGGAGTTGTGGTGCATTGTGAGCTCGTTGTACCAAAGACAGAAAGCTGCAGTGCTCTTATCATCCTCTCTGAGTGATGTAAGTTGAGCTGTAGCTACAAAAAAAACTGCTCCAAGAAGTCCTGAACTAGAACATAAGTTGATATGGAGTCACTTTGGTACAAACAGCTTTAGAATTCACAGATCTCACCTTCCATAAAACATTTGATTCTGGGGGGTTTCCTAAGGTGAAATCAGTTTAGGCTTGTCGTATACTTTTTCTAGTGCAGTTTAGAATGAAAGTTAATTACAGTAGCAACATTTTTATGAGAGTGGTACTCTTGGCGTATAGATTTTAATAGCAAGTGTATGTAGTGAAGAGGTACAGGAAAGTAAGATGTAAAATGGTAGAGATTTAAACCATCAGCAGAAAACTGAATTTGAGAACTGGAAGAGAAAAAGAAATAAGGATTTGGCATATATCTTAAATATATATATATATATATATATATATATATATATAATATATATAAATGAAGAAGTCCCATTCTGGAGGCAGTCAGAAAGGAAATATAATAATAGCATTTTGCTATGACTATATTATGTCTTAGATTATCAGCACATTTAAAAACTGGTTATGGCTTAAGCATCATAAAGTATGCTGAAGAAGCACAGTGGAAGATAAAAAAGTAAAGAAATAAGACAGCCCCCAAATCACTAACAGGCATAAATTCACTCGAATCAATAGATAAGATCCTACAGATCCTAAAAAAGAGACACTAGCATCAAGGTGAGTAGGAAACCTCACTTTTTTCATGGAGCACCTACATTTTTTTACAGAGATAAAAACCTCTCATGAGGTTCCTGTTCTTCAAGCTGCACTGTATCTTTGTGTGAGTCTGAGGCGAGGAGATCTGCTTTTTTGTTGAAGGACAGAGTAAGAGACAAGTTGAAAACAGGAAGACAGGGGTAGGGTGATAATCACAACTTGGGGCTGAAGGGAAAATAACTTCAGCAGTCCTTTTCATCCTGTGACAAATCAAATTCCATTGTGGCCTTCTGGGAAGAAGAGCTGATGTTTCTTTCTCTTCTCACTTCCCTTTGCTGGCTCATTTTTTTGCCTTTAGGGATCACAGTGGCTGTTCTCCTAGTACCATCCAGCCAGTCAGCACAGGAGGACCTGTACCTGTGACCAAGTTTACTTATTACTGTAGTTCAGTTCAGCAGGATTCACCTTAGCCTTAAACATAAACACGTTTTGAAATTCAGCTTTATCAATACATTTAATGGATAATAAGTGACTAAACATTAGAACCCATTTCTGAGCTTTTTGTTTCTTCCTGTAGCACAGCTGCTAATTATTAAGGTATTCATCTGTAGAAAGATAAACAGTTTCTGACTCAAACATACCTTGTCTTTTTATTCATGATGACTGAAATCGTAATTCCACATTTATGATGTTTGAAATTTTAGCTAATGGCATACAGTAACTACAGACTGTGATTCAAAGAATAATTTGAAACATAAAATAAAAATTTCATATTATCTATGGGAGACAGTGTGCATTTCACCCACCTAGAAAGCACCTAGGAAGCTGCAGAGCTGTACTAATGAATAAATGATAATAATAAAATTGATAATAATAATAGCAATCATGAGCCAAGAGTTTGAGGACAGATATCTACATTTTGATTTGAGAGAGGAAGCAAAAGACATTCTTCTGCAGTTTGCAATTGTGATATTTTACGTGTATAGTCCTTTTTTTCAGTAATCCTGGGCTCTGACAGTAGTGGTTTTGTAGCCCTCTTTTTAGTAGGTGACTCACTGTGTTACATTTTCTTAATAACAAATATAAAGGTTCTGAATTTGTCTTTTCAAAATGGCACATGGGAGGCATACACAAGTCTTATTCACAAACATGAATTCATACAGTATCACCCATGAATCACTTTGAAAAGAAGCTAAGCCTTAAGTATCTTATTTTGCCTTTATTTTCTTTGACATTTTCCTACTGCTTACTTTAATGTATGAAGAAGGAGTGCTAAGGTTTCCTCATGTATAAGATTCATCTGTATCAGATCAGCTACAATTGAGCATTCAAGTCCCACACTGCTTTTGTAAAGTGTATTTGATGAATCCAGGTTAAAGCCTCATAGGCATACTTACTCATAAAGGCAATGGAGAATTTAACCGATTCATTCATCCATATCATCATCAGCTATCACAATGGCGCAGGATAAGCCAGACCACTGAGTCATGTGAACTTTGGCAAACAGACATGGGAAATACCTTGCATGTTATTAGATGCAGTCTGAGAGCTCTTTGGATACCGGAAAATTTGAGTACGAGGAGGTCAAATTGCACTTGTATAGCTTGCATTCTGGAACTTCTGTAACATTGGTTTTTCATTTATATCTGAATCCCATCTTTGTCACAGACAGCATTTTGTTCTTTAAAACATTTGCACAATGACCCTTTCTTTTCTGATAGGGATCACAAATTAATTTAAACTGGTAGCTTGGACCTGATTTTGGTACCACACCACCATGCCCTTCAGACATCAAAGCCTTAAAAACCTAAACATAAGGATGCACTACATAACTTGGGATTGACATTAGTGAAGAGCTGTAATATTTCCTACTTTGGCTAAGGATTTTAGTGTAACATCACTCATCACTTCATATGTCAGAAAGTAAAAAATCGCCACCCCAAATCTACACATTATGGGATTCAGATCCCAGGATCTGAGAAGATCAAAGGAATTTGTTTGCCTTAATGAGTCAGAGGGATTTTTCACTGACAGCAGCTCTGCTCTCTGTAGAAATACACTTTGCATTTGGAAATGGCCAGTATTTGTAATGCCATATGTGACCTGTTACAGCCAATGAGTTGTAATTAAACGTTCTGACTGAATTCTCTCTCCCAGTCAAACTCACTGTTTTTGAAATCACAAAGTCTTTATTGATCAGATCTATTCCATTTTGCATCAAAAAACTAGTTTGTCCACTGACTGCTAAAAATGGCCCATAGGCAATTGAAGTCTTGTCAATAACTTGTCAGGGACATAGTCCTTGTTTTCACTGGGGAGGGGGGGGGAGGGGGAAGAATGGAAAAAAGGGGCTTTCTTATGACTTGGGAATATCCAAAATACAGATTCACTTATTTTCCTGAGGAGGCACTCAGAATAGATAAATACAACAGAGCTATTAATCCAGACTTTCCACAAGTAGTAAACTGACATAAATCTACAGAAAGGGAGAAAAGACAATGGCAGCAATCAAACAAACAAAACTAGCAAACAAACAAAAAATACAAAAACTCAGCAGAACTGAAGTGTTTGGATAACAAAAGCCTGTTGAAATTTTTATCTGGGCTGTGCAGATCTTTTTCCTCCAATGCCCAAAACAAGCAAGAAAAAAGGCAGTTACCCCAGCCCTTGAAATGTGATATTTATTAACATGACAGGTGTCATACTGGGCAAAGCAGAAATAAAACATATGCCTGATCCCTTTGATAAATTAATTTTTCTTTAAGTTGTTAATATAAATCTATTAATTTATATTGTTGCTTTTTGTTTCCATATATAGGTTAGTATCATATCAATAACTTAAGAAAAAGTAGGAAGAAAATGATGAGAAAAAAAAATACGAAGCTATTTTTTAAACCTGTGAAACAAAACTGAGCATCATAACTGAAAACACTGTTGACATGCACAAAGGAAGCATTTCTTAACAGGAAACTGTAAAACTCAGTGAGTCAGAAACTTTGTAATGGGATTTAGGTTTTGCATATATATCATTATTTTGTATGTAAAACAGTCTTGTGAAGCACCATGAAATACCCACAGTTTCACCTAACAAGTAATACACTTATTTGAATCTTGAATTATCACACTGGACGTCTTTCAGTACCTTAAATCTTAGTAAACATCTCTACACCAGTTAGTCATAGAAGATCCAAAGTGAAATGGCTTTTTTCTGCTGTAGTTTTTTCAGTATGGTCTTGTTTCCATATTATGAAGATATCCAAGATTTGGTGCTGAACCACTATTAGCCTTGAAAGAACGTAAGGATTAACAATGTGAAGACTGAATTGCTCATAAAACTTTTTTTAAAGAGCACTAGAAATATATTTCCAGCATAAAATAAAATAGTTGCCTGTCCTTTGTATAGGCTTAGGCTTTAGTCTGACACAGAGCAGGGGGCTTATTAACTGAAATGGAAAATATCTGGCAATTGCTTCATTTTCCATCTGATATTGTCACCCTTATTGACTGCACACTGTGAAAAATGTGAACTGCCTTAAGGAGCATAGCCTAAGAAAAGGAAACGATCAAATTTTGCCTCCTGCACAGTTCTCATTAATTTAAAGAAAATTTCTTATGAATATTTCTGAGACCATAATCAGGCTACATAGCATTGATGTACTATGTTAAACAAAAGCAGATACTGAAAAAAATATATATATAGATATGAAGTAAAATTTTCCAGAAAAGGCATGTCTTGCCAAAACAATAATCATAAAAAAAATAAAAATAAAATGGAATGGAGGTGAGAATTACCTACACAAATCACAGGAAGTAGTGTTTCTATATAGTGTGTGTTAACATTCAGAGATCCACAGCAGCTATAGGAAAAAGCAAAATGGAGCAGAGTGGTAAAGACATGCTGAATCTGAAACACACTGAGTATAATAGAAATAAAAGAAATCAAGGTTTGGGGAACTGGCATGGACTGCACAAGATTTCTTCTCCTCACATATGGTTAGACGAATATACCTCAGTGAGAAAACACTGGATGTGGAAATGGGCAGGAAGTTAGAAAAAGAGATTCAGGATACAATTTTTTGCTGTCTAGGTATTTTTACCATTCAGTTAGGAAACTGACAGGACTACCATGGACAACTTTAGAAGTTTTGTTCTATGGTAAAAGAAACCATGGAGGAATATTTAACCTTTCCAGAAATTTGGAGTTTACAAATACAACCTCCCCTTCGCCTGAAAATAGATGCTAGGCAATTAAACATTTAACTCTGTTCTTTGTCTGTTGCTGTATCTCACACTTTGTATCATTTTCCAGGAAATATTTTCAAATTTACTTCATTCTAATTCGTTAAGGTCCTTATGCAAGTTTTAATTCTTTAAGAATATGTTAGAAAACAGATAAGCACGTTAAAGATCTAAGTCTTGAACAAAGTCTAATCCAGATGAGTGCTTGTCCATAGTGAAGATCTGTCCAGATGGCCATAAAACAAATAAAAGTACTATGACAAGAAGGCAAATGCTCTGTCTGAACAGATATTAGCACCTTGCCAGCAGCTGTAACAGCTGAAAGTTAATGTAATTACTGGATCAACAATCACAATGTTAAATAATTTGCTTAATGAACCTGTACAACAGTTACTTTAGTTACAGCTCCTGTTAATACTTGTTCAGTAAGTAATTGCATTTTGAGCAATGTTCAGCAGCTTTCCTAAAACTGTATTGATATAACCACAATCTAGAATCAGGCAGAGTCAGGGGAAAAGCAGATATTTTTTATGCTGTTATAGTATTACAGTACAGAATTCCAAACTAGTCTATTTAAGAAATCATCGGCTGGATAAACAAGGTTGAACCTCTTCACCACATGTTCTTTACAGATCCTTTGGCTGCCCTTTTAAACTTAATTATCCATGTTAATTACCTATTAATCCATAGATTGTGTCAAAGTCATTGAACTTATTACTTTCTAAATCGCTCATGTGAGTATTGCCACTCAGGGCTGCAGTGGCAGGAGCAGCCCCCTTGCTTTTCCACTTGGCTGGTTTCCAGCCCTGCATCAATGTGCATTGATCAGGAAGGGGTGTGAAGCTAGAACACTGTTTTCACCAGTCACGCAACAAAACCTGCTCACAGTTGTAGTCCCCTTTGGGAGTATACAGAAACTCCCCAGGTGGTCCTAGACCACCACGCTGCTCCCAGATAGTACTTTCCTCCTGCTTTTCTCAGTGTCTCTTTAGTCTTCATGTTCCTACAAAGCAAGCGGGGCAGAAAACAGGCCAGGCTTCATCATTACATTTGTGAATGGGAGTTGGACTAGATGACCTTTCAAGAACTCTTGCAACTCAAGCAATTCCATGATTCTATGATATGCCCCTTGGATGAGCAACGTATGATCAGCATCATATTCTCTATTGTCAGTTTTCCTACTTATCTACTTCAGATGCTCTTCTACATACAGGTGATGTAAAAGCCCCCCCCAGGGAGACAGGTCAGTGCCCTTCCACTGCTCAGCATAGGCATGCAGAGAGTGTGGCCATCTGCAGATAAATAATTCAGATAGATAATTCAGATAATTCAGACAGATAATTCAGATAGATAATTCAGAGGTGCCAGTCTTCATCTCTGCCTTTTAGATCATAGATCTAAAATAGATCTTGTCCAGGTAGATCATAGATACAGGGTCTGCAATGTTCACATTTGCTCTCTTCACTGAGGAACGAACTCTGCAAGAATGGCTCATATTAAATTGCGCCTTGCTCGACCAGCAGCACAGCAGTGCAGTGTGAGTGTGCTGAAAAGAGAAGAAAGATAAATTTCTTTCAGAAATCTCTCAGAAAACTGCTGCACAAAAAGGCAAGATTTCTGGAAGTGGAGAGAAGGTTTGGAGTGCTTTCATATGAGCAAGGAATGATGTTTTGTTCACCAGGAGAGTCTGAATATTCTCTCATGGGCTGATTCTTCAAAACTTCCTCAGAATCTTTATCAAATCTTACTAAAGCAATGGAAAAACAGAACTTTTCCAGACTGTATTAGTTTAAACTCAGTGAGAACACTGCATAGCATGGAGCTGACATGTTGTCCTCAAAAGAAATAAAGCCCTGGTGATTAACCAAAAGGCAATACTGTTTTGAAGCTTAGGGCCATCTAAGCACTTGCAGGACCAACCAGATTTTCTCTAACTGAAAGAAAAGATGATTTATTCACTGGCATGAAAAGAAAGCTGAAAAGAAACGTATATGTTTCCTTGTTTTTTTTTTTGTCAGGGTCCTCTCTGAGGGACTAGGACTCGCATTGTGCAGAGAACATCCCAAACAATCCTCTCACCACTGAGAATATGTATTCATGTCCTCACTAAGTCCTCACAAAAAGAAGAAAAAAAAAAAATTAAAAAAAAAAAAGCAGTCAAACAAACATAAAACACTGAGCGTTTTAAAATGAAAAGATTGATTTGAAACCAATTCTGCTTTTTCCTGCAAGCAGTTTTACGAAGGGTTATTAATGAATACAGATACTGCTTCACAGAAGTGGAACAGGACCTGGCCCCTGGACTGCATGTCAGAAGCAGAAGATTTGCCATATTGATCCTACCCCCATTAAAATCAGCCAGCGATTTGCCATTGATTTCAGTGGGAGCAAGGTCTTCAAGTGCAGCAAAAGACCATCCCTTGGAAGTAGAAAAAAAGGTGCAAAAGTTGTTTGAATGCCAAGGCCAAACATTAAACTAGGAGAACTTTCTATCCAAAGGCAGTGAGAGATTTCATTTACAATACTTCTGAACTGCAGGCAGAGGTTTCCGTCAGCTGGGGCCAACATGCTCACCATCACTGTGTTTATTCAGACTTAGCCCCAAGCAGATCTTTCTTACTTGAGACTCCTCTGCTCTAGCAGTTCATCCCCAAGGAGATACAGTGGAATGTCTCAGTGACTGCCATCAGTACACGCTGCTAGTCTCATTTATTTCAGTTGGCCTATTTAATCCTTCTCTTACCAGCTCCTGCTAAACCTATTGCTTTTGTTTGTTTGTTTGTTTGTTTCTTATGTAAGGCAGACTGTATAGTAGCTACATGTTTTGCCCTATTTTCACTACATTTTGGTACACTCTTTTACATATTAGGCTGGGGTAGTTTATTATGTGCTTTTTTTCTGATTGATTCAAGTGAATACAGACACATATAGTATGCTATTTACAGTAGACGCAATACACTAATATTCTTAATGATTATAGTATGGATAAATAAAAAAAAAATAAATGAAGTGCTGTTGCAAACCTTTACATAAATTCAGAACAAGTCTTTCAAGTTCATAAATCTTTTGTTCACTATTTTTTGCCACATATCCATTTCTCAAACTGATTCAAAAGCATTAGAATAACATGGCAGAAAAAGATCTTATGGTACTGATAACACAGACTAAAAAAAAACCACAAAACAACTGTTCACATGAAATTGCAAAAATAAATAAAAAGTTGTTCAGTGGAGCCATGGATTTCTTGGATTTGAACAGAAAATCTGAATAGAGTCTATGCTCCAGAGTTTGTATGTATATCATAAAGTTTCAGAGAACTGACAGCCAATAAATTGCAGTCAAACAAGATTTGTATCATGCTGATAAATTAACAAGATGAAAAATTGCAGAGAGACTCATTCACCATATTAGTACTTAAGATTGTAGTGCAGTATTTTTACTGATAGCAGTTCATGCCTTGAAGGATAAATGCCTGAATTACCATGGTGTTAATGGACAAGCATGGTACCTATTTTATGACTAAGACTGAATGTTTCTCTGCCACTGCAAGTGCCTCTAGAAATTCACATGAAGTATAATTTCTTAATGGGTTGAACTAGTGCAATATAATTTTGTGCAATTGGTGTGGTTTTTTTTATTTATTTATTTTTTAAGCTCAACTTAGGAACCAATTTATTCTTTTATGGTTGTGTATTATATAAATGTTAACAAAAAAGCTGTTGTCAAATTTTATGAAATCCTAACTCTTTGTCAGTTATATATATTTTCCATGTATTAAACAATTCTGAAAGAAATAAAAATTCCATTTGACAATCACATCCAGTTTGGCCCAATTTTACACCCTGTATAATCATTTTTCATCTGTAGCATTAAGAGATTTCTGATGTCCATCTGCAATAGAAAAGAGCCAGCAACTTCTTGTCAGAGTAACAAAGTTAATTTATATCATTATGAGTGATAAACAAAAAAGAGCTGAAGGCAAGCCACATGATCATCCTGTTTTGTGGAGGATCTGTCTACCAATGACTGACATGTCGTACTAAGGGGATGAGGAAAATGAGGGACAGAAAGGGCTGTTCGCACTATCTTAACTTTTGTAGATGACAAAGCATTTAAAGTTGTGTGATGTCAATATTTCTCCAGAGTTTCTAGATATTCTTTGTCCCCTTGTGGAAATGGTGATACCTGAGATAGAAAATTTCTTTCCTGCACTGAGTACAGAAAATGCACTTCTGAGGACTCCAAACACACTGTACCAGGAGTTCACCTATCCTCCTTCCTGGAATTCCACATCCCTTGCCGAGAAGAAATAAAAAACACAATCCAAATGCATTGGTTGAGCCAGGTCCTATTACACAGAGGCCTGCAAGACACAGAACTAATCTTTGTCTCTTCTACTGTTGCCTGGTTTAGGTCACTTTATGTCTCTCTGCCTTGCTCTGTTGACTGAGGACAAACTACAAGTCTTCCTTCTTTCTCCTTGCCCCACTGCTATTTGTCTCTTCAAACACCCCAAATCTTTGTAGGAACAAAGGCTATATCTTCCATTTGATTAGTACCACAGGACCCAGACTTCAAATGCTTCTCCCTATTATAATGCTACTGACAGCATTCATTTTATTTATTTATACATAATTGTACTATTTTTGCATAAATACTATTTTTGCATGATAATACCAACTTCTCATGATCTGGTTCACTATTCATCTTCTGTCTCCTAATCTAAAGTTTAGGAAAAACAAATCACACCCTTGTGTCTTTCACTTACAAATAAGCCAGTCCAACCTACTGAAATAATAATGAGTATTGTAAAAATCCTGAGCATACAAAATGCTTCCCCATCAAGACATGCTGGGTCGCAGTAAAATAAAAACCTTATATACATTGGAAAAAAAAAAAAAAAAAAAAAAAAAAGATGCTATCTGAAACAACCCACTTAAAACAAAAAGAACAATATCCATATGTCAGCCACATTTAAGTCCTAAACACATTAAAGAGATAAATGTACTGAAGCTAAGAGTGAAGGACTCTCACTGAATTACTGGAATTTTTCCCAGCAGAATCCCAGCAATTGCTGGTACACTTTTGAAAGATGTCTAGATCACTGCTATGTAAACTACATTAGGTGAATCAGATTCACCTTCACCTGTTCTTGAGTCTGAAGAGCCCACACAGCAGACACAGACTCACGAAGACACTAATGCAGGGCTCCAAGTGTGCCTACACACTGCAGAAATCTTTAGTTTTCTGCATCTTTTGATTTATGAGCCATCTTATCTGTGAAAAAAGACTGGGAGTATAATAGAGGGAACACTGTCAGACATTAGACCCATTAGAGAAGACTCATGAGATCTGTTCAGCCAAATAATACAGTGAGAGAGCAGTAGGGCAATTCACCCTTTCTGCCTAATTCTGGGCATAGTGAAATGGGAATGAAATGCAATAAGAAATCATAGAGAACTTCAGTTAGTCCTGGATTGTGAGGATAAACGTTCAGAAGCACTTTAGCATCCCCAGTTTGACAAGCTTGACAGTCCCTACACTGCACTTCAACCACTGCCACCAGCTAGCACTTCCTTTACATGGCTGATTTCAGTACTCCTGTTTGCACCTAGAGTAATGAGCTGATCCTTCTGAACCACAGCTTACAGTGCAGAGAAAAAACACTGTCATTAGGAAAACAAAGCCTTACATCTACACAAAGATCCTGAAGCTGTGAAGTTACTGGGCATGTAAATTTTAGTGATGGGGTAGGATGCCAAAAGGTGCTGTTCTTAAAATTACATGTGTAGTGAGAATGTATGGCTAGAAAGTGATTAGAGGGTAGAAGATTAATCACAACCATTAGAAGGAGGTTTAATAATTCATGCTGGAGCTTAAACGTAATATTTGCACAAAGGAAGGCACTGAAGCTATAGCGGGATTAAGTTTCTTAATAAGCTTCAAAGCTTTCTGATGATTTGAGATGTTTCTAGAGATCTATAAGAGTTTGGAAACTCCCAGAAACAGGGACAGAAACAGACTTCTTCATTTGAAGCTTTCCACTAAATATTCAACCCATAAGCATTACAATAAATCAGTAAATGTGACTTTCAGGATGTCTGAATCACTAAATAGTTGCAGTTAGTTTTTTTATTTTTTTAATTGGCTTGTTACATAAACATAAATATGGGTTATCGTGATGATTTAGATATCTTCTCCTGCTTCTCTGTTTTTCTTCAGTAAGATGCTAGGTCAGACATTCTAAGAACCAACAGGAATGGTAAGGAATGGCCTTGCAGTGGCTGCAGCCATCTTTGTAAGAAACACTCTGAGCAAGTTTGAAGCAGTACACCTCACATATCCTGTGCACCTGGCAAAGCTATCAAGAACCACTCTGGAAACACAGCACAATGCAGCCTTGAGCATGCACACACACTGCATGTTTAAATTAGCTGAAGCGATTACTGGTCTGGTGTTTATGCATTTCTTATTCAGTTTTCAACAAGCAACAAACAAAATCACCATGTCCAGAAAAAAATAGCACTTAAATTCACAAATGTATTGTTTCTAGCATTCATATTAGCATGCAGTGGGGCTTATGCGTTTGTTGCTGTAAATGTTTTTTCTTTTGCTTGTTTGTTTTTTTAAGTAACAGTACTGAAGTACTGTTGAATAATGAGTGCTAAGCTTTCTTGCAACTGAAGGAGGAGAACAAAATCTTCCAACTCATAAAAAAACCCTAAAAAACTAATTAAAATTCACCTAAAATAACAATTGCAGAAGTTTTGGATGGTGTTATTTCCTACCACCTTTTTATTAAACCTGAATAAAAGCAGAATGATGTCTAATCTAAGTTAATTTTGGATGCCAGTTACCAGCTGTAATAGTCCATAATGGAGTTAACATTATTTATAGGATGGTTTTGAAATATCATACAGAAGCTATCATTTTTCCAAAAAGCACTACTCCAATTTTTCAGTACTGATGCCATTTTTTTTCAACAGCTGTCCTTAGAAGCACCTAATCAGTGGGGGCACTGTCCTGCAAAATGTTGAACCTTCCTTCATACCTCAGCTCCCTTCAGCTGTTCATAACTCAGCAAGCATGGTACAAGATCACTTAGAGGACCATCCTTGGAGAGCTACTCTTCCCACCTAGGGAATAAAGCTGGTGGAAGATAAAGCACATTTGTGTAGCATAGGGGCATCACAAAATTAAAGAATCACAGAACATCCTCTTTGGAATGAACCCACAAGAATCACCAAGTCCAACTCAGGCCTCCACATAGGACCACTCAAAATCAAAATCCTTTATCTGAGAGAGCTGTCCTTGAACTCCAGCAGCTTGGGAGTGCACCCACTGTCCTGGGAGTCTGTTCCATGCCCCTTGCCTTTTCAGTGAAATAAGAGGTGAGGAACATGTGAGAAATTTAACCTTTTTCCTGTTCAGATGGTCTTAATTGTGAGCATGTGGAAGGGGTTGATCATTCTGCTTCAGATAGCAAGAAAGGATATTTCTATGTTTAAGGCAAATTACTTACTAAAAGAAAGAGGTGGCGGCTGTTTTTATGGTAAGGCCTCTCCCCAGAGATGCAGCTGACTAAAAGCGAGAGGCTGAGAACCATCGGGTGCTATGAGTTTCCAGTTTTGCTTTCTCAGCTACCATCTTTCCTTTGTTTTTCCTTTCATTTCTAGCAATTTTTATCCCACAAATTTACCTCCTGCTTTCCTATCACGAGTAGTAAATAAATGAATACATTATTTTCTCAGACTGACCATGAGATGAAACATAATCCATGAGGAGTTAAGGTGTGGGGTTTTTTTTTTCAAAAATACAATGACTTGGAGAAAAAGCAAAAAAAAGCAAAAAAAAAAAAAAGAAAAAGAAAAAAAAGAAAAGAAAAACAAAAAACAAAAAACAAAAAAACATGGTGTGAAATGGACGTGCTTTTGGGAAACAAAGGAAAAGAATTCCAGAATTTGCGTACATTGGAGCAGAGGCACCTCAGCTCCTGGTGCTGTGCCTAAGTGGTCTCCCCAGCCTGAAGGCTCTTTTGCCATGATAAAGGGTGTGAATTGGAAAATCCTAACCCAAAACTGGGGGAGGGCCTTGGTCTGAGGTAGGTGAGGGGAGGAGATTCTCAGGACAGGCTTTGCTTATTCCTACCTAAAGGCTCTCTTAAATTGGTTGCCTTTTCTTTCATTTTATTCTGATGGCAGCCTTGCACTTTTAAAAAATCATGCAGGCTTGATTGTTTTGCAAGGACAAAGCTAAGAGAGGGACTGCAGCTCAAGGCGAGTTGGAAAAAGCAGCAGCAGGTGCCTTGTTGCTAGTTTTTCGCAAGAAAGGTTGGGCTACATGTGCTTAGCTTCTGTTTCAAACCTGACAGAAGGAAATCAAAAGATTTTTCATCTTGTTAAAATGCAGCCAGCCAATGGTTTTCTTTTCCAAAATATTACAGATATTATTATCAAATGTTCAGATTTTACATTCCTGACAAACAGGAAATATATGCTGCACTAATAGGATGTCAATCAGAAAGATAACACCAATTTTGTGGTTTCTAAATCATCCCCACCACCTGCTGAGCCTTTGATCATCCCAAACAATTAATCTAAGAGATACATGATTAAGAAATAAATACTTCCCAGTGAACCTGTGAGTTACAGTACATATTAGCAAGCTCTGATCTCGCTTTCAGTGATCACAAATCAATTATATACAAAGAGAGATGAGAGGGGTGCAAAGAGAGTCTGCCGATCAACAGATTTATTTCAGTAACAGTGAATTAAAAGATATCACTGCATTTTAGCTAATTTGATGGGACAGTATGTTTTAGGGAAAAGCTTTTTTTTCCTCCAGAAGCTGGAGATAGAGTGGCATGTTGCAGCTGTATTTATTAAAGAAGATTTCTGCTGTGTGGAACATTTTGAAATGTTGACTTTAAAATACAGAATTGAAATGAAGATCTGGAGTTTGGCACTGCCATAGAACAGGAAATCACAACCATTCTGTCAGAAAACTGAAAGCGGCATCTCAGCACTGCTCAAATTCTTTGATGCTATCACCTACACATTTTTTTGTGAAGGTACTTGATGTAATATAAAGTTGAATATTCCTTCTCAGCTCTCAGACTGAATTCATGTACGTGGCCAGCTGAAGACTGTTTCTGAATTAGCAGTTTGGGGAAGAGATGTGGTTTTGCCCAAGATTAAGAAAACAAACAAACAAACAAACAAAAACAATAGCAACAACACACACATGTAAGCAAAAGAACAGCCACAAAAGAATAAAGAAAGCAAAACTACAAAACCCCACCCCCACAATGAAGTGCTGTATAAGTGATCTCTGTTGTTTTCTTATTTCACCAAACTGTGACAGCACTGTAAGCTGTCCTGATTCCAGCCCCAGCTCAGTCGCAAAAGGCATGGAAAACGTGGAAAATCTCAACTCTGAGGAAAGAACCTGAGCAGTTCTTAATTTGCAGTCTTTCACCTTTGAACATCAGTTTTTGCAGTACCCTACTGGCGCTGTGCTAAGGTTTCAGTAGCTGAAGCTCTGTGGTCCATTCTGCCTCTTATTAAAATCAATTAAGCAGGACATATTAGCTGTCTTTGAGGACTTAATTTTTGAAAAAGATTTTAGCAGGAATCCCCCCATCAGTATTTAACTCAGTCTCCTTAAGCCTACTGCTAGAAACTAACGAGGAATCTTTCAGATTTCACTGAAATTAGTGTGCATGTACTTTCATGCTCAGCAACTTGCAGAACTGGGCTATGAAAAGGAAGGAATATATACAGCTCACTGGATGGCTGTCTGTGTAAAACAGAAAATAAAATGCAAGAAAATATTGCATGTGAGATCTTTACAATTAATACTTAATCACAACAGCATCCTTTCCCTTGGATTTTATACTACGCTGGATCAATCTGCTTGTTAAAATACATGTAAGGTTTGCAAAGAATCAGTTTGGTTGTATGAAGGCAACTGCAAGTAGAGGACAGCATGTCATATCTGCAAGCAGTGTTTTGCACACTGCTTCTCTAGTACCTGCACACAAATGAATGCAGCTGGAAAGCTGCAAGTATATGAAGGCAAACAGTATTTCAATCTTGTGTAGACAATAAACAGAGTCATGGGAGGCTAAAGCATTATTATGAACAGATTCTCTAGAAACAGTCTCATGTCTTTCCCATGAGCTCTGTACTCTGTCCTTCCTTTCATTGCTGTGTACTAAAGATACTCAGATAAAAGTTATTTAACATTTTTATCTAGTAAAATATGAGGAATGTTGTATTTTGTGTCTTTCAGTAACGCAGATACCTTTTCAGCATTTTTCAAAATGCATTAGAACAACGTGGGATGCATGTCCATATTAGTTACAGAAATTAGGGCTTAGAAGCACATTTCTCTGAATTGGTAATATTACTAAGTCTCATTGCTTTTGAGAATCTTTTCTTTCTTATTTTTCCAGTATAAATATATTTCCATTTCCCTTCCCTCCCTCCCTCCTTCCTTCCTTCCCTCCTCCCTTTCCTCCTTCTTTCCTCCCTCCCTCCCTCCCTCCTTCTCTTTCTTTCTTTCTTTCTTTCTTTCTTTCTTTCTTTCTTTCTTTCTTTCTTTCTTTCTTTCTTTCTTTCTTTCTTTCTTTCTTTCTTTCTTTCTTTCTTTCTTTCTCT
>NW_024884949.1:0-17415 GCF_019232065.1 Centrocercus urophasianus
CCCCCCCCTAAAAGCATTTCTCTGCCCGCATCCCCAGGGGTGCGTGCACCCAACCCGAGGAGACCTGGAAGAGCGCGGGGACCTGGAGGAGCTCGAAGCTTTGGCAGAGGAGGACGAGGAGATGGGGAGCGGGGCGAGCGCCGAGGACAAGGAGATGGCCAAGAGGTCCAAGGAGCTGGAGAAGAAGCTGCAGGAGGATGCGGATAAGGAGGCGAAGACGGTGAAGCTGCTGCTGCTCGGTAGGGTGGAAGGGGGGGGGGGGACACCCTGTGGGGACGTGAAATTGTCCCCATGTCTTTATTCTTTATGCTTGGGAACAGGGAGGGTATGGGGATTGTTCCCGTGGCCCCATGTGCGGCACTGGGATCCCGCTGAGGGTGGGGATGGGCATGGAGAAGTAATGGGGAGCGGGGAGGCGTGGGGAGAAGGGTGTCCTGGGGGTCCCATAGGAGGACACCCAGCCCCCATCCCATCCCATCCCATCCCATCCCATCCCCATCTCCATCCCACCCTCACGCCATCCCCATCCTCACTTCATCCTCATCGCACTCCACCCCATCCCAACCTTCTTTCTCCTATGTCCCATCCCCACCCCATCTCCATCCCCATCCCCTCCTTATGAGCTGGGTGCCCCCTCAGCCCTGGCCCTGTGGCACACGGACGGGTGCTGGGCACCAAAGGGACAACGTGGGCACAGGGAATGGAGCGGTGACACCTGCGGGGGGTGCGACCACGGCATCTCCAAAGCCCCATGATGGGCACAGGAAGGGACCAACCCCCCCCTCCAGCACAGGGCCGGGGGGCAGCAAGTGGCAGCGGTGGCAGAGCTGAGGGGCGGGGGGCACAGGGTGAAGGCGATTAGCGCCCTAATTCTAAGCAGCTTCCTGTGCTGCCCTAAGCTGCTTACAGCATCGGAGCCCCGCACCGCCACGGTGGGCGCCCAGCCCCATGGGAGTCCCTGCAGCACCCATGGCTGGGGTCCTTCCTGGCTGAGGTGTCCCCCACTCTTTCCACAGGGGCCGGAGAATCGGGGAAGAGCACCATCGTGAAGCAGATGAAGTGAGTGGGGCAGCGTCCTTGCGGGCCAGATGCTTCCCCCCATTGCGGGGCGCTGTGGGGTCGGGGTCTCCCTGCCGCCCGGCGCCCCCAGAGCAGAACGGAGCTGTGCTGGGGAGGCAGGGAGCAGCCTGACGGTACGGCCAACGTCCCCCCCCCAGGATCATCCACCAGGATGGATACACACCTGAGGAATGCATGGAGTTCAAAGCCGTCATCTACGGGAACATCCTGCAGTCCATCCTGGCCATCATCCGCGCCATGACCACGCTGGGCATCGACTACGCCGAGTCGGGACGGGCGGTGGGTGAGGGGCAAAGGGGGAGGCGGTGGCGGCGGAGGGGAGGGGACGAGGTGTTGAAGGGCAGCGCGTCCCCGCAGGACGACGGGAGGCAGCTCTTCAACCTGGCGGACTCCATCGAGGAGGGCACGATGCCCCCGGAGCTGGTGGACTGCATCAAGAAGCTGTGGAAGGACGGCGGCGTGCAGGCGTGCTTCGACCGGGCTGCCGAGTATCAGCTCAACGACTCGGCCGCATAGTGAGCACCGCCCCGACCCCCCCCTCCCCCAAATAACCCTGGGGAGCGCAGCGACCCCCACGGCACACGGCTGTCCCTGCAGCTACCTGAACCAGCTGGACCGCATCACGGCCCCCGGGTACCTCCCCAACGAGCAGGACGTGCTGCGCTCCCGCGTGAAGACAACCGGCATCATCGAGACCAAGTTCTCCGTTAAGGACCTCAACTTCAGGTGCGGCTGCAGCCCCCCGGGGGGAGGAAAACGTGCCCGGGGCCACCAACCCACGTAGCAGCAGATGTCACCTCCCCCCTGGCGGTCGCAAGGGAGGTGACACAGCTGACACAACCTGCCCCTGCGGCTCCCCCCCTCCCCTTTAGGATGTTTGACGTCGGGGGGCAGAGATCAGAGCGCAAGAAATGGATCCACTGCTTTGAGGGGGTGACGTGCATCATCTTCTGCGGGGCGCTGAGCGCCTACGACATGGTGCTGGTGGAGGATGATGAGGTGGTGAGTGAGGGACGGGGGGGAAACTGCAGTGGGGACGTGGGACCGGGGGCTGCAGGGCCGGGAAAGTGCATTTCCTCACAGCAGGGCTGCTTTGGGAAGCTCTGCCCACAGCCCCACTCTTGTCCCCTTTTCGCTGGCAGAACCGCATGCACGAATCCCTGCACCTCTTCAACAGCATATGCAACCACAAGTTCTTCGCCGCCACGTCCATCATCCTCTTCCTCAACAAGAAGGATCTCTTCGAGGAGAAGATCAAGAAGGTGCACCTCAGCATCTGCTTCCCTGAGTACGATGGTGAGCGATGGGGGGCAGATGGGGAAGGGGGGCTGCGGCACCAGGACGGAGAGCGGCGACGGCTCCAGGGAGCCCCCAGCCCCAGCCCTGCTGCTCCCTGCCCAGGTCCCAACACGTTCGAAGATGCAGGGAATTACATCAAGACCCAATTCCTGGATCTCAACATGCGGAAGGACGTGAAGGAGATCTACAGCCACATGACCTGTGCCACAGACACGCAGAACGTCAAGTTCGTCTTCGACGCCGTCACAGATGTCATCATCAAGGAGAACCTCAAGGACTGCGGTCTCTTCTGAGCAGGTAGGGGGGGCGGGGGGGGGGGGGAGGCACCTCGTGGGGGCTGCGACCCCAGCCCCAAAGAGCTGGCAGCAATGGGGAAGTTTCCCTTCTCTCTTCCCACCTCAGAAGAGCCGGCTGCAGTTCCACCTCACCGTCTGCTGAGCAGAGCCAAAAGGACAACACGGAGTTCCCCAGCCCCCTGTTTTTTTTCTATAAGCTGCCCCCCACATCCGAGCCCAGGCCAGGAGGGGCCCCAGCTGCCCTGCCTGCCCCACATCTCGGCTGTTTCCTCTGGGGCAGCACCCAGCTGGGCTCCCCTACGCAGAGCTCAGCGCAGCGGAAGAGGAAACGGGCGCTGGGGCGCTGGGCACCGTGCTGCTCAGAGCTCGATTTGCTCTTGGCTGCTTGTAAATAAATCCGTCCTGCCGTAGAGGAGCCCTGCATGCTCTCACTGTTCAGCCACGGGCGCAGCTTCGCTTAGGAAAAACCAAACTGACACAATAAAGAGATGTGCACGAATGGATGTGTTGTGTGTGCTGTGCTGAAGGATGGAGGCACGGGAGCCCCGCACCTCCTGCTGCTCCCACATCACAGCAGGGCACCCCTCAGCCCAGGGGCTTTGAGACACACCAACCCCCCCCCACTGCCCCCCAGCCAAGGAGCACAGCGCAGGGAGAGCAGCACAACGAGGCACAAAGCAGGGAAAGGACCCAAGCGTTCACTCACCACTTTAATACTGCCAACAGCTACAACAGATCAGAACTGTACACAATGAGAAAGAGCCCCGAGGTGACGCTTCAGCAAAGGAACGGAGCGACGGGGCACGAACGTCACGACGGGGAAAACGATGGCAAAGGGGGATTTGGCACCACATAGACAGAGTAAAGGCATGCTGTCCACACAGACCCCGCACCGAAAGGCCGTGGGCCATCGGCCTCCAGCAGCACAGAGCTCAGCCTGCCCACCGACATCAGCACTGCTCCTGCCCTCGCCGTGCGCTGCCAACGCGTGGCCACAGCACCAGGGCCTGGGAGACAGGGCAGAAATACCAAGTGTTAAAAACAGAGAGGTCCTGCTAAGAGGAGCGCTTGGGCACGGTCTGCTCACGTGTGCATAGATCAGTGATAGTTTCTGTTGGTTTTTATTTTGTTTAAAACAAGAATCTTCTGCGAAGAAAGAAAGGCAGTTTAGTAAAGTTACGGTTTTCTCAATGGGAAAAAAAAAAAAATAATAATAATGAAACAAAACACCTTAAAAACAGACTAGTGGTGGTTTGGTAACCAAAGAAAGAGAGAAAGCTACATATGGAAGGCCTGGAACCCAGCACCTCGATCCACAACAGCTGTACACGTTTGGGTCACGCCATCCAGACGACATCAGGGCGACGCAGAGCCCAGCCAGGGCCGCCCTGACCCAACCTCGACACCCCACCAACTCAAAGGTCCCAAATACAGAAGGTTGTGCTAAAGAACGCGACGATTCTGCATGCTGCTTTCAGCCCCCTGGTCCCGCTCACGCCGCCGTCCCCCCGCGAGGCAGCAAAGTCTGCTTCTGCCAAGGGCGCTCCGGAAGAACTGCAGGGAGAGCGGCCAGGTGAGAGGCAGCAGCGCAGCCCAGCCCAGCCCCAGCCGCTCGGCTTTACCTTCAGTAGAGGCCGCACTCCTTCAGGTTGTTCTTGATGATGACGTCCGTCACGGCGTCGAACACGAACTGCACGTTCTTGGTGTCGGTGGCGCAGGTGAAGTGCGTGTAGATCTCCTTGGTGTCTTTCCTCCTGTTCAGGTCCTCAAACTGACACTGGATGTAGGCGGCCGCCTCCTCGTACGTGTTGGAGCCTGGCACAGATCAATCAGTGCCTCCATTCAGCCAGCAGTTCACAGCACTGAGTTTCTACCCGGCTCGCAGCCATCTGCCTCATCCAGCTCCAAACCCAACCCACCGTTAACCCTGCCCTGCAACCCTCAGCTCTGCTCCCAGCCGCTGATCTCAGCTCGGTGAGGTGCCAGCAGCACACATCTCACAGCCAGGAGACCCACAAGGGATCAGCAGCCGCAGGCTGTGCACCACCGCATCCCCTGGGTGAACAGACAGGGGCTGGGCTGCCAGCACGCGCCCTACAGACAGAGCTGCAGCCACAGGACAGAGCCAGGGACTGCAGAGGCTCCTCCTGAGCCTGGAGACAGGAGAGCCCCACGTGTGCCCCCACCTGTGTGTGTGTGCCCCCCTCCCCCCTGTCTCTGTGCCCCCCACCTGTGTACTCTGGGTAGCAGATCGTTAGCGGGCTCTTCTTAATCTTCTCCTCAAACAGGTCCTTCTTGTTCAGGAAAAGAATGATGGAGGTGTCTGTGAACCATTTGTTGTTACAGATGCTGTCAAACAGTTTCATGCTCTCGTGCATTCGGTTCTGAAAGGCAGAATGGAGGAAGAGGGTGATGCAGCAGTGCAGTTAGTCAGGGGCAGACAGGCTTTACGAGGACCAGACCGCAGCACCAGGCCCGGCACAGCCTGAGCCTGCTTCCAGCTCCCCCCCAAAGCCCCATGCTGTACCATTTCTTCATCCTCGGCCAAGACGAGGTCATAATCGCTGAGGGCCACACAGAAGATGATTGCTGTGACACCTTCAAAGCAGTGGATCCACTTCTTGCGCTCCGACCGCTGCCCACCGACATCAAACATCCTGCAGAGGCACAGCACAGACTGAGAGCCCACACAGAGCCCTGCCCTGACACGGGAGGTGGGGGAGGCTCACAAAGGGCCTGCAGACGAGGGGGATGCAGGGCAAACCAGGCACAAAGCCTGGGAGCAACCCAGAGCCCCCTCCCTCAGAACCGCACCGGGCTCCGATTCTCTTCAGAGCCATTCCAGCAGAACAGCTCGAGGTTCAGCCGTCAGCTGCTGATTCACGGGGCCCTGCTTGTTTTGTTCCCTGCCTCCCATTTCCTTAGCAACAATCCGTTTGCTTGACTGGCCTCCAAACACCTCCTCACATCAGCTCTTCCAGTTCATTTACGCTGAGCCTGACAAAGGCTTATGTGGAGCACTGCTATCTACCTGCACGCTGCTGAGAGCAGAGTGCAAAAACACCGTGAGGCCAAGGAATGCTTTTATGTATGGAAACAAAGACAGAAACAACCAGGTGAGGTGCTGCAGTTCAGATCTCAGGTGCAGGAGCTCCCAGCCATGAGGACGCTGCAGCACCGTGGCTGATGGCAGCACTCTGCTCTGCTGAGGCTCAGGGCTGCCCAGCCCCTTCCAATCCATCACGTATCCAAGAGCCACAGAAATCACAAGCATGGATTTGTTATCGCAGCAAACACACGGACAAGAGGGGCACTGTGCAGCCAGGCCCAGAGGAGCAGCGACGTCAAAGCAGGGAGCGGCAAGAGCAGCTCTGCCAACTCCAGCCTTCTATTTAAGGCAAATGCCTGCTGCTTCCCAGAAGGAAAGAGGAAGATCTCTGCACAGATAGAGGCTATTTGCTCAGCTCCTGCCATTCCAGCACAGCTGCTGTTAGCACGGATTCATCTGGAAGGAAATGGCATCCCTGGCAAGTCGGCCTCGAACCGATCCACATTCAAGTCACCTCGACCCACTGCAAACAGCTGAGCCTTAACACCACCACAGGGGGAAGGCAGCTCCCTGCTTCCTTTGTGGAGCAAAACCCCTCCATGACAAACACCTCCTGCCTCCAGGAGGGCAGGGAAGGAGCAGCCCCCCGTCTGCAGGCAGCAGAAGGGCTGTGATGCTGAAGGGAGCCTGCTGCCCCCAGCAGCTCCCATCCATCACACGCCAAGAGCCCTGCGCCCTGCAGCTGGAAACACATCCCAGCACGTTGTGATGGAAGACAAAGCTTCCCTGGATGAACCAGCAGCCACGTTAAACAGCGCCACGGTGCAAAACACTTCTGCTGAAACCATTTGTGAGTTATGACAGAAGCCAAAGCACTGCTGTTCTCCTAAAGGGCATGCAAGCAAACCACGTTCTATAAGCAACACACGGAGTTTTGCTAGAGCTCTTTTCAAACACAAGCTAAAAGTAAGCCAGTAAATGCTTATTTAGAGGCTTGGAGCAACAACAGCTTGAAAACAGGGCCAGAGGATGAAGGGAAACTCACCCACAACACAACACAGTGCTCCTCCATCCAGGGCTGGGGCTGCCTGCTGGGATTGGGACACACAGCAGGGAGGGCTGAGTGCTAAGGGCAGGGAGCTCAGCTGCACTCCAGCAGCTGCTATGGGGCAGAGGGAGCTCTATGGGTCACGCTGACAGGGGCACTGCTGGGAGCCAGCAAGGCAGGGGACACAGAGGGCCAGGAGTCCCTACAGCACTCCTGTGTGCACACAGCAGCACCACGTCCAGGCCAGGGCCTCAGGGCCAGCCCTCAGCTCCCACACCAAAGAAAGGGGTTCCACTCAAAACTCAGCAGCCAGGAATCAGCACCCTTTTAGTATCTGTTGCTGTTCTGATCCTGCGAACAAGCAGCCAGTACCTGTGTCTGCGAGTCCAACACAAAAGCAGCTGGAAAGAACAGAAGAAGGCAAAGAAAAGTCAAACCAGAGAGCAGCGCTGGCACACGGGGAGCAGCGGCGCTCAGGAGGTGCTTTGCTGGGGGTCTGGATCCCCCCCCAGCCCCCAGGAAACCACTGCAGCCCCCAGGACGCCAAGCCCTTGGCTTACTTGAAGTAGAGGTCCTTGAAGGTGAAGTGTGTCTCCACAATGCCTGTCGTTTTCACCCTGGTGCGCAGCACGTCCTGCTGAGTCGGAATGTAGGTCGGCTGGGATATTCTATCCAAGTCGTTCAGGTAACTAAACCAGAGGAGACAAGGCCACAGCAAAGCTTTTTTTAGGCCGCGCTCTCGCTATGAATCTTTTATGAGCTGCAGAAGAAAGTCATCACCGAATGCATTCATGCTCTGCCCACAGCGCAGACCTCAAACGCAGCCAACAGACACGAGGTCCCACGGCTCTGCCCTCAGGGGGGGTAATTTCTCATCTCCCCCCCCCCCACGACCTTGCAGTGTGTGCTGGGAGCAGGGCAGTGCAGGAGGTGCTGCTGCTGTAGGAGCTGTGCCAAGAGTGCCATCTCTTGGGGCGATTCAAAGCAGTCAAGGTTTTTTTTTTGCACGGAACTGCAAAGCAATAAATCCAGCAGCTGGCTGTAAAGGGCAAGGAGGCATCAAACGAGCCAGCAGGAGGAAATTCAGCATCAAGAGCAGGCAGGTTCATTCACACCCTTCAGCAAGGCCAGCTGACAGCCAGGGCTGCCCCACGGTGGCTGCTGGGAGGACACACAGGAGGCCAGGGCCGCCCAGAGCACACAGGCACAGCCTCCCCCAGATGCCCTCCACTACATCCGGACTTGCTGGAACACCACAGAAGCCAAGCAGCCTGCAGTGGGTTGGAGCACTCACCACCCACAGAGGGTCTGCAGGCAGTGCTGCACAACATGGCTTCAGGATCTGCCAACAGCAGCTCCCCAAACCAGCCTGCAGCCCTTCTGCAATCTCCTTTGCCACCAGGCTTCCTCCATAGGCTGAGGTTGCAACACTGCTTCCCTGCCTTGCACCCTCATGTTTACAGAGCCAGCACCTTCCCATGCTCTGACACTGCATGATAAACACCAGCTTGCAAGAAGGGTGGATTTTGTTCTTTTGTTTTCTTTCCTTTATGCCCTGAAATGAGGCTCTGGGCACAGAATGCTGACTGAAAGCCCACAGTGTGACTCCTGTCTGCCCTGCTGCTGCTCTCAGCCTTCCCAGGCCCTGGGTCAGCAGCTGTGGGTGCTGGGATCTGTGCTCCATCCCCATTGGCATCACCCCATCCATCTCACTGCAGCACGGCCAGCAGCAGCAATGTTCTGCAGTGTTGCTTCCAGGTAGGAGTGCAGCTCAGCTCCCCGTTCCACGCACACACATGAGCCCCAGAGTGGTGCTTTCCTAACAGCTGGGCCACTTTTCCTTTCAGTGCTGAGAAGAGCACTTTCAAAGGCAAAAATGGCTCCAAGAGGTTCTTACAAAGCTCTGGTTACGAGTGGCTGCCCCTGGCATTGGGGCAGAGCAGCAGGCAGAGCCTGAGAGCAGGGAGGGGAGGCAAGATTGAGCCATCTGCGATGCCACACCAAAAGGGTGCAGGGCTTCCAGCCCTGAGACCTCAGCCCTGCAGAGGAGCAGAGGTGAAGCAGCCTTGGCAGCACCAAAAGCCAGCACCCACAGCAGCAGCAGCAGAAGGGCTGCAGTGCCTGCGAGGAGCTGAGGGTGCAACACCAGAGATGAGGCACTCAGGGCTGCAGCTCAGCTGATTGCCTGCTCTGAGCCTCAGCAAGGCAGGGCGCAGCAGGAGCAGCTCAGCTCCTCTCTGCACTCTGCAGCATTTCCTAACGGCTGCGTTGCTTAGTGACTGCCTCAGAAAACAGAGCTGATTGAAGGCAACTTCCTGCAGGCTTCGGATACAAGCAAACCCTGACACAGCAGAACGATGTGGGTGGGTGCTGGGCTCAGCCCCTGCACGGCCCCAGGGCTGGGGCACGACGTTCAGGAGCACAGCTCTAACAACAGCCAGGCCTTGAGAAGCAGTCTGACGGCCTCCTGCCTGCCCTGCTGCCCTCTGCAGCTCAAGGCTCAGCAGCAGCACACAGCAGCAGGACTCTGCCCCACGCCTTCCCCCTGCAGCCCCACGTCAGCCCAACACAGAGCCTTCCAGCTTTCCTCTTCTCCCCCACACCTTCCTATTAAATCTGCTCTCTCATTCCCAACTCTTTTTTCTCCCTTTGAATCTGAAGCTTCTTCCCTGCAGGCTGCAGGGATCTCAGAAGCGCTCCTCCTGTCAGCTCACCTACCTCCATCTAAACTCAGCATCCTCTGCTGAGGTCTTACAGTTTCAGAAGTATTCTTGCTTATTTTCAAGCTGCAAATGTGCTCTGCGCAGACAGAGCCTGCGGGGAACCGAGCTGTGACTCATCTGAAGGTTTTCACAAAGCATTTCCAAACTAATTTCTCAGAGGCTTCAAACTTGGCCAAACCAGGCAGAGCATTCAGGCAGCCACCAGGAAGCGCAACCGACCCCACAGCCACCCTCCTTCCTGGGTTTACAAAGCAGCAAACGCAGAGCTTTGGCCAAAAAGCAGCAAGCAGCTTCGGTTACAAACCGTAGAGCAGAGGCAGGAACGGCTTCGGTGCAGAAGCAGCAGCCCCCCTCCTCACCCCGGTCCTCACATCGCTCCCAGCCAAGCTGTGCCTGCAGGCAGAGCCCAGTTCCTGCCCAGCCCACCGCCCCCAGCCCATGGAGGGGCCCAAAGGCTCTCTTACTAGGAGGCAGAGTCGTTCAGCTGGTACTCCCTGGATCTGCTGAAGCAGGCCTGCACCCCAGCATCCCGCCACAGCCTCTTGATCACTCCAGCCAGCTCGGCCGTCATCACCCCCTCCTCTGCACTTCCAGCCAGCACGAAGAGCTGGCGGGCATCGTCCTGTGGGAGAGGGGGGGTTAGAAAGGAAATCAGAGCTGGTGATGAGTTTAAGGATTGCTGCAACAGCTGAGAGACGAGGGAGCCCGTCTGCTAACCGACTGCATCCCCAGGTAACACGCACAGCTGGGTCCTGCTGCCTGCCCCCCCATCAGCACACGCTGCTCTTCAGGTGCTGGGAAGCCAGCAGAGTTCTGCTCTGAGCCTGGGTGAGGCTCTCATGTGAGCCCTCACATCTGCACAGGTTCACACAGCAGGGTGTGGACGTGGCACAGCGCCCCGCACGCTGCAGGACCACCTGGAGCTGCCCCAGCTCTGCTCTGTTCTGCACCTTTTGTGGTTTACATCGAGCAGATGATGAGAGGCCTCCCATCAGGGCACCTTGTGGCAAACCCAGCCAATGCCCAGCACTCGTTAACACAGTTTGGAGCACGGATGAAGGGAAAATCAGTGAAGTACTTACTGCTCTGGCAACTTCCCCAAAGTCTATCTTTAGCCTTCCCATGGCTCTTATGATGGCAATGATGGACTGGATAGTATTGCTGTAGACAACCACTTTATACTGTTTGCATTCCTCCTCCGAGTAGCCGTCCTCGTGAATAATCCTGGAAGAAAACCAAGCTGTCATTCCTCAGCCAAAGCAGAAGGGCAGCAATGCACAGCAATGCGGCTCCATGCCTGCACCCTCACTTACTTCATCTGCTTCACGATGGTGCTTTTGCCAGACTCACCAGCACCTGAAAGGCACAAACCAACTGCAGTTAGCAAGCAGGAAAAGGGAGGAACGAAGGCAGGCTGCCCCCCTGTGCTCCCAGCTGGGGGGGCTGCAGGGTTGGGGCGCCTGGCTGCCATCTGTTTCACTTACAGAAGCTGCCACTGTGAGCGTTTACCTGCTCCAAAGGAGTGAGGAGCTCCCAGAGCGCGCTGCCAACCGTGCAGCAGGGCAGGGAGAGCAGGGAATGCCTCTAAGAAAACTGGGGTGCAGGTTTCTCTGACAGACAGACACGGAAGCAAAGCCCCCAGTGAGCAGCTGAGTGCAGCCACAGCTCTCGGGGCGTTCAAAGAGAGCCCGATTCAGAGCAGCCCCGTGGTGTGGGAGGGAAGCAGAGCCGCACAAACCGCTCTCAGTGACCCAGGTGGAGCAGCTTAAGATACTAAAGCCCAGAAATGTGTTACTGTGTCACAGGAGGAACATTGTGCCACAATGGGTTGGCAAGGCCCCTCGTCCACTCCCAGGGCAGCAGCCAGCCGAGCCTCAGCACAACACAGAGAACAGAACCTGTCCAGGCCTGCAGAGCAACTCAGCTGCTTGAGTCAGCAGCAGGAGGAGCGGAGCCCGGCTTCCTGCTGCAACCGCACCGCAGCTCCCAGCCCCAGCACAGCAGCAGGGCACGCCGTGCTGCTTCCCAGCTTCCACCCTCTGCCGTTTCCCAGCACCCAGGCTGGCTGCCAGGCCTCAGCACAGCTCCTGAGCTCCCACCTGCAGAGCGAGGAGCTCCTGCCACCCATTTTCCTGCGTCCCACTGAACTGCAGAGCGCACGGTTTGCAGCTGCGGGGCTCGGCCCCAGGGCTGGCTGTGCTGCAGGCACTGAAGGACGATGCTGAGCCGCATTTGGTGGCTGTGACTCAGGACCAGGACTCACTCACACACAGTGCGGTGACACAGAGCTGCCCCACGACCAGCACAGGGAGCTCTGCTGGGAGAAGGAGCTCCTTTAAGGTCGTCAGACACGCAGGAAAGAAGGGCAGCCATGCGTCCTCACTTGCTCACCCCTGGTTCTCCCCATAGCTGACACGGGGACGCAGCCCTGCTGTCTGTGCAGTGACACAACAGGCAGCACAAACGGCCCTTTGAGCGCTGAGCTGGGCCAAACTGAGCCCTGGGAAGGGGCCACGGCTGCCTGGCACTGACTGAGGGCACTGCCAGCTCTCCCAACACACCCCAGGTGCTGACCAGGATTCCTTCTGCCCCATTCAATGACACAAAGCTTCCCATGGTCCCACAAGGTCACTTTGATGCTGAAGGAGCGTTTCCTCTGAGCAAAGCAAACAAGCAGAGCGATGTTTTGACAGCTCTCAGTGATCACAGAGAGCCGATGCGAGGCCTGGCAGGGCGTCAGACACAGAGCGTGCACTGCTGGGTCACCTCCAGCCCCCAAACACGGCACAGCAGACGGCTCTGCTCCTTTGGGGACACACGGCCCCCCCTCGGTGACAGCACAGACAGCAGGGATGCTGCTCCAAGCACACGGTGCCATTTCAAACCCCTCTGCCTTCAGTTGAGGCGTCGCCGCGTTGGAGCCCATCGTGACAAAACGCTCCCGTGTCTGGAAAGCAAAGCATTCAGCTTCTAAGAACGGCGACATTCCGTTTCGGTTCGCCTCCTCCCCTTCACGCCTTAAGGAGGAGACAAACAGCACACAAAGCACGTCCCTCTTTAGGGCTGCTGGAGGAACACAAGCAGGGAACCAGAACAGGAAACACTGCAAGCTGAACCCCCCCCCACCGCGTGCAGGAGCCGGAGGGCGCCGATCCCTTCCCCCAAACAAAGCCCACAGCCCTGGGAGGAGCGCAGACCCCGCGCTTCTCCCCACGGCACCTCCCTGCTGTTGTAGGGGAAGCTGCAGACCGGTGCGGCTTCTCCCCACCCCCGTGGTTCCAGCAGCACAACCACAGCCCTCCTCCGCCCCCCAGCCCGCACTGAGCCCCCAGCAGCTGGGCGACAAAACGCTACCGGAGGTCATTGAGCCACGACTCCACCATGTGGGTCACACAGCCCACTGAGCCGCGCTCGCTTCGTTCCTTCCCTTCTCCTCCCCAGCCCCACGCGCTTTGGGGCTGCCTGCACTCGGCAGCCACCACCGAGCCACGTGAACCCCTCCAACTTTTGCCACCTGCTTTGTTTTTGTTTTAACAGCCCAACAAACCACGGCCAGAACCAAGTCAAAGCTCAAAGGCGACTTACGGCCCCGTTACACAGAGCAGCGCCGCTGACAGCAGGGGATGCTGATGGAGGTGGCAGCATTTGGGTTCCTATGGAGCCCAAAGCGGAGCTGCAGGACATCAACCCCCAGCTCTCAGCTTTGCTGTTTGTGCAGCCGACCCCGACGCAGTGGGGAGGGAAGGCGACGCAAACAGCAACTGAGAAAACACGAAAGCAGAGCCAGCATCGGCTGCAGGGAACAAAAGGTGACAGCACAGCACAGAGCAGCTCGTGGTGAGCGGGGGCACGAAGGGCGGGAGGGGCTTCAGGAAGAGCAGAGGGAGCCAGCAGCCGAGTTTGCTCGAGCAGTGCTGCAGATGAAAGCTAGGTGAGCAGAACTGCTGGGTTTTCATTCTTTGGTCCCTTTTGGGATAACGGCACCCAAACCCGGCCACCTGCTGCACCACGCGCCTCCACGTGGCACACAGCCCCACGGCAGCGCTGCACGGCGAGGACAGGGTGCAGGACAGCACCAAGGGGAGCAGCTGTGCTCCGTTCCCTGCTCATCCCAGCTGGAAAACCCCGCAGCTTCCTACACCGACGTGCTGCTGCCTGCAGAGCCGCGTTGGCCCGGGGGCAAACAGAGAAACCAGGCTGCGTTCAGGGCTCAGAATGGGCTCCAGGCAGCCCTGCCCACACACACAGCTCTCAGCACTGTGTGCAAGCACTGCCCTCACCTCCTCCCTTCACCTCCATCGCTCTGCTCAGCCCAAACGAGGCCGCAGCTCCGGGTGGTGCCCGAAGTTTCGCTCTAAAGAAATACATTTCTGCTCGACTTCACTGCATCAGCACAACAGTGAGAGCACTGCTCTGGTTACATAAACCGCCGCATGGGCTCCAACAACAACTTAATGACACGAGACACTGCTTATCCAGGGCATCTCAGCACCGCGGCCCCAAGAAAAACGCTTGCTCAAACAATGGAAAAAGCTCAGGAACTTTTCCATCCGCTCCGTGCCGTGGCACTGAAGGCTGTTTGTTCCTGCAGCCGTCAGCTGCCCCGCTTCGCTCACATGTTAGGGGAGCGCCAGGCCTTGGATGGCCATAAAACTGAGTGGAAGGATTGAAAGCTGGCTTGAGAACACAGGCCAGGTGTGAACCTGATCCGAGCGGCTGCTCCTTAAGAGAAACGCAATACAGAGCCCTGCTCCGGTGTCACACTGCGTCCCATTACTCCATAGAGCTCCTCTGAGTAACCCAAAAAGCACAGCAGAAGTGTTTCCAAAGGCACCCGGGGCCCAAAGCGCCCTGCCGTGCCGCTGCGCCTCCCAAGTCCCACCTGAGCTCTGTGTTCATGGATCTCCGTCTGCCTCCTGGATGCTCCCTCACCTCCACCACCCGCTGACGAGGTCGGACAGCCCCCAAACGGCCCCGAGGAAACAACCGGACCTGCAGACACCAAACCAGTGCTGCTCTGCCCTGACAACACGCGGGCGTCGTTCAAAACGGAGCGAAGCCCCCGAGAACAAAGCGCTGCGCCGACCACCGCAAAGCCCCCAGGAGAGAACGCGACGAACGGGGAAACGCAGCGCTGACGGGAGGAGCGGCGCTGGGAAAGCAGAAGTGCCATTAAGCAGAACGGGGCACGCCGCGCCCGTCGCTCCGCTGGCGAACAGCGCACCAGGAACGGCCGTGCGGGGCAGCAGGGCTGGGCCGAGCTCAGCAACGGGAACGGCGACCCACAGCCCGGGAACGGCCGCGCCTCGAAACGCCGCTCCCGGCAGCGCTGCCACACGGCCGCACGGCGCTGCCCGGGCTTCCGAAGGGCCGCGAATCGCTCGGACCCCGCGGTGCCGTCCCGGATCTCCCCGCGGCCCGCCCGGCCCGGCCGCTCCTCACCCAGCAGCAGCAGCTTCACCTCCTTGGCCGCCTTCTCGCCGTCCTCCCGTAAGTTGCGGTCGATCATTTTGCTCCGTTCCACCGCCGCTTTGTCCTCGGCGCTCAGCGTGCAGCCCATGGCGGCGGCGGGGCGGCGGCCGCCGGGCCGGGACCGGACAGGAACGGAGCGAGAAGAGAAGGGCCGGAGCGGAGCCGAACCGCGCCTCTCCCTCAGCCGGGCGGCTCCCGCAGGCGGCGCCGGATATCCGCCCGCCGCGACCGTTACCCGCGGGGCACGCCGGGAAGCGCCGCCCGGGCGCGGCCTGCTGGGAGCAGCACTTCCGCCTCGGTGCGGCTGTGCGTGATGGGAGCTGGAGGAGAGCGTCGCTTCCGCCTCGATGCGGCGGGGCGTGATGGGAGTGGGAGTAGCGAGCCGCTTCCGCCACGGTACAGCGGTGCATGATGGGAGCTGGGAGGAGCGCGTCACTTCCGCCTCGGCGCAGCAGTGTCCGACGGGATGTAGAGGGGCTCGCGGCACTTCCGCCTCGGTGCGGCGGGGCGTGATGGGAGTTGTAGTCTTGAGGTTACTGTGGGCTCCAGCCGGCCCCAGCCCTGAGTTGGGGGTGCCACGATCCGACACCTCGCGGTCCCGGGGCCGTGCAGGGCGGGGGGCGAGGCGCCTTTTCCATGGAGAGCTTCAGTGCCCATCCCAAAGCCGCAGCCCCTTCCCCACACCGAGCCCCACAGACCCCTCCCATCCCCACGTGGGTCTCTCCAAGCCCCCAGGACCCAGGAGAGCTGGGCACCCATGGGTGGGGGTTCGAACCGGCCCTGTGGAGGCCCAGACCCCAACCCTGGTGCTCAAACCCCAACCCAACATGGAGACCCCAACCCAACGTGGAGGACCCCACCCGAGGCCCCCGCACCCCCATTCCCCCCCCCCGCCACGTCCCACATCGATGCACCCACACCGTTCTGCCCTTACAGCCGTGTTTGCACCTGGAGCCACGAGGACAACGCTACAGCTCCGCTTTGGGCACGCACAGCCCATCCCCGCCGCTCCGCTCCGTCCCCTCACCCGCGTCCTCCCCGACCTGCCCCGGGATGCGGAAATCGATGGGCGCCGGGTCCCGCTTGGGGCTGGGGGTGTCAAGGGGCGGCGGGGGCTCGGCGGGGCAGCCGGTGCTCTGCAGGAACTGCAGGAAGTTCTCCTCGATGGAGCCCTCGCGGCTGGGCAGACGCAGGTCCTCCTCGGGAGGCTGCTTGAAGAAGCAGGTGAGGAGCCGGCCCAGCTCGCCGCGGATCTGCCGGTTGAGGCACCCGTAGAAGAAAGGGTTGGAGGTAAAGCAGAAGTAGCCCAGCCAGGTGACCACGGTCTCGGCTGCCGGCCCAGCCAAGGGTTGGGCGCTGAGGGCCGTGTAGAGGTGGAAGGAGAAGTAGGGCAACCAGCAGAAAAGAAACTGGCCGCCCACGGCCAGCAGGATGGCGGCCGCTTTGCCCCCACCGAACGTCCTCTGCGGGGTGGTGCGGGGGGCACCCGAGGTCGTCACCATGGTGGAACGGCTGCTGAGCGACTCGGAGCGCCGGCGCGGGGTCTCCATCCAGGTGGGCAGCGGGCCGTGGTGCATGGCGGCCACCCGAGCCACCTTGAACATGCTGCAGTAAACCACCACGATGATGAGGAGGGGCAGGAGGAAGTAGAAAGTGGCGAAGAAGACCACGAAGAACTTGCAGTACGGACCGCGGCTCCATTGCAGGGAGCAGCCGCGGCCGGCGGGCGGAGGGCGGTCGGGGGACAACCAGCCCAGCACGGGGACCAGCGACGTGGCCACGGCCTTCAGCCAGACGCCCACCAGCACGCAGACCACCAGGCCCACCGTCATCCGCACCTCGTAGCGCATGGGGTGCACGACGTAGTAGTAGCGCTCCACGTTGATGGTGGAGATGGAGAGGATGCACATGCTGATGAAGCAGACGCTGAGGAACAGGTAGACGCGGCACATGGCCTCGCCCAGCACGGGGCTGTCAAACACCGCCGAACCCGACAGCATCTCCAGCGGCATCAGGGTGAGGGCTGCCAGGAAATCCACCAGGCAGAGATGGAAGACGAAGACGAACTTGCGCAGCGCCGGCGTCTTCACGATGACGGTCATCACGGCCGCGTTGCCCACGATGGCCGTCAGGTCGATGAGCAGCATGAAGAAGAGCCCCACCGATTTGGAAGCCACGTCTTTGGGCTTGCTGTCGGCTGTGCCGTTGGGGGGCATGGGGCCCGGAGAGGGCTGGAGCGCCCGCGCTGCCCTAGAGCCGTTCCAGCCCCATAGGGCGGGCAGGGAGGCCTCCATGCTGTGGCCCATCGCCCGTCCTTGGGGCTGACGGCGCAAGGCTGTGGGGCATCGTTGGGTGCTCCGATGGCCCTATGGCTGCTGCCGCCTCGCTGCGGGGTGGGTCCTGAGGTGCTCAGCGCACCCAGGGGTGCCCCCCAGCACCGCTCATCTC
>NW_024884950.1:0-8911 GCF_019232065.1 Centrocercus urophasianus
AGCCGCGCCGCGCCGCGCCGCGCCGTGCCGTGCCGTGCCGCGGTCGGCCGGGCGCCGCTGCAGGCTGGCCCCTTGCGGCTGCCTGCGGGGCGGCGGCGGGCGGACGGCCGGGATGATCCGGTTCCGTAGCTCCAGCATCAGGTCGCTGAGCCCGGAGATGAAATGCACCGTGCGGCTGCTGGACGACTCCGACATCTCCTGCCACATCCAGGTGCCGACGGGGACAGAAAGGGGCGGCTCCGCGGGCGGCGGTGTCCGCATCTGGAGCGCGGCGCCGGGACGCGGCTGTGTTCCGGGCCCGGGCGGCGGCTCGGCACTGCGGGCAGCGGCGGGGCTGCCTCCGCGCCCGGCTCCGCGCACCTGCGGCGCGATGGGAGTCTGAGGCCGCTTGTAGGAGCCGCGGGACGCTGCCGGCGGCGCGGGTGGCTGCGGAGCGAGAGAGGAGAACCGGGCGTGGGGCGCGGGTGGCGGCGGGGAGACCGCTCGGCGGTGTCTCTCGAGGCCAGTGGAGGGAGCAAGGCCCGCGGCGCGGAACGCTGCTCGGGAGGCTGCGGGCAAAGCGGAGTTTTGGCGTGCGAGTCCGCCGGTGTAAGGCGGAGAGGTAACTTACAGAGAGATTCTCGGTGGTAATAGTGCGCGCCTAAGAAGGCAAGTTCTCGGCAGTCGTCGTTGCGCCGTCCCTTAGTACCTATTCCTTCGAGGAACGAGGGTGAGGAGGAAGAGGGCAGACTTCCTGCGTGTGTGCTGTCTGTGCCGAGGGCTTCCAGCCAGTGCCGAACTCAGGCGGACAGTGAGGGCTCACAAGACCTCTCAGCTGCGAGGCTTAGGGCACTACTCACCGAGCAGATCACCGAGGTGAGATAGTGGCCAGATGGGAGACAAGAGCGGTCCTTTAGGAAGTTGTTGGACACTCACAGTTGATCTTCACTCCCTTTTTCCCCATGGCAGTACAAAACTGTAAAACAAGTCAGCAGTTCTACGCGAGGACCAGCCACATCTGAAGGCAAGGTATTGTGAGGTGCAAGGTACCTCTGCGCTTGAACCAAACACTGTTTTTGTCAGTTGCGGTGGAGCCATTTCATGCTGGTTACACTCAGCCCCAAGAGCCTGGAAGTAGTGGGAAATAACCAAACCATCTTGTCTCCCTATGCTCTCTTATTGAGTAGCGTGGCTATGAGATCATAGCTTTAATGTGCAGGGAGCAGAATGGCCTGCAGTCTTTTCTCAGAGCTTAATGCAAGCTTCGCATCAATCCTCTACTTTCTTCAGAAATGAATCTCTTTAAGCTATAGGGAACTTAAAAATGCGGATCTGAGGCAGCAAGGAGCATCACAGCTCTGCAGCATTAAAGTGCAAAGATTTCCTTGTGCTGCAGGTGTGCCGTTTGGTGCTCATGAGGCAGGCATCACCAGCTCTGTGTGGTACGGTATGGTGCAGGATGAGCAACTGGTCGCACTGGAGTGTATCACATTGCCATTCCTCATTCCTTGTATGTGCAGGGGAATGGCGTTCTACGCCACAGCTTAAAATGTTTTAAATGTTCCACTTCCAAGAGTAATCCTAAAAACTGAGTTACATTGTGAACTCTTCTAGAACTGTCTTTCCCAAAACTGTGCTCTAGAAGGACGTGAAAAGTGGAAAGGGCTCAAATTTTCCCTATGACTGGTAGGTGCTGAAATTCTACATGTAAATGCAGATCCTGATATTAGGAAGTGTTAGCTTATGGCCAATTCAGAAACATCCAGCCAAGGAGGAGGATTCCTGCTCGGAGTTACACTGCGCTCTTTCTGCTACTTTGAACTGCATATATACTTGTGTATATGCATATATGTATATACTACTCCCTACCCATATACAAAGGAGATATAACTTCACTGTACTACTTATTTGCCTTCTTAGACGCGTGCAATTCTTGAAAAAACTTTGTACCTTTAACCCCTTGATCAGACCTATATTTGAATTTTACAAGGTAGACAAAACTTCCTAGGAACCTTCCCAGCACTACAATTATATTAGTGAATGGAAAACAATATTCCAAGTCTGTTGACATATGCACATGGATGCATTTTCAGCAAGACGGATTAGCCTAGATGATGTGATACTGAGTTAACTGCAGTGATGCCAGGGCTGTGCCAGCTGGAGCATGTTGGGCAGCTGTGTTTCAGTCATGTCTTAGTTTCAGCAGGGATTAAATTTTCTTTGGAGTGCCAGGTATGATAGCCCTGGCTTATATCATTACAAAATTGGCAGCTGAGAAACTAATTTTTTGTGCATATTCATCATTGCAGTCATCTTTGTTTTTGAGGCCATATTGTTGGTACTGTTAGTAATTAAATCTTTGCCTTGTCTCTGGGGAACCCAGCTATGGAGGGGATAGAGGAGGACACTTTGCAGAAGTTCTTCAGCTTCCTTTTCACTTTTCCTTCTTTCCCTAGAGCTCAAGCAGTGTTACAGTAGCTCTTAAGATTTTTGAATATCTGTGGGATTCTCAAACCAGCATTCTCCTCTTGATGTGTGTCATGAATATTTTTCAAGTTGTCTTTAAGAATAAACAATTTTTTAAGTATATCACCCTGAGATCTGCACCAAGGTGGGATAGTTCTGAGTGGCAGGGAGTGTGGGATGGTATAGGCAGGTGCCTAGGCCAATGGTCATTCCCAGTGGTTTGAAACTTCACCTCTGAACAACTGCAGAATCCTGAAAAACTGGTAGAGTATTTGGAAAAAATCTGCTGTTGCTCTGGCAATCCTAAATAGGCACAAATCACTGCAGCATTCTGGGGTCTGACCCATGCCAGGGTCAGCTGGCATGACTGGTCCTGCCCACTCAAACCTCCTGAATGCTACAGAAGATGATAAAGACCTGGTGGTACACATAAAGCACATGCTGGGCAAGACAGATTAGGTTATTCCTGCCTCAGACATAGGCAAAGCTATCTGTGGGATTGCTTTTGCTCAAGGACGTGGGTGCATGTGGTGGGTAATGTGGAAGGATGAAGATGTCCATTGTGTAACTCAATGTGATTTGACGCTGGCTGAGAACAGACAATAATTTAGATTGTGTGTGTTAAATTGCTACGTAATACTGTATGCCATTCATTATTGTGCTTGTTGTATGTTTTGTTAGTGGTATTACAATAAGAACTACCCAGATTAAAGAGGAACAAACTGATGGAACCAGAACTCATGCAATAACCCCTTCCAACACTGAATCATCCCATACCAAAAGGCTGCTATCACATATGGAGGAAAATACTATGGAATACTATGGAGAACTTAAATGGGTGGCCCACAGGCTATTGAAATAATGAGTGTGTATGTATGTAAGAAAAAGATGGGTGATGGTTATTAGAATGTGTAGAAATGGGGGTACCTGAACGTCATGTAAATGATATGGAATAAGGTAGGACGGGGGTGTGTGTGTGTCTTATTTTCAGTTGGGATTAAATTGTTTTCTTCAGAGTGCCAGGTATGATGCTATGTTTTGGTTCTAGGAGAAAAAGCAATGTTGACAGCACACTGCTGTTTATAGTTGCTGCTAAGCAGTGTTGCACAGAGACAGGACCATTCACAGCGAAGGTCCCAAAGAGCTGGGAGGGAGCAGAATTAGGACAGCTGACTTAAACAGGTCAAAGAGATATTCCTTACCATATGGCATCAAGCAGAAAGAGTTTTGAAGAGGTTGGGAGTTCATCTTCTGCTGTTTGAGGGTCTAGCTGGGCATTTGTTATGGTTGTGATCAATTGCTTGTGCAGCACTTGTTATATGTTTTCATATATATATATATATATATATATGCATTCATAACTGTTATCCTCTTCCTTTTTCTCTATCTTAGTCAACAGTTTAATCTCAACCCATGAGTTCTACTCTTTTTCTGATTCTCCCCTTCATTCCAGTGGGAAGGAGTTAGTGTGTGAATGACTGTGGTGCTCAGCCACCTGCCGGGTTAAACCACAACAATCATTAAGAGGATAAGAAAGCCTAATTCTGTGTTGCTAAGAAATGCTAGCAGTCTCCTAAGGACTCAGTTTGCAGTAAGGAATGGTGATATTCTTGTAGTGTGTTTTCGAGGCAGGTGGAGCAGAGATGCATGGCTTGTCCAAGTAGTTCTGTATGTAGCTGTAGATATACTGCATTACAACCTTCTCAGTTTGCCAAACTCTGCTTTTTCGCTTATGTCTTTCCAACAGTTACCTTTCATGCACGGTGCCCAGAACCTCTTAAGTAAGTGTTCAGATGTCTGCAAATTACAGTCTTTGTGGATATGCCATAGGCTCCACAAAAAGTGTAGTCAGAACTGTTAGCCCTTGGGCTGAACTGTTGGGAGACGTCATTGGAAAATTAAGGTGGGAGAGGATGTGTATAAGTGCTGCATTTTTTTGTGTATGTGTATTTTTTTGCTGTGTGAATGTCAAAGCACTAGGTAGGAGCATAAAACACAATTTTTTTTAAAGTGTTTTCTTTAAGTTTTCAAAGTTTTCTCTAAGTTTTCGCAGTGCTTCAGCTGCAGAGGAGGCTAGCAGTGCCTGCTTATGACAGTTGCATTTTATTGTGAGCAGTGCGGTGGCCGCACATTGGGTGGTGTGAGGAGGGTTGGCAATGATTCTTGCATCTGCGGGCTCCAGCCAACTGGTTATCGAGCTGTGTGATGCCATGTAGGTCACCAAGTTGCTCAAGGCTAGGGCTGCAGCTCAGAGATCGGGATGCAGTGCACCGTCCTCTTCATCCGAGAGACTTTATGACTGCAAATTAGCTGGAGTGGTGACAGGCACAGAGCAGAGCTGGAGCCTGAGGGATGCTTAACTAATTTTTGTGATGACATTTGTTTTGCCATGACTTTTGTCTATTTGCAGAGCCCCTCTGGGACCAGTTTTGGGCAGTCTTACAGCAGTGCAGGGGTGAAGCTGTAGTGGCACAGCTCAAATGGAGAAGTTACGAAAAACAGCCTCGGGGGGCAGTGGCCACTGTCTGTTTGCATTTGCAAGAGAGAAAGAGAGAGGTGACCTGCTTGTGTAGGCTGTCTGATCAGAGCACAGAGCCCAGGCCTGAAGGAGGGCAGTGGGAGAAGTAGGTCTGCAGAACTGCTGGAAGCACATCAAGAGCATGGAGAGACCTCCTTTCTGGAGTTGCTAATGAGATTCTTGTTTTTTGAGTCACTGAGATAACGAACACTTTATTCATTTTTGCAGGCTTTTTGCAAAAGCTTCACACGTCTAGTTAACCTTTTAGCAACAGTAACATAAATGTTGTTAGTAGAAAGAATTTTTTTTTTTTTTTTTTTTTTTTTTTTGTACGGCTTATTCTGAAAGGTTACTTGTGCTTATATCAACAATAAGGTCAATGTCCTGTTATGGTACTGTGTTCATTATTATGTATGTGAGTACACCTTGGCTTCACTGGCATGCTTAAAATAGTGTGTGGGTTTAAGTATACCGTGTTTAGCTGAAGTGATTTCTGAGTGCGCTACTACTGTTTCATTCATTTTTTTTAAGTATGAGTAAGCATGTACGAGGGATTGCTATAGCTCTAAATTTTTTTATCTGCATGAGGAATTCTTTTTCTGAAAGAGAGAAGTGTATCTGAAAGAGAACTCTTCCTCTGAAAGAGTGGTCAGGCGCTGGAATGGGCTGCCCAGGGAGGTGGTGGACTCACCGGCCCTGGTGATGTTCAAGGAACATTTAGATGTTGTACTGAGGGACATGGTTTAATGGGAATTATTGGTGATAGGTGGGCAGTTGGACTGGGTGATCTTGTAGGTCTTTTGCAACTTTGGTGATTCTATGATTCTGTGTTTAAAAAATATAAGCCTATTATCTAGAAAAACGCTATATTAAGCATGTTGTTCAATTCTAAAATAAAAGTTTTACTTTACTCCTTGAGCTGTTCATTTCTAGATTTGCTAAACTGAGAATGGGGGGTTGACATGAATGAGCTTATCTTCCCTATTATTGCTTATTATTGACAGGGGTAGTGAACTTTACTTTCTATATGTGTTTGTAGAAATATTCTGTGTCAGCATCTTCCTGCACCTCACTAAGCCCAGATCTGAAATTACAGAGCACTGGGACTTTTTTATGACAATGTCTTTGCTTTATATGAAACTTCCCAAAGAAAGATCTGCGTTGAAATTTCCAAAATTATCACCAGGCTAAACAACTTTCTCTTTTTATATCTATCTAAATGTCTACATGCTGTTGTAGTATGTTCCGCTTTTGTGCAGGTAGACTATACAATTTTAAGAAACTGGTGTAGAAATTGCAAAGAAAACAAATGGAGCAAAGCTTTGGTTTATTTATGGTCTGTTATTAGACCTTATGCCTTCTTTTGCTTAGGTGAAAATGAAGGTGAGAAGATCTGAGAATGATAAATTATTTCTGCTCCTGATGATCCAGCTGTGTAAGATGGCTTTGTGCCTTCCTACTCCTCATATAGGAGCAACCACAGTTTGGCTAGGAATTTAGTTTACTAGCTTGAACTCTTCTTTTTTCTCTTCTTTTCCCCCCCCTTCTTAAACGTGACATGAGCTGTCCTCTCTGTTTTGTAAATGCACTGATATCTGGAAACTTTTCTTCTTGTTGAATATTCTCTTCTTGGTCTGTATCTTGCAAGCTTAATACAATTTTTTCTGAGTTTAATACAAATTCGTTACCCGGATTTTTTAGTTGCTTTTAGAATTGTCAAAAGGACTGTAAAAAACAGTAGATCATACTGAGGCCATGTGGTATAAGAACATTGTTCACGGAGGAAAGAATCTCACTGTGAATCTGTGCTGAATATGATTTATAATACTAAGTGGAAAAGGGAAGGATGCACATAAAGTAAAGAAAGCAGAGAAAACAGAGATAAGAACGAGCCACAGAACCGTGGCTGAGGAGAGGGAAAGGTTAATGGATTATGTAGACAGCAGGCAGGAGATTTAGTGAATTTATATTTATCCTGTAAGCGATGTCAGGGCTGTAACCATCCAGCGCTTCAGCTGCAGGGATGATGCTGTAACGGTTCACAACAGTAAGATGAGATAAGGGAGGGGATGCAAGTTATGAGGGACTCTGTGCGTGCTGTGTTTTGTTGACTAATTTTAAAAGCTGCGTACCAGGGCTTGTGTTTCACGCTCAAGCCAATTGTACAGATATGACGGGTACACTTGGCAAGAGTTGCAGATGAAAAGCCTGTCTAATTAAGCTGGGACTAGAGGTTAAACCTACCTCTGCGGTCATTTCCTTGTTTTATTAAGTCTGCAGTAATGTTTTCTCTTTTTAATAGTGCTTATGGATGTGCTCTTAGCTTCCTCCAGGGCTGAAAGTGAAACAAGAAATGGAAAGTGTTACTAGGAAGTTAATAGAGTGTTGAGAGTTCTTACCCACAAATGAAGACATTATCTTGTCTGAGTGGATTTTAATAACTGTTTATGAAGATCAGTGGATGCTTAACAATGCTTTCTGTATCTCAGGTAGCAGGGAGACTCAGACCTATGCGTCGTACCGACATCTTGCTACTAGTTCACAAACTCTCTTGTACTTTTTTATCATTCTTAAGTAAAAAATCCTTACACTTCTGGGTTATGCAGGACTTTATCCAATTTATAATAATATGCAGATGAATTGCTTTTGTGTTGCATAAAGCTTACTATCGATGTTGAGTTAGCTTTTTCTTTTTTTCCTTTTTTCTTGCTCCATATTGTCTGATTGATGAACAAAATCTAAAAATTCTGTGTTGGTAGGACAGTGCTTTCAACTCTCATTGACCCAATTTGTTCCCTGTGAATTGTATTTTGGCTGGCTAATAAAGAAGGGTGGGGGAACTTATATATGTGTAAAAGGACAGGCCTAATGCTGGTTTGAAGAAAAATATATGTTTTAGTAAAACAAATAGTGTAGATCATTATTTCCTCCTCCCAGGGGGAGGCCTGGTGCTGCAGAGTGTTGGGAAAAATGTGAAAAGTGCAGGAATCATCACATTAACTAGTCAACACTGACAAGCTAAAGGGATAGCTACTGATTTAAAATATTGGGATAATCTGTATAATTTTATCCACCTTTTATTTTTCCTTACAGATCCGAAACAGTTTTTTTGTGCTCTTTGCTGTCATAGTGTTTTGACACTGGCTGAACAATAGAAGTGGAGCTGTAGGAATAACAAGAGGCAATGGTAAAACGCGTGACATAGTGCAGCACAGCTTAGCTCTGCAAACTTCAATTTGTTGCTTTGATTCTGTGCAGTGGAAAGCAGCACCTGTGAGGTGCAGGGTGCTTTCCACTTGCACCAGCACGTTACCCTATTTTGTCTTGAATGTGCTTTTGACACCTTAGACGCTCAGTTTTCTTGCACCTTGAGATGGTCTCATGTACTGATCTAGCACGTGAGGCAACTGAGAAGCAATCATCTGGAAGAATCAGTTGAACTACAATTATAGCCAGAACTAGTCATTGGTGAGAAAGGACTGTGTTTTCACCTTTCACCTGTATTCGCCTAGATTGAATTCGCTGTATAGTTCAGGTCTGATTCAATAAGTGCTTCAGTGTCCCTAAAATTATCTTTAACAGAAAAAGAGTTTTGTGCTTTTTCTGTGAGAAGGGCAATTGGGGAGATCTGGATGTTGCCCATAAGGATGTTGCTGGTTCTCTGAAACTGAGAGTATACAAGAAACACAAAGCTGAAACACATAGGTTAGAGACTGGAAGGAAGGGTAGCTTATTTCATTCTTCTTCCTTAAAAAAGCAGTTGGGTTGTTAGACTGGAGGGTAATCCCTTTTCTGATAAAATGCTGTCTTCTGTAGTACAGGTCTCTGTCTTTCTTGGTATTTTGGCTCATCAAATTAAGCATACTGGAGACATCTTTCTTCTTGTCTTGGTCTTTTCGTTAGTTTTTTTTCTTTTTTTTTCTTTTTTTTTCTTTTTTTTTTCTTTTT
>NW_024884950.1:9011-32730 GCF_019232065.1 Centrocercus urophasianus
TCCCTCTCTATGGCCTCTGGTGTGGGTAAAATCAACCTGCTGAAACATTATCCAGATAATCTTTCTCTACTTTTTCTGTTGTCATCAGATGTCTTCTGCTGTATCTTTCTCTGCTGCATATGGGAAATATTTTCTTACGATCTTTCCTATGGTTAAAGCTGCCCATCTATCCCATCTATTCCTCCGTTGCTGTTTGCTTAACTACAGTGTCATTTTTCTCTCATCTTGCTTTCTAGACTTTGAAAATTGCCTTTTTTTTTTTTTTTTTTGCAGATTGGCTTACATTCTTCTTACTCTGTTTTAATTTCTTTTCTGATAATGAAAACATAATTGTAATATTTCTGTAGCAAATAAATTGACATTAAATCTTTTTATTTCTAGAATAAAAACAAGCAAACACACAAACTGTTTATTGCTTCCATCTTCCACTTTCTGTTTATTTTATCTTTTCCCCCTGCAGGCCTTCTGTTCATAAAAAACATTCCTATTTTCTTCATTTCAGTGTTTAATACTTTGATTTTGATGGGGATGAATTGATAATCAGCTCTTGCAATTTCAGTGTTCTGTCAAGATAGATGTTGTTATCCAGCTCGCTTCACCACTTCAGTAGTAGGCCAAGCATGAATAAAATCATGCTATTCATGGTTACTGTTCATGGGAGTTAGAGTATCTCAGTAAAGAAAGAGATGAAGAGCGCATGTCAATATTCTAGTAGTGTTATATTTGGAGGAAAAATTTCCCTGAGTGGAAGTAGTGCTGCAGACTGGAGATAGAATGTATCATACAGATGTGTACAAGAGCAAGCAAGTGTACAAAACATCTCAAGGTTCTTTGCAGCCAGAAATGGGAAGATGTGAGCTACATACAGTAAGTCTTTTTTAAATGAAAGGCTTCACTAAAGCAAATAAGTACTAGAGCCACAAGAATTGGAAATCTGGCTATTCAAGCCAGTTACAATAAAAAACTGAAGTGAATATTAAGTGACAGCAAAATGACAGATCTTGAAAAGCTTCCTTTGGAGAAATGTAATATGAGTCAAGATTTTCATTAAAAAACCTTGTATTTTCTTCCTTGTTCATTTAAATCCCAGGAAAAAAGAAACAACTGGACAGAAGACATTTTTTGTTTCTTGCAAGCGTGTCATTTCATAGTGATTTTTTTTTCTTGGGAAGAGAATCACACTTTAGAAAGAAATTTGACATTTGCATTTTGCCATTTTGGTCTTGATGTTGTAACATAAAAACTTAATGAGCATGCATTGCAAACAACTTTTGGTATTTCTGACAACACCTTGTAAAATCTTTAAAATGCAGTTAGTCTGTATCCCCTCATTTTTGTTGGTCTCTCACCTTAATACAACAGAAGAGGAAGAGCAAGCAGATTGGGAAAATATCTTCCCCTGCCTCTGCCCAAACTCAAACACCATAAAGAGAATTTACTACCTTGATAATTTAAAGAGCCTAAAGAGCAGTAGCAAGCAATTTCAATATTAATGGTGACATCCTATGGAACTCAATGCATTAAGTTCAGGCTGCATTGATGTATGTGTTTGTATGTATTAGTGTATATTGTTTCCAGATGTGGAAAAAATTAAATAGCTTTTGTCTGTGAAACAGAGCAGCTGTGTGTGGACTGCCTTTTGGGAATGATTCTTAGGCCTTCATTGCCCAGAGTGGCCTGGAAGTTGATCGGGAGAAATGCTGGTTGGCACAGTGAATGGTCTAAGAGCATGGGAGTGGAGTTCCATACACCAAAATGCTTTATGGATTCTAGTAGAGGTGCAGTCACAGTTCTCAAAAAACACAAACAAAAAAGATGTTACTAATGATGGAAGGTATTCTTTATGCTTCTGGTATTAAAAGCTGTGAAGTGTTAACTGAATTGAAAACACTATCATTCTACATGGAAAATCTGAGGTACTGCATGCAGCATCACCAACAATTGGTGGAGGTGAAGTGAGGGGCAGTACTGGTTTCAGTGAGTGCTTACAGAATTTCCATGTTTAGGATCTGTAGTTGTAGCCTTGGTTTTGGAGGTAAAATCTCTCCTGGGATGACAGATTCCTGAAGATGATGATAATGATAGTTGCTTTTTATTACTTTTTATTTTATTTTTAATGTTCTTAGCAACAGGGCCTAATACAGAAGTACTGTCTGTGATGAGATCAGTAACTAACATTGTTACATTTTTATTTATTTATTTTTCATTTTTATTGATACAACAAACTGCAAACCATATAGTGTAGTAAAAAATGAGACATAGCTATTTCTTTGATAGTAATTGTGAAAATGCACAAGCAGCCAATTCAGAGACATGCTACAGGACCCGCATTTATTCATTTAGACTTTTCAAAGTAAAGTGAGACTCATGCTTCACTTCCACTCGGTCTGTTTAAAATTGCATAGTTCAGTCAGAGAGTGATGTTTGCTCTTGCGTGCAGGCGGGACAGCTACCTAGGGTTTGAGTTAAAAACTGAAGCTGTGCAGTGTCAGCCTGAACTCAGGTGACCTCAGTGATTTTCCTTGAGATATTCAGCATACCAGTAAGTGGGGTGCACTGAACACACTGACTCTGCTTTCTCTTGTTTGTGTGAATTTCTTTGAGCTCCATCCTGGAAAAAGAAGACAAATAACAGAAGCTTTTATGGATGGTGGTGTGAATGATTCAGTGTGCAGACTCAGCCATTCACATAAAAATACTCCAGCAGCTTGCTGTGCTTCAGTCAGTTGCTAGGTACAGAACCAGAGAAGCTTTTCTGTTTTGACTGGAGAATCCACTCACGTTGCCAGGATTTCCGGAGTAGTTTTCTCATATGGTCTGACAGTCTGTATTTCACAGGCATCAGAGCTGAGAAGTCTTGAGGAGGAATCATCAATCTCCAAATGAAAAACCTCTGTAGGCAAATGTGCCTTAAAGCAGAAAGAGTAGCACATCAAAGTGAAAAGTGAACAGTAACCTCTGCAGTTTCAGTGCAGTGTGGATTACGTGCACCAGTTAGTAATTATCCTCCTATAGCTTACTTTGAATCAGGGCCTGTTTTGTATCTTGCCCAGAAGAATTTATGGTGTAATTTCAAGGAAAATGCAATAAGGGGATGCATAATTAGCCCTGTGATTATGAGGCTGTACAAAATGATATGTGTACTTCTCCCAAGTTCTAACTTCAGCAAGAAGGGGATATATGCTACTGTCAGGCAGAGAAGAAATTCTAAGAGTTGGAGACGATTTGTGCGAGGTGTAAAGCAAGACTAACATCCATAGGGATTTCAGCATTGCAGAGAAGATGGCAGCGCTCACTACACTCTTCTGGTGCTCATATGTGCTATTTGTGTTAGTCTCTTTCTTAGCTATGCTTCCCAGTGAAAGAGTGCATACTTGGTAAATCTGTAATCTAAATTGACAAGGTAATTTTTATTGTTCTAATCTATTTCTCATTCTTACGGATGACTTCATTTTTGTTTTAAGTTGTCAGAAATGAGTTGTGTTGTAGTGATGATCATGTAGACAACCTGCTATCTCCCTGCCATGTAGAGGCTAATGCTATCTGTGAATATAGCAAAAACCACATGGATCTGTGGCCGGATTTCGGCAGGAGTCGTAATTCCATGCTGGACATTCATTGGTTTTGGAATGTACTCCTGCCTTTCAGTAACTCCTTGCTTGCTTCTTCACTGCAAAGGATATCAGTAGCATGCATAAATCCAGATCCCTTCAATACCCTTCTGAGATTCATTAGCTAGCATCTCTCTTTCATTATCCTTTTCTTCAATCCTCTGAACAATTTCCAAACCTTTTCACAGTGTTTGTAATTCTTGGTATTTCTAAGTTATAATTTTGTGCATTTTCTCCCTTGTAGGTGGGGCAGAATATTTTAGATGCACAAGAAAAATGTGGATATGTTAACAAATATCATTTTCTGGTTTGCTGATTCCATAGTTATCTCACTGAAAATGTTCAAAGAATTTTTATAGATTTATGCTAGTTGTTACTTAGTTTCATCCAGTTTTTTTTTTTTTTTTTTTTTTTTTTTCCCCTGGATGCTTTTTTTGCTTCATCATTTTGATGGTGCTCTGGTGTTAGTCATTAGATAGTGATTATCAGACATGCTACTTTCTGTGTAATCTTTGATACTTTGCTGGTTCAGTGAACTGTCTTGACTCATTTCTTATAATGTTGCTACTCTTGGCATGTACTGTCTGCACTTGGTAATGTGTGTAGGCATATAACCTACCTGTAGTGGTCTGTGCAACTGCAAGATTTTTTGCTTTTTTTTTTTTTTTTTTTTTAATCTTTGTTTTGCAAGCTGTGATTTGTAACAATCCTGTTTTCTAACAATGAGACCTCATCTATCTTGGAAACTACAGTTTCTTCACCTTCTTAACTCATTACTTGACTTATTTTTAACAATTTAATTTCTTTTACTTAATATAAAACTTTTATTTTCATGATCTGCTAGGCTGGCTGCTCTCTACTCATATTGTCTCTTTTCATACTCCCCCAAAGCCTTAGTAGACTTTTTTAGAATTTGAGTCAGGATTTTGGTAATTTTTATGATTAAAGTCATACAGTCTTTGTAGTACAGATTTTTGCCCATTTCCACTATTATGTGAAATTCTGAATGAACCTGGACTGCTTCAGAAATTCTGGAAATGTTTCTATGTCTTGAAGTGGCTTGATAGCTAAACAACCCTTCCTCGCTAGTTGAATTTCTTGTTAAAACTCTTTTAAACACTGCTGACATGCTCCCTGAATGAATATTCACACATTTTACTTTATTTTACTTCATTTTATTTTATTTTATTTTATTTGAGTGTGTGTGTGTACTAAAATTTGTTTATACATCCTGTCTTGTTTACAGAAAATTATGTATAGTTTTCTGTCATGGTTTGATGAAATAGCTCAGTGGATATCTTGTGTCTTGAAAAATTACATATAAACAGAGTGTTTTTGTATTCACAGCTGTGACATTTATCATTTCAAGTGCTTATTCAGTCTGGAGCATTTATGACGTTGTTACTTTGTGATAGGAGATATCACTTGAATTCCAAAAACTGCAAGGGACTTGTATTTCTTTTTCAGTTCTACCAAGGTTAGCTAGTATTCTGAGGATGGAAGAACTCTTGTTTTGTTCAGTGAGGTTCTGTTAGGTTGGTTTGATAGTTCCAAGTAGCAGTGTCTTTTAGTGACTTGGAAGATGCAGATTTGGGTATTGGTGCTTTTCCCTTCTTTCTCTCCTCACCATTCATGGGTGGAGTGGAGTTTTCAGTCAGTGTGGTGGTACTGATTACCAGTAGTGCTTCTGGTGCCTTTTTTTTGCATAGAGAGATTGTGCTTCATTGGTACTCCAGGAAAGATGAAAACTAGTTGGTGCTTTCAGGGTAAGCCTAAGTGTTTTTTCTTGTGGTCCAGGTAGATCACCAGCTAGTTCTGTGACTTTCCTGCCTTTCTGTCCCGCACTGACATCTGTAGTTTTCTTACAGGATGCCTATCTCGGAGGTAGGTGTAACTCCAGAGCTATGCAATGTTAGACACATGTGTGGCAATGAAGAGAGACACGCATCCTTAGTTTCTTCTGGCAAGGTTGTCTTTGATCCCTCCTCATGACTTGGCTGATTTGCAGAGGCATATGACTGGCACGGAGTATGGTGCTGTACAACTTTTCTTTTTTATCTTTAACTATACAAGTAATCAGTACCACTCTTTTTCTCAATGAAGCAAATTTCTTCTTTCATTTCCCATGAATTCCTGAACTAGAACAACTAAATATATGCTAAAACAAAGAAAAAAAAAAAGAAAAAAAAAAAAAAAAAAATAACTCTGTCCTCCCAGAGGTGTGCTGGGATTCCTACAGCATTATTTCTTTACAGAAATGTCATGAGTTTCTTGCCGAGAAAGAGTCTTTTGCTCTTGCTGAACAAGGCTGTTGTGTATTTCTGTTCAAAGTAAACATCATTCTGACACATTTTATGACCTCAAGATATTTTATGCACGCTCTGGAGTAAACAGCACACAGGGCTGCGTCAGATGCTTAGTCAATGGATAATGCTGTGCCTTCTTTTACGTGTCTTTCAGCTTCATCAGAGATCAAAACCGAACTCCAGCACTTGAGGGCACGTGGGGAGGATTTTTAACACTCTGGGGGAAAGCAAGTCTGTAAAGCCTTCATGATTGCTCCTTCATCTAAGCAGATTTGCTTTAACTGGTGCCAAGTCTTCTCTAATATTGATGACATTCCTTGCCTAATTAATGTCCTAAACATAACGGATTGTATACTGGTGGTGGAATTTAGTTTTTTTATGTAGGGAGAGCACAAATGGTGAAGACTGCACATAAAAATGTGAATTCTGGCTACAGTTTTGACATGCATACTTTCTGCTAAGTGAATGAAAAATAGTTTAATCTCTGATTTTTGTCCACTGGGCCTTTCCATGGCATAACTGGCATAAGAAACTTCACTAAGCAGATTCTGGAAGAGTTCACCGGCAGTGAGCCAATTAATAAAATGTTGTGAGCTATATTGATAGAGAAATATGTGGGTCACTCTGAAAATAATGCCTCCTATGTATTTCAGTGGAACTTATAACAGATACAGAGAACACAGTGACATCATTTGATAGAGCAAATTCTCAGCTACACAATATTTTCCAACATAACCACTACCATTAGCCATGCATCTTCACCAGCAGTGAACAAGAATCTGCATTCTATGCTCAGAAAAGTCTGCATGTCTGTCTGAAACATGGCTTGTATTTCGTTATTTATAATTGTTGCCACTGCTGAAATGCATCACTCTCTGTCTCACTGTACTCACATCCTGTGTTTGGTCTTCATAAGCATTCAGCAGGCACTGATGAATGTCAGTGAACGCAATTTTTTGCACATGAAGGATTTCAGTGATGCATCTTTACTTTCATATGCACTTCCATGTCAGACACAGTTTTGTCAGACTGTCCCTCTGCTGCCATTTCTCACCCAGAAACAAGATGTGATGGAATACTGGTGGGAAGGTTCATCCTCTCCTGCCATATCATCAACATCTGCTTCCGACAACGTGGGTGAAAATAATAATATAGAGGGTATTACTTCTGGAGCAGACCTTTTATGGCGAGTGACTGTCTTTATCAGTAACAGAATATGAGAATTTATGGAGGTAAAGATTGCCTCTTGCTTTCCATTCACCATAGTCTGTGGTTTGGAGATTTTGTGGAGTGTTTGGCAGCTAGAATGCAGCAGTGTTAAACAAGGCTGTTGTGAATGTCTAGTCAGACAGGATAGAATAGTAGTGTTCTTGGGATTTTTGGTTCAAATTTCCTGTCCCTGGAGACACTGAAGGTCAGGCTGGACCAAGCTTGGAGCAATCTGATATAGCTGTAGGTGTCCGTGTTCACTGCAGCAGAGATGGACTAGATGACCTTTAAAGATTTCCTTCAACACGAACAATTCTATGATTCTTTAAATTTGATTGAACAGGGGGTAGAAGGAGCAGTGGTTGCTCAGGAACCCACTCTTGGGAAGTGGGCTGGTTCATGTTGTCCAGTCCACCTGAGAAATACAAGGTGACATTAATAGAAATGCTTATTTCTGTGATTTTATCTGTCCATGATGAGTCAATCCTCAAATGTCTGTCACTAGTGTTCCTATGCGGTGCGCTGTAAGATGCATATCTTGATTTTAAAGATAAAATTACTGTTGCTGTCATGCTGTCATGCTGTAATAGAAGCTGTTTAATTTGAAGCACCTAAAAGCTTCGCAAGAATGAGTACAAACTTTCCAAATCTGGGACAGAAATACTAATACTAGCACTATCCTCTCTGTAACTGAGGCTCATGAGGAGCATTAACATCTTCAGGTGTATGGGTGGAGCATCCACCAGACATCTGGAGCTCATCTGCTGCAGAACAGGTAAGAATGGGCTCTACAGCATGTAGCAGTGTGTGGAGGAATAAATTATTACTCTGGTTTGCTGTTCTCCTCCTAAGCCTTTCCTGCTTTCTAGAGAGGAGTAATTGATCTTGCATTGATTATGGTGTAGCTGTAATAGTCTTTCCTTATTTGCAGGATCACTGTGCCCCTCCAAAGGGCCTGGGAGAGGAGCAGCCATCCAGACTGTCTCCACACTGTCACTGCTCCAGAGCTGGGGGGTATTCATTGATAAAGATTTCATCATGTGCCAGCCCTCAGTGCTTTTCTGCATCTTGTGATTCTCACAAGCAAAGACTGGGGCTTGTACACAGCAGATCTCAGATACCTCAGGTAGCTGGAATCATGTTTGCTGTATTATTTGCAAGATAATCATTGAGGAGCACAAACAGAAACCACAGCACTCAAAATTCAGGAAAGACAAGCTCTATCTCCTTGCTAAGTGAATTGATAGTAATTTTCGTATATGCCAGGATTTTTTCTTCTTTAACATATTACCACTTCATTTCTTCAGGATTTTCCATTTTTAAATGGTAACTTTGTCTGAAAAGTTTGAGTGACTTTAATTAAGAGTGCCTCTTCTTTCATTTTTGTAAACCAAAAACAAAATCTCAAACTTGAATGCTTTGATTATTTCAGGAAATCTAGCAAATGCAAGGACGTAAGAGCTAGCATGTAAAGGGCAGCTTGACACACGGAAATAAACAAGTGAAGTGCAGTTCCATGAGCAGTGATAACAGTGTTCACTGTGTTAAGAGAGTCCAGGGTGTGGATAGGGACCCCATTTTGCTGCTCAAACAGAATATAAAATACACTTCCAAGGAATGCCTGAGGTGATAGACAACACACAGTCAATCAAATAAATAAAACAGGTTACTTCTAGATGAGAAGCAACTTGAATTTCTGTGTTCTGTAAGTTCATGGCAACTGAGAGCAAAAATTTAATGGTATGAATCCTTTTTGCTAGTTAGTACAGTTTTATGTGTTACCTTTGGACAGCGTTCACTGAGTTAGGCAGTAATCTACTAAATTTTCAAATGCAGGAAAGTTTCCTCGGTGTAGGACTGTTGCTTAGGTGAGCCCAGGCATGCAAAGAAATACAGCTGAAGAACACAATGAGGTGGTCTCAGCTTGTTGTCATTATTTTAAATAAAACAGGTTTAGAAGATTATAATGGAATGTATTTTGTGTTCCTTCTTTTCTGACTGAAGGACTCAACCTTCATCAGCATCTAACAGAATACCAGGTGAGCTAGATTTTATTTGGCAAAGCCAAAGGTTGTCATACTGGGATAACCGAGTTATAAAATGATGGTAAGAAAATAATGTCTTGTTTCATTATATCCTTGTCTACATGTGAGCTAGGAGGAATAATGATTATTTGTAATAAGGATATGATTTGAGAAACAAATAGGTGACTCTTAGTAGAACATCAGCTTCATCATTCTTCAAAGATTATTAAGAAATTAAGAGCTTTTTGAAAGCCTTCTTTGACAGGCCAACAATGCAAGCGCTGTGAAGATGGTTGTACTCTATAGTGATTGTGTTTCCAAGAAGGTAATAAATCTCTGGATATTTATCAGAAGCATCCAATTTTCAATTAAGAAATGATGTATAATACTTTTCTGGCTTGAATTTGGCATGAAGGATCAAGCATGACATATTCTCACTCAGTTGTATGCTGGGAGGATCACCACCTTGTGGATAATGTCACCCACATTTAGGCTTATCTTGTTTTTGGCTTGTCTATACAGATATCTACAGACTTTAAGATAGACTCAGCTCTTTTGAGCTCTTCAGCTGCTACAGAATTGCTATATTTTTTTCCAACAAATTATGTGTACTCTGACCATGAATGGTTTGATTGAATAGCTTTTAATGCTTGAAATAATGTTAAGATCTTTAAAAAAAGAGAAAGGTTGGCATCTCTAATATGAAACTTCTGGTGTGCAGAACCTAGGGGTTTTAACAGTGTTAGAGAACACTGCAATAGGGTAATAGTGCAGATGTGCTGCTTATTACCTTTGAGTGTGATTTGCTGCTTTGGAAAAAAAGCAGTGTTGACGTACTAGGGAAAATGAATCATGTAAATGTTTCTGTTGTTTTGCATCATGAATTTGACTAGCTGTAGTTGAATTAGGCTAGATTAATTTAGTTTAAAATTACACTAGATAAAAGTCCTTAGGAATGTGGCAGCCAGCTTAAACATCAGCGTGTAAGGTCTTCAATTTAGGGGGCATATCTGTTAGAAAACTAATAAGCTAAAGAATTCAAGTACTTTTTAATGAACATTTCACAGTTGTCTTTTAAATGATTGTTTAATGTGATAAAGTATTGTGGTAAAGACTGCCAACAAACTGTCTTTTCAGTTCTTCACTAAAAATGTTACAGAAAACAGGTTGCCTTCTTACTCCAGTATTCAAGAATTACTCAGAGATACTGCTTGGAAGATTTAATATGGCACACCTGAATTATGAATGTGGCTTTCTTGCAACAGATTTCTCCTCGACTTTATTGAACAATGAGAAGCGTATGCATACTGCTATCCTTACTGCTGACATCAGAAAGTATGAATGGGAAATGCAGATATAAATACCTTTCATTATATACAAAACATTTTAGACTATTTAAAAGGTGTTTCTTTTTTCATCATTTCTAACTAGACTACTTGCCAGAATGCATGTTAGTTAACTGCAAAGCATGCACTGAACCAGTTTCTTTGAGTGCAATGCCACTGAAGTTCAAGTACTTCAGAATGCACTGACACCAGTTACATTGTCATGTAACTGAATGGGTCATGCTTGTCCAGCTTCTAATAAAAGGGGTTTAGACAAGTTAGAATAATGTGTACTGCTTTACAGTTAATACATGTTGCTGGGGAAAAAGGCTATAGCTTGTATCATCTCCTGGCAAGGATATAACATGAATAATATGTAAAACACAAAATTTGTCTATTTAGATTAAGGTGTGTACAGCTATTATTTGCTTAACCAATTAGTGACATCAGTTGAAACCAAATCTTTAATGCAAAACATCCTGCAGGAAAAGGAGCAGAGTTTTCAAGTGTGAAACTTCAAAAGCTCTGGGTGGGAAACGAAGACAGAAGTTAATGCATAGAGATTTTAATTTGGAAAACTGGTTAGCCTCTTTTCCAGAAATCCTCCAAAGTGCATTAAGGTAAACAGCCCAACTGGATGATCTGAATGCAATGAAATTAATGATTTAGGGTATATAGAATGTACGCTGTTTACATGAGCAACTGATGTCATCTATGTGGACTTGTGCAAAGTGTTTGTTACTGTCCTGGTCATCAAATTGGGGAAAAATGGATTTGATAGATGAATCATTCGCTGGATAAGGAACTGGCTGGACAGTCCCATTCAGAGAGTTGCAGTCAACAGCTCAATGTGCAAGTGGAGACCGCTGACGAGTGGCAGTCCCTCTATCCTCTGAATAGAGGGACCTGGACAGGCTTGAGAGTGGGCCCATGCCAACTTCATGAAGTTCAGCAAGGCTAAGTGCAAAGTCCTGTATCTCAGTCAGCGTGATCTCAAGCACAGATACAGGTTGGGCAGAGAATGGCTTGAGAGCAACCCCAGGGAGATGGATTTGGGACTGTCGATTGATGAGCTGGCAATGTGTGCTTGCAGCCCTGAAGGCCAACTGTATCCTGGGTTGTTGTCTTGCTCCAATTTATAGGAGGGAGATGAGGTTCTTTTGATATATGTATACCTGGCATGAGATTAAGAAGCAATGGTTCAAATGTTGGTCCAACCAGTTTACTATAAATCCCAATCTGGGAGACGGGGAAGGGAAGGAGGGTGATAGAAAAGATAGGAAAGAAGCAAGAACCGCGTAAAGCAGGGATAGTCACTACCAGGATCCAGCAGTGGTCCCATTGCATGGCGTTTTGAAGATCCAAGGCAAAAGCAGCAGGAGGGGGAGAGCAGCAGCTTCGCCAGCTTTGGGCAGCAAGTGGGTAGCAGGAATAAGTCGCAGAGCCAATCCAGGAGGAAGCAGCAGCACTCAGGTAGCAGGCCCAGGAGAGTCCTTCAGCATGCAGGAATTCTGTAGTGGGGAATCTGATGGCAGACACCTCTGTTCTTCTTCAGCATGCTGGTAGAGCACAGAGCAAGTCCAGGAGGGAGTGAGGCAGGTCGTAAAGCTTCTCATGACAGAAACCTCTTCTTCTTCACGAGGAATTTGTTCCCAGAAAACCTCTCCTCATGGCTGTAGGTCCCCTTTTTATCCTTCTTCTGCCAATGTGGCATTCCTGGGTGCTTGGTTAAGAGTCATGTGCATCTCTCCTGAGATGGCCATCTTCCTCGAGATAAGCCCATGCAAAAGACTACTTCATGGCCATTAAGCTGCAGCTTATCTATCTCTCATTGCCCCTGGCCTTGTCCATCTGTGTCCCGCAGACAAAGGATTTCACAACCCTTGCCCAGGACTCTCTTGGACTTGTCCATCTGTGTCCCCAGCAAGCTGTAATGACAATGACAAAAACAATGATGTAAAAGAATAATCTCTTACAGTTGTATCAAGTGTGACCAGAAGATCTTGGCAGGTGACTCTGCCCCTCTACTCTGCTCTTGTGAGATCCCACCTGGAGAGGTCACAAGAAGGACGTGGAATTGTTGGTACAGATCCAGAGGAGGGCCACAAAGGTGATCAGAAGGCTGGAGCACCTCCCCTATGAGGACAGGCTGAGAGAGCTGGTGCTGTTCAGACTGGAGAGGAGAAGGCTTTGAGAAGACCTTATAGCAGCATTCCTGAAGGAGGCCTACTGGAAAGTTGGGGAGGAACTTTTTCTAAGGGCAGGTAGCAACAGGATGAGGGGAAATCGTTTTAAACTGAAGAGAGTAGATTTAGACGAGATATTAGAAAGAAATTCTTTACTGTGAAGGTGGTGAGACATTGTAAGAGGTTGCCCAGTGAAGTTGTAGATGCCCCCTCCCTGGAAGCGTTCAAGGCCAGGCTGGATGGGGTGGTGTCCCTGCCTATATCAGGGGGTTGGAACTAGATGATCTTAAATGTCCCTTCTAACCGAACCTGATTCTATGATTCTATGATTCTATATAGCACTCACTATTGTTTCCCAAACATTGCTTGGAACCTGGAACTGCTTATGCATAAAACTTAAAAGTAGTAGCTCTGAAATCTATCTACTTGCTTGTAATTTTAATACATTTAAAATGACCAGGGCTATTTTCTTGAAAAAATGACTGTGTTGTGTTATAATGGAAGTAGTTTCTGAGCCTGCTCTTCTAAATTTAACAGAAAAGAGATTTGGGGTGTTATATCCATGCCTTCTGTTGTAGAAGTACTGATAGTCTTGAAATCTGGGCAGAACAGCAGCTGCTTTTTTAAAAAAATGTTACTGCTATTAGAGTCAATACTGGTTTGATGAGAGATTGAGTATGTGCTCCCAAAATTACATGAGCATCACAGTCAGCTTTGTAAGTTAATTTTATGTAACAACTCTGATATCTTGTCAGACAAAATAAATAATTTGTTTGAGGCTGCACGGTTCTCATGAAGACAGGCTTTTGCAAGCAGTCAGCACACTGAAGCTGTTTGCTTTATGTACTATATCAAAGTGTGATGCAAATAAATAATGAGGGGGAGTTTGCTGTGGTGGTGGTGGTAAGACTGTGTGTGAGTTGCATTGAAGGAAAAAGGCTAAGTTATAAGCTATCCCACTATCATCAGAAGTGAGTAATCCGAATTTGCTAGCCATAATTAGAGTGCTGGGCAAACACCAACTGGATGAAGTTTAAACAGAGCAAGTGCCAGAGTCTGCACCAGGGATGGACAACCCTAGCTATATGTCCAGAGTTCAAGGAGTGTTTTTTCACCATGCCCAGGCACTGGGTATGGATTTCCAGTGGTGCTGTGTGGAACCAGGAGTAGATGATCCTCATGGATCTTTTCCAACTCACAATGTACTGTGCTTCCGTGATGGTATGATTTGCATCTTCTCTGCGTAGTATGTTAATAAATGATGTAATATGAAGTGGAAACTGATCTCTGATGCACCTAATTATACAGAATTAAAAAGAATTGCTAAAAACGACAGACTGCATAAAAGCTGACTACCTGATAGTGATATTTATTTATCCATTATTTGCCATTGTGAACAGTCATACAGGCTGTGCATATCAGTGACTTGTACAAACTTCAGGAGATGGCAAGGAAAGCCTTTTTCCTAAGCACGGCGATTGAGATGATAAGAATATGGAAGTTAAGGAACATGGATGAAAATAGTAACATTCAGTGTCTGATTTTCCCACTGTAGACATTACTTTCCTGTTGTATTTTTCTAAGTGGTTTTTTTTTTTTTTTTTTTTTTTTTTTTCATCTATAACATTTAAGCAACCTTTGGATTCCCTTCCAACCATAATTATTAGACATTTGTTTTGTTTACATTTCAGCTGAATTTTCTAATGCTCATCCAGTTAGAACACAAACAGGAATGGAGTGCTGATCATCCAGTTACATCCGAGCACACATACTTAATGATATAATTCCATAAATCTATGTGTATGTATACTCAGTACAATGGCATGGTTATGTCCATGTTATTAAGGCTTATCAAGTACATTAGCTTTAAGAGAAAAAGCACAAGTATTAAAATGCAATTGTTCTTATTATATGTCAGCAATTTCCTAGTTGCTATTGTAAATCACATTAAAGCCACCATCACATTTCAGTACGTATAACGGCTGTGGTGCCAGTTTGAATGCAGATGTTACAGGCAAAAATAAGCAAGGAGAATCTCAACTTATTTAGAGCTGAAGATATTTCTCTGTTTCTGTAAAGTGTGCCTTTACAGGACACTGTAACGGGGGGGAGGGGGTTTGGAAGTGTTTCCACCTTTACGGTTTTTACTGTGAGCTGAGTTCTGCCTGTAAATTAGAATCTCTGCTTGTGACTGATTTCAGAATGCAGAGGAAATCAGGGCTTATGCACTGGCTGCCCTGCTGTATGGCTTCCTGTTCCCTGACCAGTCTCTCTGTTATTTGGTAAAAGAGAGAGAATTATCAACGTATGGGGAATTTTCAAGGCTATGTGTTCTTTTCTGTAAAATGTTGTGCTTAGGAGGAGAAAAATGTAAAGCTCTCATCTATTCACGTTTACTAAAGCAGCCTCTTCAGTGTGGGGAATTTTTCTTTGCAGAAGGTTCACAGATGTATGACAGACCTAATTTTTATGGTTTTTATTTTATCACAACAATGTGATCTTTGAAAGCATCTTAGAGAGCCAGAATTAAATTGGAAATTACTTTCAAAATAGTGTTCTGAAAATGTAGGAAATCAGTATTTTAGGAAATTCAAGTATTACTCTGTTTATGAACAGGCTGAAAAGAATCAAAGCCATTAAGCATATGGATTTTTGTAATTATTTTAAGAGCAAATACCTTGCTTCTGCCATTTTCAGTCATGTAAGCCTGATTTATCCTGTATAAAACAACTAAGTAAAGCATATTATTTAAGTGGGAGACTGCAAAGACTCATATTTCAACCAAAGAGATGGAATTCTGGAGCATGCAATCTGTCCTGAAATGTAATTTATAGAAGGGATTAATTATTATGAAGGTTTTTGCAGTTCCTGCTGAATGTTTCACTGAATGCTACATAATAATACTGCAGACTGACTTACTGGCCACAGAAGATGTCCTTGTGTCAGCAAAGGTTTCTAAGTAAATAAGCATGAGTGCATATTATTATCTAGTTGTAAAAGCGTTTATGTGTTTAAAGAAGGTGTATGTACCTGACTGGAGAAAACATTGCTTGCTGAGAATTTTTTATTTTCCAGGGAATACATCTTACTTTGGGGAAGAGGTCATACATCAAGCACATTAAGCAACATTATCCATGTCCTAGGTGCCTGGCAGTTCAGCACTGAGGTTGGATGTAAAGCGCAACAAAGCTTATAACGTAACAAGAAAATAAGACGTGAAAAAAAGCTAAGAGTGCTGGGCTCTAGAGAAGTGCAGTCCGGAGAAAAGGAGCGACATTGCTTTCCATGACTACCTGAAAGGAGGCAGCAGTGAGGAGGGTGTTAGTTTCTTTTCTTGGGTGAGAAGTGATAGGGCATGAAGAAATGGTCTCCTGTTGCACCACAAAAGATTGTCAAGAAGAGTTTATTCTCAGAAAGGGTGGTCAGGCATTAGAACAGGCTTCCCATGAGGCTGGTGAAGTTCTCACCCCTGAGATACTTAAGAGGTGTGTGGATGTGGTGCTTAGAGACACGGTTTAATGATGGATAATGTTAGGTAAATGTTGGACTTGATGGCTATAAATGACTTTTCAACCCTGAGTGATTTTACAATAATTAAACTTGGTTCTCTAGCTCAGTGGTAATTTTTGTCATTTAATAATCCAGGCAAATTTGCTTCCTTTTTTTTGATACTCTTTAATTTTTGGTATTTATTTATTTATTTAGATCGCAAGCTCTATATACTTCCACAGAAAGCAAAATATTCCCATTCATAAGTATTTTAAAACTCTGTTTTCCATTACAGTCATTCTGTGAATAAAGAATCAAATCTTCCCAAGATGCTTCAGTTTATGGCTCTTCAGGAACTTATTTACTAATTTATTTATTCTTTTTAATATTTTGTCTTTAATTTGTTTTCAGATTGCCAGGGTGAATTCACAGACTCTGTAGCCTTAAACATGACTGAGAGAAACCTAGCTTCTGAAAAAAAAGCATGTGAATAAATAGTATTCCACAACATAATATAAAGGACAGAACAAATGATCTGTAGTGGTCTTTTTTCCTTGATAGATATTTACTACATGCCCTTCTTTCAAATATGTTTTCTTCTGTGATCCACTTATGACAAAATGCTAAGCTCTGATTGCTGCTCGATAATTATGGCCTTTATAGATGTTGGATACTATACTTGCAGATTATTGTTATTCAAATACTGTTGGATGGTGATAGTGACGATGATGATTATCATTATTTTATGTACCCCAGGACAGTTTCCAGACATAATGACCAGCTTAAGAAGAAATGTGGAGCTACTGGGTGCTGTATTTCAGATATGCCATGTATTTTGGACAGTTTGTAGTGCTTTAGTGAATGTGTAATGGTAATGTTATTTCTTTGTGTTTTTTTTTTTTTTTTTTTTTTTAAGTTATACAATATAAATGATATTTTCCTGGCTTCTGTAATCCTGGTTCTGTTTGAAATGTAAATACATGTATCATTGCCTAGTATAGCAATAATTATTCACAGACAGTTCTGTAACCTGAGCTACTTAATTCATCCCTTATCTCTTCTGCTCAGTGATGCCTACAGTGACAATTTCTACTTTCTCTTGTGTTTCTTGTTTTCTGCATTGCCCTTCAATGCACTCCTCATCTCAGAACCTGCTTTTCAAAGGAGTTGCACAGAATGACACAGTATCTGATTCAGCTGCAGAAGCTGAACCTGGCTCAGTTTCAGAGACTATCGGATTCTAGGTGGACAATCTGCTTCTTGCAATTGCAGATATGCTTTCTTTCAGTTGTTACTGCCTCATTCAGTGTGGTGTTGCTGGCTCATGAAACAGAGCCACTCATCATATGATCCGTCACATGTTAAGATTTTTTAACCTGTCCATTGCCCTGCTCTCTCTCTTTCTCCATGCCATCTTTCCTCTTTACTGCACATGAATAGGCATGACAAAAGGTGGCTGTGAAGTTAAGATGCACTTTCCTAAAGCACTGGAGACCAATTATTTAGCTTGACACAAATTTTCCCAATGAGAACTTCTTCTCAATTTGTATAGAAATTACTTAAGTTTCTTTCTTAAGGACTGGATACAGCTCCTAAATTGCTTGCAAGGACCAGCTTCCCAAACAAGCTCCACTCACAGGCTTTTGGTAAAAATTTTGTGTCCTTTTTTGTGTGTTTGTAATGATGTTAGGGATTATACTGACTTGGTCACTGAGGTTCTCACTCTCTGAATATCATAGCTAACAAAGGATACCTAATTAATATGAGTCCAGTGAAAGTAAAGCTTGATTAATTTGCTGTCCATGAGGTCAGGCATCAGGGAGTAATTGCTGTGCTGGCAATGCTGAAAGGTGCTTCCTGTTTTCTAAGCAGTTGGGAACTGAAGCAGAACAATTCAGTTATTTCCCAAAGCCATGGGAGAGCAAGAGAAGGATTTCATGCCAGAACATAAGAGGCATTGCTTATCTGGGCCATTGGTGGAGCCTTGACAAAATACAGGGCTGGCTGTGGGCAGGAACCTGCCATTTAAAGTCATTTTATGCCTGGTTTAACACGTTAGAAATGCAGAAGCAGAAGCAGCTAGTAAAGACAGCAGAATTGATCCACATCAGCTATTGCTTTCAAAACACTGAAGATCTGTTTGAAACAAGACAAACATATGTGCAAATAGCAGGCCTAGAGTAGTATTCTCACTAGTTGGAAAGGACTGTTGTCATTTTATAAATACTGTTTAAAAAAAAATTAAACATGCGGTCCACTAGTATTGCTGTTGACCTTCACTTGTTTTTCTTTCCTGCTGTATTTGTTTTGCTTTTGCAGTGCTCTTTTTAGCAATTTGTAATGATGCTTACTCATAAATCTTTCCAACCAAAAAAAGTGAAATGGAAGATGACTGAGATAAAGCATGAAAATTAAGAAATAAATGAAAATGGAAAAGATAGTATTGTGGACAGAAAATAGATTTTAAGAAAACTACTCAAAGCTTTAAAGAAGCTTAACAGCGGTCACTTGCAACTTTTTCTTGTTTTTCTATTTAATTTCTGGTAAGCCACATAGGGTACTTCTGAATGATCATAATTAACCCCTTGTTAAAAGACGGTTTTAAAAAAAATGGAAACAGTGTAGTAAACCTGAGTAAATTAAATGTAGTTTGTTTGCTGTTCAGAAATGTGGAAGACAGCATATCTCAGTCTGCGATTCTGTGGTTCTCTGATCTTTCATTTATGCCATTTGCACACATACGTACACGTCTATGTATGGATTTATTTGTAAAACTGCATAGAGGGGTTTAGCAGAGGGGAGATGAAATGAGATCATGGTATCAAAGAATTGTAGAGTTTTGTAGAAAGAAACCTGTTGAGATGTAGTCCAACCTCCTGCAAAAACAGGCTCCTTACAGCAGGTCACACAGGTAGGCATCGAGATGAGTCTTGAATATCTCCACAGAAAGAGATTCTACCTCTCTAGGCAAACTGTTCCTGTGCTCCATCACTGTGACAGCAAAAAAGTTCTTCCTCCTGTTAGTATAGAACTTGCTGTGTTCTAGTTTCTGCCCATTACATCCTGTTCTACTGCTGCTCACCATTATGAGCAAAAAAAGAAGTCAATGGGGTTTTCTTTTCTTGAGAAACTGACTCAGGAAGGTGTGGTCATGTCCCTAGGTCATGTGTGTTCTCACTGAATATCCTGATGTTGTGAGATGTCTTAGGATTTTATTTCTGATTTGGTCAAAGAGTTGGTGTCAATAACACTTTCCTCGAAGCTTCATATTTGATTAGTTGACATTCCTATGAATTTTTTTTTTCTGTACTTATGATTAGGAAAGGAATGGACCAGTTTTCTTAAATAGAGACATTTAACCCATGTTTATCCCACTTTCTAAATGTGTGTGATTTGTTCATAAGATTGCATATAGATATTATGTATTTAAGTGTTTTCCTTTTTTTTTTTTAATTATCTTCAGTCTGGACTGTAAAATTTTTCCTTCCCCTGCTGGATAATGGTTGCCTTGGACACTATGAATTTTACTGTGTGAACACTTAGTTATAAGACAGCATTAGTGGTGCTCATTTGATACTTTGCAAGCATCTCAGTGTACTTGAGACAGATATTTTCTTGCTTCTCCTCTTCAGTTCTAATTAACTGTTAGTGTAGACATCAAAATGTCCTGATGGCCTAGGGGGATGTGTGTGGGGGGAAGGTCAATGGTTTTGCAAGGACCTTAGCGCTTGGCTTTTTTAGAAGAGGTAGTTCAAGCTTCATGCATACCAATTCCTCTGTGTGTGATCAGGTCTAGCAGATGTACGTGAGTAAAAACTGCAATTAAAAGTGGGTCAAGTAGCAAAATGATTAGCTGGAATTGAGCTGCTACCTTCAGGGTAATTTTCAGAAGCCTGTTTTCTGCAGTCAACTCGACACCTTTCTCCTAAGTGATTGGGTCTTCTCTTTTTCACAGTGGGAGCAAGGCTTGATGGAAAGAGCCATTAGAGGTAGCAGATCAGTTGTTGTACAGGTCAAGTTTCTGTGTTAGCCGGTCTCTCTTTTTAACAAAAACATGGAGTAAAATACAACATAAGGGGAATCAGAGACATGACCAGCTGAACTGTGGCCAAATTGCATTTTGGCAAAAGACAGCATCTGCTGTGTAATACTTGTCAAAGGAGAAGACTAACTCTTTATTTCTCATGAGATGATTTTCTTCCTTTGCTTAGCTCAATAAGGTTTTAATGCTGATTTAATGCTGTGAACTGGGAAAGATGTGTACTACTGGGGGTGACTAAAAGGCCTTGGTGTGGTGCCTAGGTAAACTTATGTGAATAACACAATTGTGCATAAACTCAGTTTTCAAGGCATTTTAAATGCAAGAAAAGAAAATTTTCCAAAGAAATTGAATCAATTGAATGATTTATTGTAAAAAGTAATAACAGGAAGAAGAGAATTTGAATATTGATTGTGAGTTAAGCCTGTTTTATAAAGATACAAAGATTTAATAAAGAGAAGAATGACAAGATGAGGTGTGCTCTCAGTTTTACCAGTTGCAAACTCCACTTTCCAATTGAAACTTGCCTGCAAAATGGTAAAATGTTTAGTTCAATATTTGAGAAAAGAAGACTGAGAGGGGACCTGATCCAGGTCTATAAATATCTAAGGTGTGGGGGGCAGAACGGCGAGGCCGGACTCTTTTCAGTGATGAGTGGAGACAGGACAAGGGGAAACAGCCGGAAACTGCAGCATAGGAAGTTCTGCACAAATGTGCGCAAGAACTTCTTTACGGTGAGGGTGACGGAGCACTGGAACAGGCTGCCCAGGGAGGCTGTGGAGTCTCCTTCTCTGGAGATGTTCAAGACCTGCCTGGATGCCTACCTGTGCGACCTGCTGTAGGGAACCTGCTTTGGCAGGGGGGTTGGACTCGATGATCTCTGGAGGTCCCTTCCAACCCCTACAATTCTGTGATTCTGTGATTCTGTGATTTGTTTGTACTGGGATTTTCTTAGACAGATGAGCTGTATAGCTAATTTTAAGCCAGTCATAGAAGTTTGGATATGATCCAGGTACTCCTCTGATTTCTGCCAGAAGAGTCCTGTTTGGAGCTTCTGGGGTATTTTTACCTGGCACTGCATTGTGGCACATCAACACATGCCAAATTTTGAGCCTGTTTCTGCTACTGCTAATATAGCATGTGCTTTCCCTTTCTTTCCCTCCTCTGCATCTGAGAAAAGAAGCTGCAGCTGCTAACAGGAGATATTAGGAAAAAAAATCCACCCCAAACCAAATTATCTTCCTTCTTAGCTTCAGTAATTTCCTTCTATACCTCATCTTGAATGGAGAGACAGGAAATGCTGCTGGTAATTAAAGTATCCTGGTCTTAAGTGGCCACTGCATATTTTCAGAGAAATGTCATTGCACATGAGACTTACAATGTACCTAAAAGCAGCTGAGAAGATCTGTGAGGAGGATTCAGTAGCTAAAACATCAGAAAAACAATTGCAGATACATTGGAAAATTATTTTACTTTAAAATTCATTAGTATTTCAAAATGCTTTTATTTCAGAATTGGACTACTGCCTCTTTTTTGACATTGTAATTTCAACATGCTTCTAGCTGATATAATCTCCTTTTAGAGTAGAGATTAATATTGAACATGGTTTGGAAACTGGGATTATAAGCTTTTCTTTGGAATGCACATTTGCTTTAGTTCTGCAAGGTCAGCCTCATGAAATGACATGGGGGTAGAAGGAAAAAAAAAATAGAACTTAAAATAAGAAGTCTTCTGTTTTAAGGTTCACTGACTACTGGATGTTGCTAAGACTAGTTATTAACCTATAATTCAAGGACACTATTAAATTTTTTAGGAATTACATGTATTCCAGATTAGTTTCTGTACTTAGAATCCTGAAGTTCATATTGAAGATAAAAATGAGGACACTGAACAGCCCAGCGCCTTTGAGAGTTGGAGCGAAAGACTTATCATCTTAATTTGGATTTTGTTTTGAAATTTAAAGGGCAAAATCCCCAATAACTTCAGTTAGAGTTTTACTTCTTATCCAATCCTGAGGACTGATCACTGCAGTGGTATTCTACCAGAGGTTCAACTAATGGTAAATAAAAACATAATTAAAAAAAAATCATCAGAGAGATGTACTGGGGAGGGTGGGGTTGCATAATAAGGTGAACAATCACGCCACACAAAGTCTTTATGTCAAGGTAAAGGTAAAATCATGATTCTGTGATTCTGTAAGAACCAAAGAAGGGGAATGTGTTGACTGTTTACACGGGCGGATAGTGATAGGACAAGAGGGAATGGTTTTAAACTAAGACAGGGGAGGTTTAGGTTAGATATTAGGAGGAAGTTTTTCACACCGAGGGTGGGGACATGTTGGAACAGGTTGCCCAGACAGGTTGTGGATGCCCCATCCCTACAGGCATTCAAGGCCAGGCTGGATGTGGCTCTGGGTTGCCTGGTCTAGGGTTTTGTAATCTTGTCCACGGCATGGAGGTTGAAACTCAGTGATCTTTGAGGTCCTTTTCAATGCAGGTGATTCTGTGATTCATTCTATGTGGTTTTCCAGCAGATCTGAGAGGCAGAATTGCAGAAGTGCACCTGAGATTTCTGCATGTCCTGCATCAGGGCTCCTTAATCTTGCAGGTCATTTTGAGAATGTTCTGTTCTCTACTTTTCTGTGGAAGAAACACAAGTGTAGGTGATTTTGGGTGCTGAGTGGGATGGGATGATTGTCCTCAAAATTTTCTATATAGTGGTAGTTTATTTCAGAAGATAATTGATCCCCTAAAGAATGCACTCTAAAATGCTATTGCTGCTTTGGAATTTTTCTTCTCTGTAATACGTGAAGGCTTCTCCTAAAGCAGTGCCTACTGTTACATTATGTTGGCCCATGTCAGAGGCAGATATTTGTGGTATGGCAGTAGATGTTGAACCTTTCTGCCAGTACTCCACTACATTTTGTTACTGTGTGAGTGATGGTAGCAGAGGGGTAGTGTGATACAATGGAGTCTGTCATGGAAGTGTGTACGAAGCAAAGGTGTGGAAATTAATTCCTCCATGTGGCAGAAATGGTATCCATTGACATTCATTCTATCCATGGATAGAATATTCTATCTATCAATATTCTATCAATAGATAGACTACTATCTATTGATATTCTATCGATAGATAGACCACAGATAGACTTTGTAACTCAGAATTTGCTCTATCAACAGTGTGACTGTGCTCTTTGTATCTTGTACTTTGTAGTTTGCATGGAAGGAAGAGACATGACATTCTGTGCAACGTACATATTACACACATTGATTTTCTGTAATAGCTTGTGTCATATTTCAAAACCATTTATTGTTTCTTGCTCAGCTATCTTTAGTAACACTTCCAATAGGAACTTGAGATGAAAAAGAAAGTGTATGGCAGGAAGAAGAAGGTGCAATTTTAAGCCTGGAGACAAATTGCAGACAGAACATCTGTTGACATCTGAAAAAGGTCATAGTTGCTTCTGACAGATGAGGCTTGGTGGAGGGCTTATACTCTACTGAAGTCCATTTTCTACAATACGAGCTCAA
>NW_024884950.1:32740-34234 GCF_019232065.1 Centrocercus urophasianus
AGATCCCTTTTAAACCTCTGCAACTCTGTGTGTGATTCTGTGTGTGAAGAGGAGAAGAAGCTTTCCCAACGGAAGCAGATGTCAGATTGATCTTATCAGAAGCCATTCTAGGACTCCTGTATGCCTCCTTAGGAGCTGCTTCTGCAAGCATGCAAGTCTCAGTTTCTGTGGCTGTTCTCCCTGCACAGCCAAATGGCAAACTGACATGCAGAATGTGCACAGGTAGAAAGATTCAGATGAACATGAGATTATAACTGCAGTGAAAATTATCTACCATGGGATGTACCAAGAACAATACTTTTGTCTGTTTTTTGTCCACGGAGACAAGCATTTCCTGGCTAGAACTAGTCTCTCCCTCATTCTCTCTCTCTCTCTCTCTCTCTCTCTCTCTCTCTCTCTCCCCCTCTCCCTCCCTCCTTCCTCTCTTTCTTTCTCACTTTCTCACTTTCTCCCAATGTCTCTCAAGCAACAAATATTTTTTGTAGTGGAGTGAGAAAGGAGTAATCATAGAATCATGGAATTTAAGATTGGAAAACACCTCTGAGATTATCTAGTCCAACCAGCAACCCACCAATACTATGCCCAGTAGCCATGTTCCTTAGTGCCCCATGTGCACAAACGTGTGTTTCTTGAACACTTCCAGGGACAGCGATTCTACCACTTCCGTGGTCAATCTGTTAATGACTGACAACAGACAAAACTGTACTACTTTATGTTACGAACACGTTTCTAGACTTTCTATTTCATGCTGTAGAGTGAAAATATGTCTGTGTTTGTTTCAGGAACACATATAGACTTATTGTTGAGCTTCTGAGTACCAGGTTCTACACTTACTACTTGCAGATCTCAGAATGATTTGTGGAAACCCAGATTCATATCTGAATGTACCTTTTGTGACTGTTTTTCAGACTTGCTTTGTGTAGTCATGGGCTTTGCATTACTGTTAGTCCTGAAAGGTAAGATAGGGGAGATGCACAGACCCATCCAGCTCCTCACCTTCAAGCTGGTTGCAGGTTCAGCAAGCACGTTCTGAAAAAATAACCTAACAAGGCAGTTTGGTAAAGTGTGTTTTTTTTTTTTCTCCTGCAAATTTGAGATCTGCAGTGGAGAATGGACTCACCTAATAACAATGGTTTAATGAAATGGTTAGGCTTGTCTCAGTGCAATTTCTGTCTGTATATCCTGTATCCCTCAGAAGTGACCTCAGAGGATGTCATTGCATTCCTACAGTTAACAGCTTTACAAAGGGTTTGCTGAAAGGGATCACTACAGAGGAGCTAGGGGTATTTATGGATTAATTTAACTTAATGGGTAAAAGGGAAATTTCATTGCCTTTGCAAAATTAATTCTAGCTTTTTCAACTTGTTATCTAGCTGTCTGTAATTCTTTTAAACAGTTTGTTGAGGACAATATCCTGTATAGGGAATTCCACAGAGACATTGTATTGGGTTTCTTCACTTTTAGTAAAGAGAAAAAAAAAAAAAAGAGTAAATA
>NW_024884951.1:0-46101 GCF_019232065.1 Centrocercus urophasianus
TGGGGATGGGATGGGATGGGATGGGATGGGATGGGATGGGGATGGGATGGGGATGGGGATGGGAATGGAGATGGGGATGGGGATGGGAATGGAGATAGGATGGGATGAGGATGGGATGGGATAGGATAGGAATGGAGGTGGGATGGGATGGAGATGCAGATGGGATGGGGATGGAGATGGAACGGGATGGGATAAAAGAATCTCACAGAGATGGACATGGGACATGAAAGCCCTCAGGGCGTGGGATGGAAAGGGAAAGCTAGTTAGAGCTGGAGAAGGGGTGGGAAACCTGCAGGGACAGGGATGGACGGTGCAGACCCAGCTGGGTGCCCTCGGCTCCCCCGGACCCCAGTGCACCCCTCCCTGAGGGCAGCAGGAGGCTGAGGCCCCACGGCGCCCTTTGGGCAGAGCTCTGCTCTCACCCAGCGCAGTGAGCGGCGCGGTGGCCGCCGTGTCCTTTTAAAGTCACCCGCTGGCACTCAGCCCTCCGAGGCGCCGGAGGCATCAATCTCTGCGGGCCGTCGGTGTCAGCTGGGTATTTAGTGAAATGTTTCTTAAATGAACGCTTGATGGAAGAAGAGGGATGGCTGCGCCGTGCCGGGACAAGGTTATCCCTGCCGGCTGCCGGCGATTGACCGCGGGCACGGCGACGGCCATGACCTGCAGGAGCTGATCCCAAATCTCATTCCAGTCACGTCTGGGAGCAAAATGCATCTGGGAGGGGGAAAGGTGGGGCAGAGCCTGCAGGCTGCTGGGGCAGCAGGGGTCTGACCCAAAGCACCTCCGTGGGGTGGGCGGAGCGGGGGTCCCGAATGCCTGCAGCAAAAGGTGTGCTCCTGCCCCCCATTATACAGTCCTGCACTGAAATCTGTGGTCCTGCATGTGTGCTGCGCCAGCCCATGTCACCCTGCGCCCCTGCGCGGTCCCACTGTACGATCCCACACCCCACCACTCCTGCACCCCTCCAGATGTCTCTACACAGGGCTCTCAGCTCTCCCTCCCCCCCACACCCTCGGTCCCTTGCAAATGAACCCCCAGCAAGGCGCAGCTGAGATGCACTGAGTTCACCAGGTCTCAGCGGGGCCGTGGGTGGCTTTGGGCGCCGTGCCTCTGCCCTGCTCCACCTCGAATTTAACCCTATAAAAGCAAAGGGGACTGCATGGATGAGGTGGCAGCTCTGCGCCACGCACTGCTGTGTTGGTGATGGATGAGCGCTGGGTACAACAGGGGGACAGCAGCAGCTGGTGGAGCAACAGGAGAGGTGCCCGTGTCCCCAGATGTCCCCACATGCACATCCTCCCGAGGGCAAATGCAGTTCCCTTGTGCAAAAGCAATTCCTCATGCAAACGCCGGTTGCTTGTGCATGCACCCCCTCCAGGTGCAAAAGCATCCCTTGTGCAAAGGGGGAGGGGGGGGGGGGGCTGGATGTGGCCCAGGCTGCAACGTCAGCACAGCGGTGTGCAGGACGCAGCGCTCAGGGTGCGCTGTGCTCCCACTGCTGTGTGCTCCATGCATAATGCATGATGCACAACGTGGCTGCAGGCCCGGGCGCTGCTTCGCCACCGCGCAGGACAAGGGCAGAATGACAAGTGGGACCTGCAGGGCAGGCAGCCCGGGGACAACGTGGGGACAACGTGGGGACACCAAGACAGCATCCCCCTCCAGCGCCCCCAGACCTCCCCAGCACGCACTGAAACGCGGTGGGAAACTGCTGCCAAAAGGAAACCTGAAGAAAACCCATTTTTCTCCCCAGATCTGCCCCAAATATCACAGCTCCGTCCCCGCAGCCCCGAGGACCCACATCTGCCCACCCTGCGCAGTGCTCCCCGTGCAAGGGGCTCAGCCTGGGTTCGCAGAGCTGGAGGCGATGGGTGGGAGGAGGAGTTGTTACGGGGCCTGGGAAGCGCTGCTTGATAGTTTTTTTTCCTTGGGCAAAGTCATCTCAACCCAACCCACATCCTCTCAGAAGCCGTCTAGACTTTGATGAATTTAATTTTGCTAAAAAGGGGGAGAGGAAAAAAAAAAAAAAAGAGAAAAAAATCGGAATGAAATTTCCTTTGAAAGCACTGGAAGTTCCCATTGCACCAAGGCCAGGAGAGCGGTGGCACAGAGCGGCCGTGGGCTGAGTGCATCCAAAGCTGCAGCACTGCACGAGGGTGCAAGCAGGCAGAACGGCAGTGCTGTGAGCACACGGGGCTGCAGGGCTGTGGAGCGCAACACTGCGTGTGCAAGGCTGAGAGCAAGCAATGCTGTTTGTGCCCAAGGCTGTGTGCAAGGCTGCAAGAGTGCAAGCCTGCGTGTATGCAATGCTGTGTGTGCAAGGTTGCAGGGATGCAATCCTGCACGTGTGAGGGGATGCAAGCATGCAGTGCTGCATGCAATGCTGCGTGCAGTGTTGTGTGCAATGCTGTGTGCAATGCTGCATGTGCCCAAGGCTGCAAAAGTGCAGCGCTGGATGCGTGCAAGTCCACAGGTGTGCAAGGCTGTAAGTGTGCAACTGCAGCTGCACACAGGGCGTCCCAACCCTCTTTGGGCCAGGTGTCCATGCTGAGGCTCTTCCTGTCCTCTGCAGGCAATGAGCGACTGCTGCATTATTTACGTGGAGGCTGCGCTGCGCGGGAAATCAGGTCAGCCCCCCCCCAGCCCCACGTCCCCCCCTTTTCCCCAGCAGCATCCCTTTGACACACACAAAAGCAGCAATCCCATCTCTCCTGGGCTGCCCTGCTTTAAAAATAATGTAAAAAAGGAACAAATCCAGCCTGCTCCCAACGCAGCCCATGGGACGAACGGCCAGGGAGGAGCGCGTGGCTGCGACATGTGGAAATCCATCGCCTGGGGTTGGGACGGGGCTGAGTGAGCGGCAGCCTCAGGTTTGGGGGTGGCACAGTGGCAGCCGCCATCCCCACGCAGGGACAGCACTGAGACCCCCTGGTTGTCCCCCAAGGGCTTCAATCTGCTGCATGGCGCAGCCTCAGGGAGTGAGGAAGAGATGAGCGAGGAGCAGCTCCCCCTCCTCCTGCTTTGAGTTTTTATTAAAACAAACGAGGAACCCATCATTTCTTAGGATACAACAATCCGTGGGAATAGAAAAAGGCTGTACCAGGGTCAGGGGAGAACCCATCCAAATGGCAGGCACGCATGGGGCAGGGAGCTGATACAGACGCGTGCTTAAATAAAAGGGGTCGGGGCGCCGTGGGGTGGAGGCAGCGCGTGGCCGGGCCCCACTGCCAGGCACTGGGCGCCCCGGGCCCCTGCAGGGAGATGCTTTGCATGGGACACAGGGATGGAGGCAGCCCCAGAGCCCAGCGGCGGGCAGGGGCCTGAGGGGGAGACAATGGGGGTCCCCAGGGGGGTTTGGGTGCCATCAGCACCTCGGCCTGCTCAGCCTAAATAGGGAAATGAAACAGGGCAGTGGTGAGCTGGAGCTGGTAAGGGAGCTGCTGCAGCTCCTGGAAAGGCACAGAGCGGGTAGAGGCTGGACAGACCCACAGCCTCACACTGCTCGTGTCTGGCACAGTCTGCGGGGAAAAAAAGGCTACAGCTGGTTGGCATGGGTTGTTCTCCTTCCTGCTTGCAGAGGAAGAGAAGGAGGTCTTCCTGCCCCTTCCTCCTCTCCCCAGCACAGCAGCAGCCTCAGCCTTCGTGCTCTCCTCCTCTCCCTGCACGTGCTCCGGGTGCCAGCCGTGCCCCATCCGCTCCTCGGTGTGCTGTGATCCAAACCCCGTCCTCCTCTTGGAGGACAAAGCCTGGGGGGCTGAGACAGAGCAGAGGAGGTAGAAAAATAAGGGGGGGGAAAAAAAAAAGGACAGGAGAACATGGGGAAAACTCAAACTGGGAGATGCTAAGAGGAGAAGATCCCAGTCCATAGGCCAGGTGGGAGCAGCAGGCATCAGGGCGGCGCGGGGCCGTGGGGTGGGAACCCCACTCCTCAGGGCCGGTCACCTCCTAGAGCTCCTCGAAGAAGGCCACGCGGGACTTGGTGCTCTGTAGGGTGAGCTGCAAGAGAGCAGAGGGGACACGGGGTGACTCCCTCCTCCCGCGAGGCCCCTCTGGAAGCAACGGGAATGGCAGAAGCGGGGATTTCTGGCTGCAGAGGGTGGAGGACGGGTGCAGGAAAGGCTTGCAGGATGGGCAGCTGCTCCTGCTTGTGCCACCATCCCCCAAAACTCCAAGGGTGCTGAGGGGCAGCGGATGAGGTCAGAAACGTCAGCAGAGCTCTTGTGGTGGGGAAGCCACAGCAGCCCTGCCTCTGCCCTGCCCCAAACCCGCAGACCACATGCGGGCCGCCCCGATGGGAGCCGCCTTCGATCCCGATGGATGGAGCTGAAGCTGCTCATTCGCCCCCAGGGCTGGCTCAGGGCCAAGGCTCTGCAGGACCCCAAAATCCACCTCAGCAAAGCTTTCTGCAGCAAGAGAGAGGCAAAACTAAAAATACTACCCCGCGTCAGAGCCACGCTCCCGTTCGTTAATGGGCGAAATGAGAGATGGAAGACACGTCCTCAGCCGAGAGGAAGAGAAGTGCAGTATTTCAAGCTAACCACCCCAATCTGCGTCCTGGGAGCAGTGCCACCTTCCCAACAGCTGCTGAATCACCACCAGGGTTGCCAAAGCAGCGCTAATTGCGAAGGCTTCGTTTGGCCAGGCTGAGCGGTGAGCGGTCTGCCGGGAGCGCGTTGTGCTGTCGCAGGGATCCCGGGCTGAGGCTCCAGCCCTGCACAGCACTGCCAAGTGCTTCCCTCTCCCTGCCCGCCCCGCGTCCTCTCCTCACTAATTCCTTCACAGCTCTTCATTCTGAATCCCATTTGGAAAAGCTCTATTGCAGAGGGCGTTTCTGCAGGGGCTTCATGCTGGAGCAGGGCTGGGCGGCTCTGCTGCATCCCCCTGCCTCTCTTGAGCTGCAGCCTGCGCTGGGTTTGGGCTCTTCCAGCAGCAAGTGCTCCGGTGAGAGGCAGTTCTCTTCCCCAGAGCCTGGGTCACATCCCAGGGAACGTAGTGTCAAACTCAGGTGGCACACAGGGTCACAGAGCCACTCCAACCCACAGCAGGGGCTGCGTCCTCCTCACCCTGCCCAGCTGCACGCTCAGTGCTCCAAAAGGGAACACATGCGAGGCAAAGCAGGGATGCTTTCCCCAGGCTCCTAAGAAAGACCCAACATCCCCCGACCTCCCTCTCCCCACAGCCTCACGGGGCTCCCCTCCAGCAGCAGCAGCTCTGTTTGCCCAACAAGGGGAATAAACGCACACGCAGCACGTGGCCGAGGCCGAGTGATTAACAGCCAGTTACATTTTCGTCAGCAGAGAAGGGGGAAAAAAAAAACTGATTTACAAGCAGTATTATGATAATCTCCTTCCTGCAGGAGGGAGGGGGGTGGGCTCCTCACTGCACTGCCAGAGCCAGCAAAGAAAATTTAGAGAGGGAGAGGGAGCACAATTAAGCAGCCAGAGCTCCAATGAATCAGAATAGGGAGAAGGGAACGGTCCCACTCCCCACAGGCTCGTGCTGGGGCTGCCTGGAGCTCTGCCTTTACCCAGAGCCGCTGGTCTTATTTGATCTAAGAAAATAAACAACAACAGTAACAAAACCCCACCAATCAGCCCCTCCTCGGCAAACCCACTTTCCAGCAGCTAACCCAGCAAGCGCAGCGCCGCTGCTGGCACACGGAGAAGCCACGAGGGCTGCAGGAGAACCCCCACATGGCCACTGCGACACAGCTGGGGCCACATCCCCCCTGTGCCACCCCTGGGCACGTTCTGCTGCTGCTCAGAAGGAGATGCTCAGTCTCTGCTAAACCCAAGGCGAGTGCTGCAGGCTGTAAATCCTCTTTACTGCCGCCCCCGCTCCCCTTGTGTCCTCTCCATCGCTCCAGCACCCAGACGGACCTTTCCATTCACACATTTCCTTTTTAAAACCCAAACCTTCCCCATTCTCCCCTCCCCCCCCCATCTCCTGTTCCCTCCTACTCCCACACCACCATTTATTCTCTCCCAAACACGGGGCCCGGAGCACAACTTTCCCCCAGCCTCCATCGCTTTGATGAGAGCGCTTAAAAGAGAGGAGATGACACTCCAGTTGAAGGAAACACTTTTCAAAGGCTGCCACAAAAATAGCTGATAGGCCTGACGCTTTCTGCTTTCCTTTTGCTCCTTGTAAACAAGGAAATTAGGCTGCTCTGTCCCATTTTAGCTGCTGGGGAGTTTCACTTCCCGGCTCCGAGGCGCGGAAGCAAACACCTCGCCTGTTTTGGGGCAGAAATAAAACAAACCCAGCAGGGATATGGGCTCACAAAGCAGGATGCAGGATGCCTCTCCTGGATTAGGAAGGGGATTTGTGCCCGGAGCTGCCTTGCTCACCGGTACCACATCCAGGCTCTGCTCCACGCTCCATCCCTGCGGCTCCCAAGGTGACAGCATGGCACTGGTGCTGCTCCTCCTACAGCCACTTGCTGGGTGCATGCCCCTTTCTGCAGCGTGCAAACTTTCTTCTCATGGTGAGAAAAAGGATGCAGATGGCAACAGCCCCATTCTGCAGCCCAGCAGCATCCAGGCCACCGCAGCGCCCGCAGCAACGGATGCACGCAGCCCCACGCAGCTCAGATTGCTCTGTCCCACCCAGAGCAGCACTGTTTTTGCTGTAAGATGAGGCTCTTGAGGCACATCACCACCTTCCTCCCCTGGAATGGCCACAGTCCCCCACCTCCCAGCTGCTGCTGGAGCACAGCTGCTTTCTGCAGTGCCCAGCACAATCCTACGTGCCGCCACCTTTGTATCGGTGACACATGGCCGTGCCCACAGCTGGCAGCCCAATGTCCTCAGCGTACAGCAGAGGACAGGGCAGGGGGCACCCTGAAGATGAAAGGATAAGGACAAACCCAGGCAACCCTGCAGGTGCCCATGTCTGAAATGAACCACGCTGTGTCCGTGGGAAAAGTGCTGCTCGTGGCTCAGTGCAACGCGGGGCTCACGGTGACACCAGACCCCAGGCAGCCTATCCACACCCCTGCTGTGCTTCCCATCCAAGCGTCCCTCAGCAGAAAATCAAGCAGCATTCACCAGATTTCAGGGTGATGCTGCGCTGCAAATAGGATCAGTGAGAGAAGCAGCTGGCAGCAGCACTATCAGCACTGGCCCATACCAACACAGCTGTCTGCACCGATTTCCAGGGGCAAGAGCAGCGCCGGGTGAAGGGAGCCAGCTCCAGCCCTGGAGAAACACTGCAGAAAAGCCTAAAGGCAGCCTGGTGGGCAGCATTCAAAGGAGCAGAGCAGTGCTCAAGGACACAGCAGTTTGGCTGGGAATGGGCGCAGAGATTTGCTCCTTGCCCGGATACTTCAAAGGGCTTAAATCACAGTAAATAAGCATGACAGCACAGGAAGAAAAGCAATTGGAATGAAAGACCCGGCTGTGCTCCTGTTTTAGAGCAGCAGCCTGTCCTGGGAGGTTTCCTACACTGGAGGATGAGAGGAACTGCCTTTTTTCTTTTTTTTTTTTTAATATTCTACTGCAGTCTAAGCAGCAAACCCTCCTGAAGCCAAGCCAGCTGGAGCCAGCAGCACCAGCCCACGGCGCTACAGAGAAATCAGCTTCCAGATGAGGTGCTTGTGCTGTGCCCACAGAGCTGGTGAAATAGGATTAGCATGTTAACCACGTAATTAAACACCAAGAACTTCGCAGGCGTCTTCAAAGGCAGGCAACAAAACCCGGAGGTCACAATGCAGTGCTCGCTGTGTGCCTGATTTCAGCACGGGCTCCTCCCCAGCACTGCCTCCCGCTCAGCTGCTGGGTGACTTCTTCTCAGACTGCTGCTTTCCCTCCCTGTTCACAGCCACAAGTGGATTTCACCACATTCAAGGTGTCTCAGAGCTGCTCAAACCACTGGGTAAAGAACAGCAGGTATCCACAGGCAACAAACAGCCCCGTGGGGACTGCTGACATCTCCCCAGTGTGGGCTTTTTTCTCTAAGGAGATGCTGGGCAACGAGAGCAGCCTGGCGTGGGAACACCAGCATGGCTCTGGAGCAACAGTGAGTGACACACAGCACTGCCCTGCAGTCCCCAGATGGCACCAACCTGTGCTGATCACTTCTGGTCACGTGCTGGGGAGAAGGCTGCATCTGAAGTGTGTTCCTGCATCTGCTATGGAGCTCCAGAGGTGCTGGGAAACTGCTCCCCAGCCAGGCTGCAGGCAGGGCTCTGCTAGCCCTCAAAGAAACTTTTAACAAAGGTTTTTTTCCAACCGAGTTTGCCATCATTGTAGTACCTTCATTGCTTCTTCCTTTAGCTCTACAACTCAAAACTTGCTGTGGCTGCACGCAAGATCAGTCATGGAAAGAGCAGAGCAGCTTCCCCAAACACATCTTCCCTCCGGGCACACGAGCTCCTGGCTCAGCCTGCTGCCCAAGGCACTGCCAGCTCTGTGAAGGAGACACACAGCACTGACAGAGCAGAAAGGAGCAGCGTAACAGAGGCAGGGGACGAGGCGCACGGCAGCGCGGCAGGGTCACCCTTGGGATTCAGCTGGCTCACAACAGCAGCTCCAGCAGGCTGATGTGTCACACCGTGCCTGTCTCCCTGCCCCTGTGCCACACAGGGATAACTGCTGGCCTCTAGCAGGAGGCAGCACGGCAGAGCTGGAGGAGACAGTTGCTCAGCAAATGCTCAAATCTCAACACTGTCTCCCCAGAGGCAATGCTAGAAATGCTATTTGAGTCATTTAAAAAGAGCTGGTGTCCACGAGCACGGCCTGCAGGGAATAACCCTAGGAAAAGCACAGGAAACCTCTCCTATTCCTAATGGCTGTTATTTCTCAGGGCTGGGGAAAGCTGGCAGCAGAGGAGAGCCCAGGGCTAAGAAGAGCTGCCCCGAGGTGCCACACTAGCCACTGCCAGGTGCTGTCCCCTTGCTGCACACTTCCCAAGCCCTACCTGCAGACATTGTCCCCTGCTGCCAGCTTTCCACTGCCCCAACTCTCTCCAGGCTACACATCCACGTGCTGCCCCACTCCAAGACAGAAGTGCAAGCGTTCAGTCTGAAATAACTGCTTTAGCAGCAACAGTGAGAAGGAAGTGATGGAGTTTGTTCTGGGCTTTGTTTGTTTTGGTTTTTTAAGCTCATGAATTTCTTTCTGCAGCAAACAAGGGGGCAGATCCCGTTTTACTTCATTAAAGAAATCTTCAAAGGCCACCCTGTACCTCCGATAGATTCCCAGCCACAAGCAGCAGAGCAAAACCAGGCTTGTTTAATTATTTAAGAACCTATGCCTGCACTCCCCCGCTGATGTTGCCAACTCAACTTCTGCCAAGAAAGACGCTTCCCAGCATGGGGAATCAGGTGTGAAAATGAATGTGGAGAAGCTGCAAATGCTACCGACGGAGTGAGAGCCGGGCAGGGCTTCCCACACAGGGAAGGGCAGGTGCTGGGGACACTGGTGTCACACTGCATGGAATGCTGTGAGGATGGCAGCAGCGGGAGCTGGCGAGAGTAGTGGACATCACAGGCAAGCTCATGCACAGGTTAGTGTTGCAGCCGGTGACCCCATCACCACACGCAGAGTACCTTGGAATAACCTACTTTGATGTCTCAAATGCAGATAGGTCTTCTGCCCTGGGCTTGAGGCTAAACCAGCAAAATAAAATGAACACACACACACACACACAGAAAAAATCCTCTGTGATAGGAGCAATGTCAGGTCATTCGTGCAATCCGTACAGCTTGCCCCGAATGCTGAAGTGCCCAGCAGCTCCCCAGGTGGGGCAGAGGGCTGGTATTACTGATGCATTTCTCAACTACTATCCTCTTGTCCACCTCCCGTGTCCTGAATTTTCCTTTCCATCACAACTGTGAAGACAAAAGCCCTCCTGACCTCCCGAAGGCACGAACAAAAGCAGCCTGTAATTTCATCCTGATGTGTTTCACTAATAGACTGTTATTTAAAAACCTCTGCTCCTCTGGCTGAGATGCACGAGCCAGGCAGCCCAGGAACCCTCCAAGAGGCAGGGGAGAAGGCTGAGCTTCAGGAGGCAGCTGACCGCAGCCCCAATTACAGGGATCTGTCAGGGCATCATCTCTAAGTGCCTGCCGAGGCGCCCTCCTTAAGTGAGACAAATGGGACCAGCAGCTTTCTATGAACATATCTCAAAAAGCTACGTAGGAAAAAAAAAAATTAGCATCTTCTGTTTATGCTGAGGGCTCTGAGTATGGAGACATACTGCAACAAAGCTTAATGGGAGCAGAAAGCTTTTCAGATTCTACAGCGATAAAAAGGGTCTGTGAATATTCTTATATTCTTCCTTCTGGAAAGACAGGAACCCAAATAGTGTAGAACTAACACTGGGAAACTTGCCAACAAGATCCACTAGATTCATTTAGTGACCATAAGCTCCCAGCCATGAAAATCAGCATGAACTGACACTTTCAAACCCTTTTAGGGTTTTTTAAAAGATTCGTTTTTAAAACCTGTAATTGTTGCCACAACCTGCATGCTTGTGAAGTGTGCCATACAGGCACAACCTTCCAAAAGCACACCTGCTAGCAAAAAGCCTGGGGAAAGCCTTTGCAGGTGTTTGGAGCTGACCACGCCATCCCTCTGCACTGGGTACGGATGCACCCCCTGCCTCTCATTAAAATGAACCCAGCTGGGAGAACAGCAGAGCTACTAAGCTAAAGACAAAGGGCCAGGTGTAAAAATAAAGAATGCCTTTTGTTGTGACCTTCCACGTGTGACTCCTGCACCAGCAGACCCAGGCTTTCTGGTTCAGTATTAATCTCCAGAGCATTTCTACAGGCAAGTGGTTCCAGGGTCCAGCGCACAGGGAGCAGACACCCACACAAACCTTACCAGCAGAAGATTTTGCTGTTAGTATCTGAAGCTGCACTACAGGTTACCTGAGAACAGACTAAAAGCGAGGGCGAGGCTTTTGGCTTTTTCTGCTGGGAGCTCACAAATCAGGAGTATTTCTCCCCTTATTATTCCCCAGCCGAGCTCAAACCGCTTCTCCGTATTGCCCTTGGGGGATAGCTGCACAACAAGTAGGGCTTTTCCTTTTCCTGAGGTCGGGAGGGGAGCAGAACCCTCTAAACAGCAGCCCTCTGCAGCTTTGTTAAGCTTCAGCAAGACAGGCAAAGCTCAAGATCTTTGCCTCCCCTCACAGAGCACCAAAGGGACAGGGCTTGGTTGCAGTAAACACCAAACCATGGCCACCAGAAGCCGAAGCTCCTTGCGCCCTAGTTCAAAGCTAAGCAGCCAGGGAAGAAAGCCTAGATCAAACAATTTTATTATAACAACTTGTGCAAAATATAGGAAGGGCTATTCTGTTGTCGTTTTAAAAGGATTTCATCAGGCAAGGTACAAACTGGAGCCCTCTGATACCTTTTTAATAGTGTTGTGCTTGCTGTTGCCTCGGCTGGCATTCTCGTTGTGCAATATATCCAGAGCTGTCTCTCTCTCCTTCAGCTTCAGCGCCTCGATTTCAGTCTTCAGCTCATTCAGCTGCTCCTGCAGGTGCTTGCTTTTCTCCATGTACTCTACCCTGGCACACACAGACAGCGCTGGGTTAGTAGTGGCCTGGTGCACATGGTTATTTTGTGGCAGCCAACAATAGAGTTGTAACAAAAAAAAACAAAACCACATTTATCTTCATCATTTAAAGCGTACAGAACTGACATCATCCATTCACTACTTCCAGCTATTTGTTGTCAAAAAGAGAACCCAGACACCTGACTAGGAGCTGTAAGTCATGTTGCTGTAGGGGAAAAAAAAAGCCAAGCCAAGCGAGGGCAGCAAGATGATTGTTGTAAGTCTCCCCATTTTGAGTGACAGATAAACACGATGCAATTTCAGGCCAGAAAAATGTTTCAAGCAGCACTGCTCTACTCCTCTGCAACCTCTCCCCAGCTCACAGACTTACAGAGGCACGAATTCTTGTGGGCCATTTTCAAGGAAGAACTCTGATATACCAAACTCTCATGTTTCAGAGGGATTTAATTTAAGAGGTATGACAGCAAGCATTGCACCCAGAATAATAGGTAGCATCCCTGAGAAGGAGAAAGGTCTCCCAAAGATAGAAAGGAAAAAATACCAACAACAGAAAACTAGGCACTCTCAGGACTCAGCCTTAAATGCCTTCTACAAAGGAGCATCTGCTGGAGACAAGTCACACCATGGCAGCTTGTACTTGTGATTAAACACTGCGACTGGGGTCAAAGTGCCAGCAGACTAACAAGAACCCTTTCAGAGTGCCAAAATTTGTAGCAAGGTTTAGCTCAGCACCCGAGGAATGAGAGCTCGTCCAGAGAAGCCAGCGACAGCCCGTTGTTGCTTTTATCATTTAGCAGAGCCAAGATCCTCCTGCTTAGAAGAGTGGGCTGACCTAGTTAGGGTACAGAACCAGGAATTACTGTGGTATTTTCAGATTTCATCCCTTTTTTCCTTCTGGCTTGAGGAAAAATTCTTAACCTCTGCCTCTGGAGTAGAGGTCTGTTATTTAACAAGCAGGAGAGGTACGGAGCAGAGGCAGAATGAAGCACCCAGCGGGATGCAGGGTGCCTCACTGCAGCCCCAGGAAGTTACAACCGCAGCATTATGGCAGAGCCCTTCCAGCTTTGATCTGCTATCCAGTCAATGAACAAAGCACATTATTACTACTGAGATTAAAATCTGATCTGCTTTGATTTCTGCTAAATTTGTGATTTCGAAGGCTGCATTTAAACCCTCAGGAAAACACGAGATCAAAGCTCATAATCACATCCAAACTTGCTTGCGCATACTTTTTATATATAAACATGCCACAGATTCGAAGGAAAAGGGGTTAAAGCCCTAACACAGGATGCAGCCCTCATTGCAGCCATCCTGACATGCTCTGCACATACAGCAAACACACAAGCACCTGCCTGCAATAGTCCAGCATGCCAGCAGTCACACTGCTGTTAACTCTTTCTGCCAACAGAATGGAAGCCTACCCAAGAGCTAGGTTCACCACACAGATGGGAACTGTGCTGGCATGGCTCAGCGTGCTTAAATTTGCCTTTAACCAGGTAGCGGAGATACAACTGTGACACCAGGTCCCCATCCAGAGGAATGGCCACCCAGCAGCTCCATCGTGCTCTGAGCTGTTAGTACCGACCTGGTACACGAAGCCCCACAAGCCTTCTCCCCCCTTCACCTCACACCAGGGCTCATCTGAATGTAAAAGTCCTGCTCTCCTTCCTGCAAACAGGGCACAGCCACAGCCAAACCCACGCTGGCAGCACGCCACCTACTTCTCTTTCTCGATCTCCATGGACAGCCTCTTCATGTCTGTATCCTTGAAGTCAAAGGACAGGCTCTCACTGATGAGGTTGAAGCTCGGCAGGTCGGTTGGCAGTGCTGTCGTGCTGGAGTTCATGGACTGCTGAAGAGAGAGGATAAATTAATCACTTTGGCCACACAGATGCTCCTGCAGCAGCTGTTCTGTAACAGGCAGTGTAGAGGCAAAACCTGAGCAAAGCCCAAGCACACAGCACAAAGTACTACTTCAGTAAGTGTAGCAAATTAAGTGCTTTAATAAAGTCTTGATTGCCCACGCAGGTTCTGTCACTGCATCACTTCCTCTTGGGAGACTCCAGCAGCTTTTTAACCTTAAATTTAGTATTAAAAGCACAGGCTACGAGCAGGGGCAACGTGAGATCCTGTGTGACCAGAGTCCTGCGCTCCAGCACTCCTCAAAGCACGGTCAAAAAGCATGGTAACTCCAAAGGTTAACTGAGGCTGCCATTTCAGAAAGGTCCATGAAGATGCACTCATAACTTTGATTTTAATCTTTGCAGTAACTAATAGTTCCAAGCATTTAGGAATCACGGCCATCCCTCAGCTAAAATATCTGTCACACCTGTAATAAATGAGCTTGTTATCAGTACAGGATGAGCATCCTGACTCAAATCATCACTCCTCTCTTGCAGTCTGTTAGATGAGGTTGCAAGCAGCAGCACACATCAAGGGTGGTAGAGCAGCTTCAGACACCAGACTGCACACATAGATCTGAGTCACAGCTGCTGCCAGCATGCTGGCCCTTGGTTTAGACTGAAGGAAAACAGACCAGCACCCAAAAGTCACCCAGCTCCCTGCCAGGGGTCCGTCCCCCTTTAAGGAATTCCTGTAATAAACCTGCCTGAATCAGGTTGCTGTTGTGGGATGGCAGGAGATGGCTCTGCAGAGACAGGCAGGTCTGGCAGCAGTAGGGCAGAGGGTACCTGCCCCCAGGAGCTCAAGCTGTAGCTGGCAATTTCTTTCCCTTGTTTTGTCTATTTAGGACTGTTTGCAGCCAGCTCCACTTCAGCAAGAACCACCAGTGTTATGGCTGGTGACAGATTTACTCCATGCAATAACCTCCCTCTCCACTCTCCACCAGCCTGGAATTCACAAAGAGCTGGGGCTCATCTCCACTCCTGGACAAACCTGAGAGGGACAACTTCACTTGCCTCCTGCAGAAATGCAAACATCTTGTACAAGAAGGTGACCACAATTGCACTGCCTGGCCTGGAATGTTGCAGATCAGTCACACTTAATGCTGCGAGGAAAGCATCGTTTCTTACTCTCAGTTTCAGGTTCTGCTAACACAGAACACGACCACATTAATTCTGCAGCGCGTGCCATAAGGGATAGCTGAGTACCTGAATTCCTCTCTCCAAGGAGAGGGGACAGACCAGTGAAGGCATCTGCTGATTTAAATACCTGCATCACATTGACATTCAAGACCCTTCGCTACGAGGCATGAAGGTTTACAAAGCTGCTCCCATGTGAGGTTTTACAGATGTGCAGGGGAACCAGGACCATCCAAACTATCCTGCTGGCCTTAAAACAACCTTTACCATTTACAGCACATGCTCCTTCTGTTTAAACAATAAAAAAATGCTACAGCCCCAAACAACAGCAGTAAGAGCTGAGCGCGAAGTGCGTTCAGTTGCTGCAACCATCAAGTCCTGATGCCCATTTCTCAGGGTTACTACTGCTACTTCCTCCCTTCACAGCTCTTTCATGAAGCAACAAAAAACCGATGGAGAAGTACGAGAGCAGCAGCAGTGAGGAAGCGTAAGGAAGGAACAAAGAAAGAACATGCCGAGTGCTTTCAAAGGCACGGGCTCAGCATCTGGAGCAGAGCACTTCCCTGCCATTTGTGATCACATTGGGCAAGGCTTGCACGAGTCACAGGGATTTTTAATTGAGAGGACATGAGATGTCACTGGGGCATCGGAAGACAAAGGGGACGCAGAGCTTTTGCCTTATGCATTTCCTCACCTGGAACAAAACGCATAACCCTGTTATTACATTAAAGCAATTTCCTGCAGTTAATAGAGGCGAGCACCACGCTGACAGCAGTCATCCCTCTGGGGAACAGAGCAAATGAGATGGACGATATGAGGGAAGCACAGAGCAAGCCATGTCATAAGGCTTTCCCCACAGGGAGAGCTGCTCCTGCTGCTGCCACTGCCTTCGCTTTGCTACTTGAAGACTTGGGCAGGCCCAGGACAGGCACTTCATACTCCAAAGAATCACAGAAGAGACGACTGCCTTTAGTCTTGCTGTGAGTGGTACCTGAATGGCAATGAAGGAGGCAGGAGGCGCTGCCAAGTCAGTAAAGAATGAATTGTTCTCCCAGCCCTGCTGGCCTGAGACTCAGGTTTGCTTTTTCTTTCTCATGCATCATCCACCACCACCATCACAAAAGCAGTTTTGGCTTCAAGGTCTAAAAAGACACCTGAACAAGCTTTAAAAAGCCAGTACAAGGGACTGGAAAATTACCAAAGAAAAATTTTAACTGCTTCTTGTCATTTCTGTAACACATCCATCCTCTCCTCCCTTCCTCTTTTGCCTCTTTCCCAGGAGGGAAGTTCTGGCCTGACTACAGCACAAACTCTGGGAGAAAGGAAAATAACAAGCTCAGCGTTACACCCTCATTAAGGGAGAGAAGAGCTGGAATCTGGTACCGTTTGGCAGAGCTGCCATTCACCTGAGGGACACCAGCCTCCCAGCAGCAGCTTTCAAAACCCTTCATATCCCTCAGGCCACTCTGGGCTTATTCCCTCCCTCCTACTGCGCCTGCCCAGCACGGTCCTTTCAGCCAAACCCTGTGCAGGAGCAGCACTTCAGCACATCTTGCTCTTCTGTCCCAAAGCGCTCACGTGGCAGAGAGAGGAGAGATGCTACAAAGGAAGAGGGACGTGAGACAGGTGTAACAAGGGATGGAGATGGGGTGCTTCACACACAAGGGCTCAGCAAGGCACTGTCAGGTGGATGTGGGTCTAACAGTCACAAGGCAGCCAGCTGGCCTGAGAAAAGCAATAGACTTGTGCTGTGTCTGTGTGCTGCAGTGCTGCTCCCAGGGCTGGGAGGGGGCAATAGCTGCGAGAGGGGACTGTCATCTAAATAGGGAGAGAAAAGGCAAACCACTGCTCTTTGAGGAAAGGAGAGGATACAGCACTGTGTGTCAGGAGGTGGCAGCTCTGCACAGATTGCCTCCAGGACAGATGCAGCTGGAGGGGTGGAGCTGAGCTCCATGCAGTCCTGCTGCACTACCTCCTGTAATTAGGCTTTAACTCCACAGGCAGGAATGTAGCCTCGCTGCTGATGGCTGGTGTGGGCAGCACAGGGATTTATGCACAAGAGCTCACTAGCTGTGATTCTGCTTATTTGACTAAGGATGAGCACAGCCATGTGAGGGAACCTGGATGCGAGTGCTCTGCCCAGACATCAATGCTGGGCTGATGTGGCCATTCAGCAGGTTTTCAACAAGTATGCTTCACTTTGTGAGTAAATTAAACTCAGAATTCAAGAACTGGTGGATCCCAGAAACCTGCAGCAACACGAGGAGCTCTCCAAAGATAAGGTTTATGAAGCATCAAGCCTTACAGCACTCCACTGAAGGCCCTGAGGCTAAAAACACCTCACTATTTTCCGTCACTGCTGTTTCTTAAACGCTTCTGAATGTTTTTGCAAGGATCTTCAGAGAATCTGGATGAAAAGCTTCTTCATCACCAGCCCTCTTCAATCTGCCTCTCAAAAGGTTTGAGGGGAGAGAGGGAAGGAGCTCACACATACAAATTAAAACTTCAGTACTAGACAGGTCAGTAACTCCCACGTATGTCTGTCGAGTTTATTCCTGAAGATGTCAAGTTCTTCCCCCTCCACCTCTCTGGACAAAGGGCAGCAGAAGAGGCAGTCGTGGCAGGTGCAAGCTGCAGGGAAGGAGCACCTGATGGCTTCTGCAGGTCCTGCAGCACAATTAGGGAAGCTGAGGAAAGAAACTGCCAGACAGAACGAGCACTGGTCTTTTAGTCTGGTGTTTCAGTCCCTGGCAGCAATCAAGACCAGATGCTTCAGAGGAAGGTGTGAAATCCTCTTAATGGGCAATTACAGAATACTCCCCCTTCAATGAAGTTGGTTTTTCAGCACAAAGATGCACAGCAACCAGCTTATGTCTAAGAACCATTTCACAGATTTGGAACAACGTTTATCCTTCCTAACAAGTATCAGACTATCCTCAGTTGTGTATTTAACCCTGTTTTAAAAGCTCTTACTGAGCCAGTCCTCTCCACATGCAAAGCACGACTGTAACACATTTTTAGATTAGTTCACAGTTTGCTGCCTTTCATTCCATCAGCAGCTCCCTGGCCTTTGTAGAATAAAGCAGGGTAGATAGGGGAAAAAAAAAGAAGAGCAAAGTGTTCTGGTGGACAAGTTACTTAGATGAAAAGGGCAAGTGCTCCTAAGTATTACAGAACAGCTGCTAAGCAATACAATGAGATGGTTCATACCCCTCTGTGATGGGATGGAGACACAAGACTGCTCCAGGCTACAGAGGATGCCACAGCTACTGTCTGGAAACCAGCAATGACAATACAGATCATTCTTACCGTGTAGGATGACTTGCTAGTGATTTCCAAAAGCTTCTGCTTTGCTCTCCGCTCAGACTCTCGAGCCTCCTGAAGGTCCTGCTTTAGCTGATCAGCCTCCTTTGCCCTACCAAGGAAGAACAGCAAATGGCAATGTTAGATCCAAGCCTAGAGGCTGATAAACACGATTATAGCATAGGTGTAAAACAGAGCTGCCCCTTAACAAGGCCTAAACTAAGAAATCATTTGGATAAGGGAAACAATGGCACCTCTGACATGTGGGACACTAACTAGCACAAAAAGCCATGCCATAGAAGGACAGCTCTGGCACCAGCTCTGCGCTGAGCAGCAGTAAGCTAAGCTAAGGGCTGGAGCAGCACATCGGAATGTCAGAAGAGGAAAAAACACCTTCAACAGGTAAGCTCAGGCTTACAGCAGGAAAGGCAGTTTTCTGACAGGCAAGCCTCTACTAACAATTATTTACTACATTCAAAAAAGACCACGCACCCAAAATCATGCCACTTCACCCTCCTGCAGGGCCCAACTTTTCTAAAACAAGTAGCCAGACTTGAGCATTATGAGCTCCCAAGGAACCCCCAGCAGTGGAAGCCAGGTAAGGAAGCTTTCTCTGCTGAATAGAAATTTGAGCGAAGATTTCACAAGTTAAAGATCAAGGCAAAAAGAGATAGACAGGGACAGCATTTGTCCACTCAAAAGGGCTGAAACCAAGAAAGCTCACATGGATAGGAATAATCAGTTGGAAGGAAACAAGAATGACTTTTTTTTTCTTGCTCACTATCAAAAGCATTGTGAAAGCTGAGTTCTGGTATCAATAGGACAGCAATATCAATTCTACCAAGAGACAAAGACTTGAGGAGCTAAAGAGACCTCAGAGCTAAACTGAAACACAAACTTCACAACTGATAAGGAGAACTAAACAGGAGAGAAGGAAAATAAAGGAACAAATAGAATATAGTAAGTATGGAACTGACATTAAGAAGAAGACAAAAACAAAACCAACTGCTATTCATGTTGTCAAATGCTCCTGAGAATACAGTGGGTGCGTGCAGAAATCACCCAAAAGTTGAGCTGCCTTCAGCTGTCAGGGTGTGAAAGGCACAGCACCAGGGCACTCCAGATGATGTCCCTGTTCCTTTCACCACAGCGTCACCCTTCCAAAGAAGGCTTCAGAGAAGGGATGTCAGCTTTAATCCAGAGAAAGATCAGGGCCACAGCTGTTCTACCTGTACCATTTCCTATGCAGGGATAGCCTAGCTGTGGCAAACAGCAAAACAGAGAGAAACCAGCTGAGCCTGGGGGTCTGTTGCTGTTGTGCATGCAGGGGAGGCCAAGGACTCACTGCAAACTCTGGACTACCTCGAGGTGAGCCACAGTAGTGCTAAGTCAGAATGGGGCTGGAAAGCAAAGCAGAGACAGCTGCAAGGTTGTACCCTCTGACCTCCTCTCTGACTCCTCCGCCATTTTCAGTGCCAACATCTCTGCTTCTAGCACCTTCTGTTCCATCAGTCGCTTCTCCTCCTCCGTCCGGATGGCCGTGGCTTTGATTCGCTGCATCTCTTGCTCAGCCTCTGCTGCTTTCTGAGCCAGGAGCTTGGCCTCCTCCTCCGTGATCTGAGCCTTCTCGGCCAGCAGATCAGCTGTCTCTTCAGATCTCATCTGAGAATAAACACATGTTAAGCCAGCAAGCACACAATGTCTCCTCAAATGTGCTCTCAAGGATGGAGCAGGGCCCCAAACTGAATGTTCCACATGACACCATGGCTCATTGAGTCCCCTCCCTCTCTTCCATGAAAGCCTGCAGCCTCCTGCAGCCAAAACCTGGATGCAGCCAGGCTCTGTCCCAAATAATTCTCCTTTGTGCTCCTGTCTCAGCAGACCGTCTGGATGCAATAAGCTCCATCCAGCCTCCTGATCACCATCCACCAGCAACAGTTTGAGAACAGCCACAGAACTGTCACAACTCAAATGCTTTAGCAGTGGAAAGAGTCAGGAACAGCTGCAGTGCCTCAAGAAACAGCTGCCCAGAGACTTACCAGGGCCTCGTTGGCCATCGTTGCTTCTTCTTTTAATTGCATCAGCCTTCTCTCCAGCTCATCCCTTGTTCTTTCGGCCTCTTCTCTCATTTGCTTCTCTCGGGCCAGGCGCTGTCGTTCCATCTGGGAAAAAGAAACAGGGGAAAGCGAGGAGAAATAACACGAATTAGAAATACTTTTCTCAGGGCTAGAGAGAGTTGTTACTTGAGGGCTTGAACACAAGACTGCACTGCCTCCTTCTCTGCTCATCAACGAGGGACTTCACTAAATAGGATGTATATAGTAAGTCATAGGACTTCACTAAATAGGGATGATGTGAACGTACTCTGTTCACACCATACTGAGCATCCCACTCCTTCTCTCCCTGTTCCTGCACCATTCCTGAGGCAATCCCCTCTTCCCTGGGCAGGCTGCTGCAAACGGTTACATCTGCAGGCAGCATCGTGCTGCACAGACTCACAGGGCAGGCTCCAGCAAGCAAGGTCCCCAGAGCTCTTCCTAAAGTTACCTATGGCAAGCTGAACAGCCAGCCAGACTGGGGTTAAGGACAGTCTGAGGGCAGCACCAGAACATCAAATCCTGACACACAGTCAGGAAGGAATTTGAGGGATGTGGCTGTTACTCTCCATCAGACACAAACACAAATCTAACCCAGCACACTAGACACTTCACTTACAGATGGGGAGGCCACACCATATCAATCAGTTCCTAGGCACAACAAACCATCTCCCTCCAGCTATAAGAGACCTGCAAGAAAGAACAATGCTTTCCCAGGTGGGGAAAAATCAAGCTATGTGGGACAACCCCCCAGAATCCTCTCACCTCTTCCCACCTCTTGTACACCATACTATGCCTCTCTGCTAACCAAGCACAGAAAGGTCGCCATTGGGCTAATTAACAACCAAGCTAAACCACTCCAGCACCAGGGAGATGGGTACATTATAAATATCCATGCTACACCCTGGGCTCAGAGCACTGCACAGGCCACCTGCCAGGTTTAATAACAGAAATAAGTGTGACAAGACACATTTCTCAGCTCCTTGGACACCAACAGTTTCTGAAAGTGGGATACCCACAGCTCTAATGGCTCGGCTTCCTTCTATTAAAGGTTCTCTTCCTCAATTATCATTATGGTCTGCATCCCACTCAGGCCTTCCATTAACAAGAAGTCCTGATGTAAAGAGATTGTTTGGAATCAGTTAACAACTGTGGATCCTGAAGGGAGGACAGTGTACAAGACAGCACAGTGGCTTCTTGGGAGAGCAGCCACCCAAGCAGAAGCCTGAACCCTTCTGTAAAGCACAAGGGCTCTGAATTTGGGATCTCCTGGGAAGCACAAGCTCCTGCCTGCTCTCAGCATCCCTGCATCACTCCATCACCTCTTCTAGCAGCCCAACACAAGATCTCACCCCCAGCTCCTGTTACTCAAACACTTCAAAAAACTCACAAAATCGCAAGACCTGCCCCTGAGGACACCAGCACTCGGACACCACGCTGCTCCTTCTTGAAGGACCTTTTGCTCCACTAATGGCAACTCCTTCCCAACCGCAGGAATCTTTTGTTGGAAAGCAAAAAGCCCCTTTCCCCCAGGAGCTGGCCCACTTGCCCTTGCAGTGTGACTCATGCCCTGTCTTCTCCTTCCAATTCAGAAGCTGCAGGAAGGAGAGCTGTGTCAGGTGGTGCCCGCAAGACAACTCACGCCAAGCCAGGCCAATCCTGGCTCCAGCACTGAGTCCAACACTCTGCAAACACATTCAAAACCAAACGAAGTGCATCAAATTTGAAGTCCCCAGACAGTAAGACTCTCCTGGTGCAACTAAGTGCTTTGGTTTCTTCTGCTGCTATCTAGTGGCTTTGGTACAAAAGGGCCATATTTATATTCTAAGCAGCAGTATTCAGATTAGCTGTGTGGGTTTCAGTGAGTAGAAAAGGTCTACGAGCAGAAAACAATGATTCATACAATCCAATTTGCTGATATATACTCATTGGCTACACACTGCTGCCTCCAAAGAGCTGTTTTTTGCCGCCTGGGCTGACCTGCAGCAGATAAAGGAGGGCAGCATTGAATTAGCATGCAGGCTGCACCCCCTGAAACGTCGGCGTGCATTCCATCACCATGTAATCAGAAAATGAGACCAAGAACCCCGACAAAGCACAGCTCCCCCTCACAGCCCCTGCTTTAATTACAACCAGCCACCCCAACACGCTACATCTTTTTAGCTGCAGAGCTCAGGACAAAAGTGAGGCAGGGAAAGGTGCGCCCACATTTCTGGGACAACCAGACTTGCTCAACCCTCCCCTCCTCCCAGTTCTGCTCCTGAGTGTGGGGGCTGGACTTGGGCTGTCACCAAGCTACAGAGCCATGTGGAGAATGGCACTGCAGGAGCAGGCTGCTATAAAGAGACGTTCAGGCGGACCTTCCCTCAAAGCTGCTCCATGTGCTTGATGTCAATCTGGAGACTGTTCCTCCCCAAGCTCATTTGCATTCCCAATTCTGGCTCACGGCCTGTTTACTGGAGATGTCTCTCACCTGCTTCCTGGCTTTCTCCTCCCTGGCCTGTGCTTTCATCTGCTGCACCTCCAATGAGTCGGCCTTTCTCCTCCTCATGAAAAGATCGTGGTTTCCAATGCACAGCTGAAGAATCTATTCCAGTCAAAGGTGAAGAGAGGAGAGAAAAAGCTGTATGCGTGATGATGGTGGCGTGGTTTCTACTCCTGACACAAAGAACTAGGTTTGGAGCTTGTAAGCACTTCCCTCCTCCAAACCCAAGCTCTATGAGCTCTCGTACCCCAACGTGAAGGGCAGGGAGCCATCAGCTCTTTGCAGAAACCAATTTTCTGTGCAGCCAACACAGCACGGACCTGGCAAGTATTATACCAACCCTGAGGAGGCATTAGGCCAAATAGTAAAACAGCCTTCTACAGCTTCAGCCAGCTCCCCTGCTCTCACTACCCCCCTTTCTTAAGGTTCAAGATTAACTTCCACCTTCTGCCCAACATGAAGCTTAAAAGCACTGAGATGGAAAAAAAAGAAGGAATAACATCTTCCACCTTGGGCAAGGCTACACACAGAGGCTTATCAAAAGTGACCTTGTACACTTTTAGATAGCTTTGAGCATCTATGTTATTTCTTCTGATACTTAAGGAGAAGGACAAGAGAAGTGGTCATACTAGGGAGAGAGAGCAAAGCAAAGGGGGTGGTACACAGAGGGTGGAAAGCTCAGTTATTTTTCAGCAAGGAAAGAGTTTCTAAGCTCTGATTCTTTTAGAAAAGGACAGTTTCACATGTCTGTATTTCATTTCACACATTATGAGTGAATCCTCTGCAGTCAGCACTACGAACCTGACGAGAAAAGTGAATGAGGCCTTTGTGAGAAAGCCCCATTTCCCTGTGCACACAAGTACAGCAGGTGTGTAGGACAGCCTACAGCCAGGACAACAAAGTCCCCCTCCCTTTCTGCCTTCTGAAGATCCATTGTGCAACTTAACAACAGTGCACAGGTACTTCAGCACCTGGATCAAAGCCCCAAAGCCAACTGGACACCTAATCCAGAGTACTAGCTAAAGCTGATCCCCAACACAGACAGCTACACACAGTTCTTGCTGTTCCTGTGACAGCAGAGCATCCTGAGCAGGGTTCAGCCTTGAAAAAGCCAGGGCTGCAACACTGACAACGGTGCTTCCCAAAAGTGGGAGGCCTAAAGCCATGGGTTGGAACAGAGAAGAGCAAGAGAAGAAAAGGAATTTGGAGCAAAAGCAAGGGTTAGGAGAAAGTTTTACTTACAATGTGCTTCTGCCATGCAGGTCAGATGCAACCTGAGAGCTCAGAAAGGGAGCACAAAAACAGAGGAGAGGGGGAGAGGTTCTGTGAACGAGCACAGTTTCATCTTCCCTTTTCTCTTCTAGAGGCTATGACAGAATAACAACTGTGGTACCAAGTCACATCTACAGCCCATCCAGTCCAGCAGCCTATGACTGCTTGAAGGAAAAGCCCCACAAGAGCATTGTTTCGTACTGCCTGCAGAAACTTCTGCTAGAGTAATTTTCACTGCCTGTGCCTGCAGACTTACCAGCTTATTCACACGCAGCTTTGATGAATTGAATTTGAACACATCGATCTTTTTGTCCAATGGCTTAATTGTAAACTGAAAAGGAAAAAATAGAGAGGGACAAAATTATCAGAGAGCTCTGCACTTAATAATGACACAGCTATAAAAGTCTTACCAAAAGCTTTAGCTCAAAGGAGGTCAGCAGTGTCAGACAAACAAGGCTGAGAGCTGTCCCTGTGGCTTTTAGCCAAGCAAGGGAACTAGAGTCAAAAGCAACCAAGGAGACAACTGCTCCTGGCCAGAAAAAGAGGAGTGCCAGATAGAAACAACAAGCATAATGCCCATCTCCTGGCCCCAGAGACTGATCCACTGCCTCCCAAACTGAGACAGGAAACTTCTCTCCTGAAAGCTGTACAGAACTGAGGAGGGCCAGTAGAAAATCCTGACGCCTCTGAATAGAGGAAGAACCGGCTCAGCCGTGTGATGGAGGGCTGAAATAGCTGCTTGTGTTTCCATATTTCTATTCCTCTTGTTAACATTTCCCCTTGCAAGAGCTCCTCATAAGAATTTTTCAGTGCATTTTCTTCTCCAGAACTCAGTGATGTCTCAAGCCTGCTCTGCAGCCCAAAAGGTGATTCCCTTGCACCAACACGCTTTGATGCTTTGTGCCACTGATCAGCTCCAAGCTCATCCTAAGTGCACCCTCCCCAAAGCGCCTTCCCACAAGGATTCTCTCAAGGGATACAGGTGGCATCACCAGTATTGAGGGTTTCAGTAACACAGCCCCTGGACAAAGAGAAGATTCTGAACTAACAAAAGGATGCTTGAAGAGACAGAATGCTCTGCAATACTGCATTTTTTAGAAGGTGTGTATGTATTCCATCACTCTTCCACATACTACAGAAATAACTGGCTGAAGAGATAGCGCGGTAGCAGGCAGCCTGCGTCCATTAAACCAGCTCTATTTATCAACACATTGTACTGCCTGAAAGGGGCTCAGCAGAACTCGCCCTGGCAGTGTTTTGTTTTGTCAGTTTAAGAGCCCATCTTTTCAGACTTTCACACAGGCAGACGTGCATGAACGTCCTGGGCTTCAGCTCCACCACAATCCACGCCAGTCATTGGAGGCACCAGCAGAAATATGCCAGAGGAGGAATTTCAGTTCCACATAAACAGTCAATCTTTGTTACAATAGATTAAATACCCCTGCTGTGTCAGTGTAGCTGTCAAACCCAGCTATTAAGCCTGTTTACTATCACGTCAGTTCTACTTGTGGTCATCTTATTACCCAGATTATTGCCCTGATAGAAAGTGGCAGGCTTTTTCCCCCCCAAGAGAAAGATCTGTTACAGTCTTGTGTCAAGGCCCAGTAACAGGGCCTTCAATCCCCATATCTCTGAGGCAGCGCATGATCTGACAGCTTCCACTGATCTGTCACGGGTAGAAAAGTCTTTGAAAGTCATTAAGTGCTGAGCTGCTTGGCAGAGTTATGGAGCTCTCTATTTTTGAGCAGAAAAAAAAACAAGTGACAAGAATTCCAACATGGCCTTTTCCTACAAAACTTCATAAGACATGCAATAAATGCAGCTGATGAGAAGCCTTTAACTTTTACCCTGATCAATATCACGTTTAAATTGGAAAACACTTTAATTAACAAGTTAATTTTCTTCCTTACCACGAAGGCAGTTGCTTTTCTTTGAGCAGTTCTCACAGGCTAAAAGAACCGAGCAGATCGGTTTCTCCTCTGCAGACAGTTTTATTGCTGTTCTCAAATGGGTTTGGCAGCCAACAATTCTAAAGATTTGTATTTATGCTCTGCATTTAATAAATATTTCTCTTACGGTGAGCTTAAATTTTTCAGCCTCCTAAAAAGATTCCAGCTGTTATGCCAAGCCCAGCAGCCAGAGAATTCAAGATGATGTAATAGCATGTCAAGATGCAAGAGTTTTTCTCACCAGGAACACCTCTCACCACATCCCATAATTCAAGAGCACGCACACAGAAAAAAAACAATTTAAACTTCCCATCTTCAATATTTGGGCTAAGCACATCAGTAGTGATTTTGTTTGTGGAAAAAAAAAACATCTAGTGGGTTTGAAGGTACTCTAAAATCAAACCAGTTGACTTTCTGTTTGTCCACTCCTGGAGAGTCTCAGCTGCCTTCAACTATGCTGGTCATAGCAAGCACAGCAGATAGGAGAGCAAAAAGAAACCATTTTACATTGTAATTGTGCTCTTACTGGCACTGCTCTCAGAAGAGAGGGGAGATGGATCCATACCTCTTTATCACTGTAGGAGATATTCCGGATCTCATTCCACGGGAAGGAGATTTTAGGGGTCAATCTGTTGTCTGGGTCATAAATGTGAAGACCCAAAGCATCGACTCCAAGGAGCAGTTCAGTACCCTTCTTATTCTAAGGGAGGAAAGAAAAGAACAGAAAATCCTTTTAATCAAATCAAGGACAATCTGACACAAATCAAGCCTTTGCCAGCTTTGTGAACCAGCCCTGAGCAGCGACCCACCAGCACTGTATATTAAAAGGGCTCCTACCTCCTGGGTAGCAAAGCACAGCACAGTGACTCCCATTAACATGGCACAGCCGTGTCCCAGGTCCGCTGCCTCTTGCGGTCTCCACTCACACAATCTCACAGCAACACAGACAACAGGAGAGCTACCCCAGCAAGGAACTCTGAACACCTTGAAAGCACAACCTACACTCACCCTAATTGCAAAATAGTTCACTCCATACATCTCCAAATCCTGAGCTATCTTCAAATACTCCATTTCTGCTTCATCTCTGTCAGACAAAAAAGAGAAAAAAAGGCCAGAGTTACAGACACTTGGTAGGATCAGAGAGAGTGAGATGGCTGCACTTTCTGATCCTAAGCACACACGATGCTTTAAAACCTTGACTGTCTCTATCACATGGGTCAGGTTTGTCTTTGCTAGCAGGATCAATACAGTCCTACAGCAAATCCCAGTCTGCAGCTTGCCAGCATCTTAATGGCTGCTGACGCCCGCCCAGAGAGACACAGCACTTCAAGCAACGCTTTGTTCCTCTCCCAGTCCCTTAAGCATAAAGGGAAAAGTCTTCAGCTGGGAGTCCTATGCTCCAGTTCTATCTTACTTCAGGAATATCTCCCACAAAGAGTGTTTTACCACATGAGCAGTGATACACCTCACCAGTCTGACTTTCTGCCTTGGAGTCTCTATTTCCTTCCTTGCCCAGTGAGCCCCCAGAGCCCCTGGGCAGTAGGGCTGCCTCTGTGCCTCTTTGCAGGTGCTCCCCTCCTGAGCACGAGTCCCAGGTTCACCCCATCAGGAACCAGTGGGCAGCAGGGCAGAGCCACAGGAATAAAGAAAGCTCTTTGCCCTCTGTGAGCCTGTGAGCCAAGCTTGCTGGGATTAACCCTGCTACGAGCATAGCTCACCCATCACCTGCTCAAGGTCCCCAAAACCCTTGCAGCACTTCAAGTGAGGGGGCTGCCCCTGAGCCACAGGCCACTCCAGCACACACTCACCTTGCTCTGCCTCGATGCTCTGCATACCAGGCTGTAATCCTCTCCTCCCACATCTCTGGAGTCATCTGGTACAGGTTTATTACCTGAGACACACAAGGAGACAGAGATCCAGGTCACACTGCTACCTGCCATGTTTTCCCAAGCCGTGAAACAGGCCAGAAATGCCCAAGCTTCCAGCATAATCCCCAGGCATTACAGCTCCTGCCTGCTCGCCCAGCAGTGCATGTTCAGCCCCACGCTTTGCAATATCACAGTGCTGATTTAGCCCTCAAGCATGCACAGTCTCCAGGCCACCAAGAAGAAACACAGACAGAATGAAAATGTGAAAACCATCAGAAAGGAAATAATTGCTTCTGCCTTTATTAAAATGTCAGAAAAATACTGAATCCTCCTTCCTCAGTACAACTCCTTGGGTCGTTTACCTTGACAAGGAAATCCACCCCAGCCCAATGCGCTGCAAGCAGCCCCACAGAGACCCTCTCTGCAAAGGGCTTTGCAGCACAAATGTTACCAAGTGTGGAAATCCATTCTTCTGCTCCTTACCCGCTTTGGAAGCAACTCCTCCTGTGCCAGAAAGCCTCGCTTGTGGACGTTGGGATCATAATCACCATACTGGAAAGAAGCAGAGACGTTGCGCCCACACTGTTAACAACACAGGCACACAGAACTCTTCACCCTTACACATCCACTCCTTGTGGACACAGCAAATACAGACCACCTACACCTTCAGCATCAGCTTGTTAGAGGTGAGAACACGTGCTCCTTGGTTAACATAATAAACAGAGTTCCATTGCAATGTGATTGCTCATAGAAACTAAGATCCCTGTTCTACTGCAGCAAACAGAGCAGGGTGCAGGACAAAACCTCCCACTGCCAGCTGGTGCCCACCATGCCCAGCAAACACTTCTTCCAGCACCAGCAAAGACCCCATCTGCCCGAATCCATGCCTTTCCACCAGCAGTGGGATGGGGATCCAACGTGTGGACAAAGACCTGTCCCCAAATAATGACTGATCCCAGTAAGCTGGCTGAGGCAGATTGCCTTTTCTCTGCTGCAGTTCACTATTAACAAATATTTCAATAACAATAATAATGATAACAGGAATTTGGATGACAATTGCAGGCTCCCCTCGGGCAGGCGTTGATTTTTCTGCCAGAGGGGCCGCTGTTCAATTGGGTCATGGAATCCAAATCAGATTTGTTAAGCACACCCAGTAATTACTGGTATTTGTTTAGATGCACATCCTTCCGAGCAGCATATAAAACGGCTGAGAAATAAAACTGCTTATTAACAGATTCAAAAGCTGAGCGTCCCTGCAGTGCGTGTGAAAATGAATTTATCTCCCATGCAGCATAAGAGGGGAGGAAACAGCCAGAAAGCAGCACCTCAAATAACCTCGCAGGTTGAAGCGGATGGGATGAAGGATGTGAGGCACGTACAGGAAATGCTGCGATTCTCATTCACCTGGCAAGCAGGACTTCTGCAGTGACATTAGGAGATTACACAAGGCACAGCAACGCTCCCTTCAGTCATGCGTTCTGCAAGGGAAGCAGCCCTTCCCTCCCAGCTTCTCTGTAGCTCCTCAGCTCAGAAAGCACAAAATGGTGACAATTTTTAAGGCAAGACCAAGGCACGTGGTGCTCATACGGGCAGGAAGCCTTCCATGGCAGCCTCCTTTCAATGCCAGGACCACCATGTCGTGCACCAAAACCAGAGCTCAAGATCACAAGCCTACACAGACACCCCCTCAGCAGCCCAGCAAGCAACGTTTCATCCACAACAAGCAGGGATTAAAGACACAGATATTGATTTAGAGCCAGTGCAGATGTGAAGGAAGCATGCAACAGCCAACACTGACTCAGACTTCAATTAATACAACGCAAACACTGGGGGTTCCATTCAGCAGGGTGCTGAGCAGTGGCAACTGTTTGTCTCCCAAGGTCTACAGGGCTTGGAGCTTCTCAGTGACAGCACATTGCAGGTATACATCTCTTGTACCCACGTCAGAAGGGAGCAGCAACAAGAACACGGAAGTAGCAAGGGAAACAACTCCAATAACCTTGGAGAGGCAGAAAACAAATCATTCCTAGGTGATGAAAATAACAGGATTAACACGAGTATTTCTTTTGCTGGGGTCTGCCATAGAGATCCAAAACTAAGCATGGGTTATGTGATTTTCACGTGGTGAAAAATGTTGCCGTGTCCCAGAGGAATATCTGTACGGAGGGGGAGTCTGGATGAGGACACTCATTATTCACAACTGAAAAACCAACAAATGGCTTAAATATTGCAGCGTAAGCTGGCTCAAATGATTCGGCAAACACGCTTTTAAAGACCTTTCCAATTAAATAATTGCTTCAAAACTGTCACAGAATTTTAACTCCTGTTAATTGTATGACACAATTAATATTCACGGTCACACGCAGAAGTTGCCTTCACATCATCCAGCCTGGCTTGTGCTGTCCTGTACAAACATGGGCACGCTCAGCTGCGACCCATTAGTGCTGATTATTGTTTGTTTGGGGAAAAAAACAAAAGCAGAGGGCCCTGTTGCTAATGCTGAAGTGCTTCAAGACCTGAAGTGCTGAGAGCAGCGGGGCAGCGATTTGCATTGGAGGGGCGAGGAATGGAAAAACCTCTTGGATGTTGCCATTGCTGCAGGGACACCTTATTTGATAGTTTCCAAGTCTTTCACTGCTATTTAAAACCTGAACCATCTCCAATATTTGAAAGCGGTGTGGGTGGTTTGAATGCAGAGCTAGAGGGGAAAACACAGAGTAATTCCCCAAACGAATGCAATGATACAGAAATAAACAAGCTTTTAATTTGATGACCCGCACGCTTACTTTGTTATTTCACGTGGGTGGTTCAACAGCAGCACAAACAAACCTAGCTGTCAATCAAGTGGCTTCATCAGCTGCAACCACACTGACTCCGTGTCAGGCCGTTATGCCCCTCATCATGCAAATCAGCAGGTTATTAGAGAAATTACTGTGCCCAGTGGCTGCTTTCTTGTCCAGAAAGGACATCATTATCCTATTTAACTGGAAGGAGGTGACCTGCAATATCTTTCTTCCCAGCTCCATACTGAGGGTTTGCTTTCCACTTCTACCTTTCCTGAAAAAGAGCAGGAGGGGAAGCTCTGCCTGGTTACCAAAGGGGCAGCAAGGAAAAGCCGTGTCTGAAGCAGACACGAAAGGTGCATTAGCTAAGATAAGGAAAGGCACTCCTCTGCCATCTCCTCACAGCCTCTGCAGGATCAAGATCTGCAAGATTAGGAGAACTGCTCCGATTCCAGTCGATCTCCAGACACACAGAGCATGTGCTGCTGAGGACAAGGTCAGGAGCCAAGCTGGGAGAGCAGACACAGGACAGTACAACAGCTCTGCACCAAAGTCCATGCCGCTCCTGAGCACGTGAGCAGCCATGGCCAAGAACAGCACCCAAGGGTTTTACCCAAGGGTTTATTCATTTTGGCAGTGGAAGTGGCATCCCCTCTGTACCCTCAGCTTGGCAGGTTACGTGAGAAAAACCCAAGCGAGTGTTCACACGTGTATGTGATCAGAGCAATGGCTGTTTCACACAAGCGTTGTTAAAAGCAACTCTTTTCCCCAGCTGATGAGTCCCTCTAACAAAACAGATTGTCATCAATATTCTGCCTATGAGGAGAACACACCTTTTTCTAGCAAATCCAAACATTTGTCATCAAACAACACCGTGCACATCACCCACTGCTGGATTCAGACAAATTGGGCACAGACTGAAGGGTTATGAGGAATGTTACCATGCAACCTGGAAAAAGCCATTGCTGAGGATGAGACTCCTTGAAACGAGTGCTTCCACCCTGCCTGCACCGAGCCCTCCTCAGGCAACAGAAAAAAATCCCACTCTTGCACTGTGACACAGATCTCACAGAGCACAGTTACCCTGCCTGTCCCCTGAGGCCCCTTAGGGACAGCAGTGGGGCACAGGCACTTGGCCTATGGTTCTGCAAGTCAAAACCCTATCCTGAAGAGCATCCAGAAAATGACTGAGTACAGACACAAAGATGTGGTAGTTGAGCTGTGAGAGGACTCCAGCAACTGCTCTTCTTTTCCAATGGCATTATCTTTACATGGGAGCTGGAGATTAGCTAGAAAACTCAATTCAGCAGTGGTACATGTTGTGTCACAGGGATAAATGACCCATCTCAAGGGTTCACAAGGGGGAGGTCGTCCTTGACCAACCTGGTAGCCTTCTATGATGTTGTCTCTGGCTGGGTGGATAGGGGGAAAGCAGTGGATGTAGTCTACCTTGATTTCAGCAAGGCATTTGATACCGTCCCCCACGACATCCTTATAACAAAGCTGAGGAAATGTGGGATAGATGAGTGGACAGTGAGGTGGGTTGAGAACTGGCTGACTGGCAGAGCACAGAGGGTCGTTGTTGGTGGTGCAGAGTCCGGTTGGAGACCTGTAAGCAGTGGTGTTCCTCAGGAGTCTGTACTGGGTCCGGTCTTGTTCAACATCTTCATCAATGACCTTGATGAGGGGATAATGGCCACCCTCAGCAAGTTTGCTGATGATACGAAGTTGGGAGGATTGGCTGACACGCCTGAAGGCTGTGTTGCCATTCAGCAAGACCTGGATAGGCTGGAGAGCTGGGCAGAAAAAAACCGGATGAGGTTTAACAAAAGCAAGTGTAGAGTCTTGCATCTGGGGAGGAATAATTCCATGCACCACTACAGGTTGGGGGATGACCTGCTGGAGGGGAGCTCTGCGGAGAGGGACCTGGGTGTCCTGGTGGACGACAGGTTGGCCATGAGCCAGCAGTGTGCCCTTGTGGCCAAAAAGGCCAATGGCTTACTAGGGTGCATTAAAAAGAGCGTGTCCAGCAGGTCAAAGGAGGTGATCCTCCCCCTCTACTCTGCCCTGGTAAGACCTCATCTGGAGTACTGTGTCCAGTTCTGGGCTCCCCAGTACAAAAAAGACAAGGATCTCTTGGAAAGAGTCCAGCGGAGGGCCACGAAGATGGTGAAGGGCCTGGAGCATCTCTCCTACGAGGAAAGGCTGAGTGAACTGGGTCTGTTCAGCCTTGAGAAAAGGAGACTGAGAGGGGACCTGATCCAGGTCTATAAATATCTAAGGTGTGGGGGGCAGAATGGCGAGGCCAGACTGTTTTCAGTGGTGAGTGGAGACAGGACAAGGGGAAATGGCTGGAAACTGCAGCATAGGAAGTTCCGCACAAATGTGCGCAAGAACTTCTTTACAGTGAGGTGACGGAGCACTGGAACAGGCTGCCCAGGGAGGTGGTGGAGTCTCCTTCTCTGCAGATGTTCAAGACCTGCCTGGATGCCGACCTGTGCGACCTGCTGTAGGGAACCTGCTTTGGCAGGGGGTTGGACTCAATGATCTCTGGAGGTCCCTTCCAACCCCTACAATTCTGTGATTCTGTGATTCTGTGATCTCTAGCAAGATGTCCCCACCTCTGAACCTACGGCTGCTCCCTGTATCACAAGAGTCCCCCTGCTGCTGGCTGCTTCCTCTGCTATCCAAGGCTGTTCCAGGCTGCACAACAGTGCTCTTTAGAGTCAGTTCTTGGCAAAAACCACTGACTTCGGGTGTAGAGCAGAATTCAGCTGAGGACTGAGGGGAACTTGATGACAATTGAGTTCTTCCCTCTGTGTAGTGAGGCCAAAGAGCCACGATCAAAGCTTCAGCAAAGGAACAAGTCAGAAAGATCTCTAACACTGCAGTAACATTGATGAGGCAAGCTGTAGCACTCAAAACAAGGCAGTTATCAGGACAAGTATTCCAGGGAAGCAGTGAAGCTGCCAGTCTCACAGCTGGTTTGCTACTGGCTACAACAGCAAGAATAGGGAGGAGATCCAAAAAAGCACAGGCTGCAGGAATTCAAGTGCTCCAGTAGTAACCCATACTCAAGTAGGCATTGCTAACTCACAGGCTGAGAGCTTGCTAAAGGCTTCTGGAAAAAGAAAATAAAAATGCATCCAATGTCCAAAGGCAGCCAGAAATTGGCAGCATGGAGAAGACAATGTTGCTATTGTAGTCCCATCACTTTTGAATTTTTAACAACTTTCCTTGCCTCAGGAAGTGGGTATGTAACAAAGCACCCAGCTTCCCAGGAGCAACACTAAGCCAACACCACTTTGCCCTCAGAAAATCCCGCTGTGCCTACCTTGGCTTGGACTGCGTAAGAGGCCAGCAGGACAGAAGCCTCAGGAGGACAGTAGATCTTCTCATCCAAAATCTGCTTCTTCACCTGCACACAGCAATAAAGGACACATAACACATGTTCAGTGAAGCAGTGCAAAGCATGACTGTCACAGCAGATGGCTGCAGTTTGTTTTAACTAGGGCTGTCAACCACACAGTTAACAACATTGCTAACACTAGCTCCTGCTCAGGCCCAGGAAATCTCTGATGTCTGTACAGGGAAGGGCTCAGGCTTTCACAAGCCACCTTTTGCAGACAGGTTTGCAAGAAACTAAATTTATAATGGGAAAGTGACAGAACCTGTATCTCACTGTGAAGGGCAAGTGGGGAAAAAAAGCCTTGCATGTGGAGATAAAACCTCCTAAGGCATAAGCTGTAGATTGACAGGACTACATGCAACACTAAATGAAAAAAAGGAGTTGCAGCTGAGGCTCTGAGCACACAAAGGGCTTTGCTGTGGGGCATTCAGACCTTTCTGTGAGTAGGTGCTCACCTGTGCTTGGGGCTAATTCCCTCCAATCCCCACCAACAGCAAGCAGACTGCAGGTCACCTCTGTGGCAGTGCTTTTAACAGCAGGCAGCTCCTGCGCACGCTCCCAGGAGAGCCAGCATACAGTTCCCAAAAGCTACTGCTTGATGTTTCCTGGCTTCTGTGCATTAAAAAATTAAACCTGTCACGTTTGATATTTTATGTTCTTGGCCACTTAATTTTTCTGAAGAACAAAAAAAAAAAAGTACTATTTTCCTAAAATGGATTGTCACAGAGATACAGTAATGTGTATTTGAATGTACAGCACGTTTTGCACCCTCAAAGTCAGTTACAACATAATCACAGAAGAGATTCTCCTGCATTAAGGTGAATGGGGGAGCTTGCAAGCTTATGTGTGTTCCTGTTTCTTACACACAGTACTGGAGCATTGGCTCCTCTCATATCATTAAAATCCTAGCGGAAAAGTCACGGTCTGCATTTATAAAATGCAGCTTTAACTGCTTTTCCTCTGTGATTCTGTTTTTCAAAGCTGCCAAAAAGCATTTTTCCTTATCAGGCCTAAAAGCCATGGCAAATTGGACATTTAGAAACTGCCCTAAGGAGACACGAGAGCACAAGACAGACTTTGGAAATGAACAGCAATATTTTGCATTTCAACCTTTAGCTCTGAAGAACAAAGACAAACTTTGGAACTGGGAGGAGTATCAATGAGCTAGTGAGCTCACTTTTATATCTGTTGTAAAGGGCAGAGTACACTGAAATCTAAAGCAAGGCAGCTGAATCCAGATTGCTCCTATTTTGGTGCAACTTCAACAGCCAAGGAGCAGCTACAACATCCTAATGAATGCCCAGAGAGATCAGCCCAGGATTATTCTACAGCCTGTAACACTCCTGCCTCCTGTTTCTTTTTATAGTAAATAGTTTCTGAAAATTGATCTTGTCTGAAAGAGAAAGCTGCTGTGACAGAAACGCTTCATTACCAGTCAGACAGCACAGCTACAACATCAGCTGAACTGATTTCTCAAGAGGTGATGTTTGGTAGAGTCCTTTAAATAAGAAGTTACTGTGCAGGCAGGACAGCTAGGTTTCCCCTTCTCCTCTGCTTCTGCCATCAGTTTATGACAGAGTTGTGCTTCTGGGATTTTTTCTGCTCCAGTTACCTGAAGGCTGATTTGTGAGGAGGTTGAACCTTGCTGTACAGCCTGTACATGAAACAGGTTGGCTGCATTCTGTGCTCCGGGATGAAATCCCCTTGCTTCCCACAAGAACACTATCACTTATGAAGGCAATTGTCATCTCTCAGCACAATTGATATCTACATCCTGCAGAGAGGCAGACTCCAAGGCTGCGAGTGTCATTCATGCCCACATCTGACAGATTCATTTACCTTAACTACCACACACTAATGTTACAAATCATCTAATCATTTCTGATGGCCAGTTTGCAAGCCTGGGCACCTGGGACTGTTTCATCCATCTCTCACCTATTTTAGGACACTTCTGCAGTTCAAGACAACTGCATTCAGAGGGGTGTGAATGTAATGACAAAGGGCCACGCTTTGCAGACCAAATTCCTCAGTCCCCAAAACCTTCTTGTACTTCTGCTCATCCTTGCTCCTTCCTCCTTCATGCTGGAAAACACTGTACTTACTTACAAGGCTCCTACCTGCAGGAAGAACAAGTGCTGTGTGATCTCCTGGACCAGCTCCTCCTCTGCGTTCTCAGGATAAAATTTGGCTAGGAAGTGAAAGGTGACAGGTTCCTCTGTTGGCACATCATGATCCAGAACCTGGGGAATAGAAAAGCCATTCAATTACACCCCCTAGCTTTGTCAGTGTCCTGTTTCTAGGAGCCACACTGTCACCTTCTGTTAATATCAGCACAGCTTTTGTCAAGCATCTTAGGCGTGCAGAAGGGATAAAACAACCTAAGTAGTTCAGAAGAGCATAGAAAACAAACATTTCTGACAATCAGAACCGTGCAAGAAAACAAACAGCATGCAAGATGAGACAGCAAAGGTTGATCTTGATCTGCTGTGTGCGTAATGCTGCTTCCCAACCTCTCACAATGATGTTAGATGCTGCTATGCCACCACCAACCTTTATGGCTCTTTCCCTGCAGCGCCTCTCCCTCTATTTCAGACTTGCTCTCTGACACCTTGCTATTATGCTGGCGCTGTCTGGTTCAGATTCATGTTAGCTTAAAACTTAGGCATGACACCGAGAGACGCCTCCTTTAGTCACAATTACTGCCTGGTTTTAGTGCAGCATCGTTTGGGTGCAAACAGAGCCACATCCATCACTTCTCTAACCAACTGCTCAGCAACCCAGAGGCTCACATATCTGGGAAGCATCCCATCCCTTATCCCCACTTCCTTTTCACTCCTCAGTTTTGCAGTTTTGCCTCCTCCTTTGCCTTTGCACACTTCAACAGCAAAAGAAGCCAAGGTGCAACCATTCACGTTCCTGCTACAGGGCTTGTCATTCAGGGGTGTAGAAGAGAGACAGCCATCACTAGACTCTGTTTACACTACAGACCTCCTGCAGTCCAGCACCTCAGGGTTGGAAGATGATCTTTAAGGTCCCTTCCAATCTAAGCTACTCTTTGATTCTATACATCCTCCTCTGTCACCCTTTAGGAACTCTCAGAAGAGCCTTGCTTCCAACCTTCTTGTCCATTTTAAGCCAAGCCACCGTGTCCTTGATAGTGTACTGCAGGCCAAAGAACCATGTTTCTCGGAGTCCCAGTGTTCTGCATACCAGGTCAAACAAGTCCTTGCCTTTCCACTTCACCTGCAGGAGAAGGAAAGGGAAGCCAAGTTATAAAGATGGACTTGAGGATTTTGTTTCCGTTCAACCAAATCCATTCTTTTTTCCACCTCACAATGTGTTCCTCATAGGGAAACTGGAACGCCAGGCCCACCCAAATGACACTGCGAAGTTCCACTGTTCCTTCCTTTAGCAATCCACCAGAAGTCAGAGGATCTGAGGAGTCCTTTTGAATCAAGCTCCTCTATGAGAAGCCCATTTTCAGCATGGAAAGAAAGAGGGAAAAATGTCTACGTATCACTCTTAATTGCCCTTTGGTAGCTTTAATGCAGCTACGGCCCCAGGAATCCCTGCCCAACCTCCAGTATCAGCAGCTCGGGCAGACACAACACAACACAGGGCACAACACAGCCGAGAACCAGAAGGGAAACAACCGATGCATCCACTGCGTGCATCCACAGCAACAGGCTCTGCACAGGATAACGGGGAGGAGGGCCCAGGACTATCATTGAAATCAGCAGTTCTCTCTGAGCGTGTCAGGCTGTGCCTTACACTGAAGACGTGACAAAAGCAGCAAGGGAGCAGAGGAAATGGTGGTGCCCAAAGAGCGCGGCCTTCCAACAGTCTTGTCATCGCAACCACGCCTCTGCTGAACTTTGTTCATAAAACCAGAAGGCGCTGGGAGGCAGAAAGGTGAAGAAAGACATAAAACAGATGAATCTAATGTGCCAGAGCCACTCTGGTCTTCCATCTGCGCGGCGGAAACTGAGACATACGGCCATTACTCCAAAGCCCCAGGGCAAAGGGATCTCAGCGCATTCTCTTGTCGCTACAACTCAATCTCGGTGCCACCTGGCCAGCATCGATAGGAACGCAGGGCCCCGGCGCACGCTGCTGCCGCGGGGCCGATCCCCGCTCCCGCTGTCCCCCACTGCCGCCTTGTGGGCAAAGCGGCTGAGGACAGGCCGATTCCTGCTCCGATTCAACGAGCACGTGGCTGGTTCCGCCCCTCGCAGGGCACACACGAGCGCACCGACGTCCCAGAATAGAAGAAAGCCACTGCCCCCCTCCAAAAAGCAGCACCCCAGGGCGGCTCGCCACGGCCTCTCTGCAGTTCCTATCAGGCGCAATCAACACCTCGAGGTCAGCAGCACCAGGAGGAGCGAGTTCTGCAGCGCTGCAATTACAAAACGCGAATTTCACACATCAAACCAGCCTCCGGTCCCTACAACGAGCTCCAGCTTGGCACAGGATGCTTCAGATTGCACGTCTCCTCCCCACTATTATTTTAAGAAGGAGGTTAATTTGAGGTTTCAGACAGCACAGAGCGGGATGCATTTGAACAGCCACTCCATACATTGCTGTAGGCACGTGGAAGCGCCGCCATCAGAGGGCAATTTCCTAACTGGAATTAAAGTGCTCTGCATAATGCATTGCCATTTGGGCTTTGTTATTATTTGCAAACCCCCCCCCCCCTTTTCACAAAGGCCATCTTTCAGCCTATTGCTTCCCAGCACTGCACCCCTTTCTGCCCCCCCCGGATCTCCATGGGCTGCTGCTGCTCACCCCAGCCACCCACCTTACAGCCGGCGCTTTGCACACCCCTCCTGCAATTCCCACCTTGCGAAGCAATTGTTTCTGCCATCACATTTGACACTGCTGCTGTTGCTGCACGCGCACGGTAGGGCAGAGACACGCATTTAACACTGCTGCCCGCTGAATTACCTTCATTAAATATAGAAATGGAACAGCGGCCGCGTTTATTTCAACGTACACGATTGCCTTCCACACCTCGGTACTTAAAATAATGATCTGCATTCAAGTGGCATCTTTGGACAGCTGAACTCCAACTGTTTTACAGACATGGAAGACCTTAGCTCTGTACCCATATTTGATAGGCCTCGTATCATTAACTGCCACATTTCCTGGCCATAAAACACAATAAAGGCCCCCAGGGACAGCGGGGATAAAGAGCTGATGCCAGGGGCTGAGCAGACAAGCCAGCCGTGAGCCTGCAGCCTGGCAGCTCCACATTCCACCCTCTGCTCATCACACCGCTCCCCTGCTCCCTACACCTGAAGCACAAGGACAATTTTGCATGTCGTCAGAAGGTCCTGAAAACAAAACAGAGAGGCTTAGAGCAGAGCAGTGCCCTCAGCCGTGCGCTCAAGCAGCTGGCACCATGCTGTAACAGAGCTCAGCCTCCAACCAGAAGCTCCATCACAACAACCCTAATCCTGCGCAGCCAGGCGGCCCTGCACGACCCGCAGAGGGGAGCAGGATGTGGCTGCAGATGTCACTTCTCACTCTCGTGGCTCTGCAGCCTCCTACCTGCTTGATTTCAGCACAACCTGCTAGAGACATTCCACAAGTCTCGAAGGAACGCAGGGACAAACTGCTTTAGGAATGCAGCGAGTGCTGCGAGGCTGTGATTCTGCAGAGCTGCAATTTATGCTCTTTACTAAGCACAGAGTGCTCACGATTTATCAGCACAGTGTTTTAAGCAAACAGCACTAAGCACTTACAACCCAGCAGCTAGAAAGGAGCTTCCACTTCCACCGTGCCTTATTGGCATCATCTTTTTCTCCAGCAGAGCCCTCGCATTTGGCAGCTATTAACGGGGTTTGCATTATTTATTAAACTGCAACAAGAGTAATTTCCAACAGACGGGCAACTGGGCGATTTATTTCAATGCGGAGCCTTGCCAGCAATTCTCAGCACTGCTCCATAGCTCCCCAGCCTGTCCCCCGGTGGCACAAACACGAGGCAGGTTTAGCTGATCCCCCTGGCAAGGGCTGACAATGGGGAAGCCAAGAGCTAGAAGAAAACACACAGCAAGGCACAGGAGGTGCCTTGCAGAAGAGTGCTGAGGGTGCTAAGGAGAAAAGCGGTTCCCAAACTCTGCTGATGCTTCACTTCCAGTGATGCCCTGCTGAATTTACACGGGAAAGGGAAAGAAGAATGGTTTTAAACCCCTTAGGATTTCATGAGAGGAAGGAGAGGAACAAATACAGGCCCGATCTTCTTGGGGCAGAACCCAGCTCAAGGCAGCTCACCTCCCTTCCATCACAAAAACAGACCAGGCCTTCGTACGACAAACACAGAAGGGTGGCTTTTCAGCTCAACAGGTCAATTTTATTCAACATCAGTACTGGTTCTGTGCTAGACATGAGACAGGAGCCCAGGGTCCCTGTTGTGATGCTGATGGCAGGCAGGGCAAGCAGAGGAGGGGGCCAAGCCCTGGGAAGCAGCACGATGGTTTCACAGCAAGATATTTCCACTCAGGAGCCCTGTGGGAGAAGCAGCTTTTAGCAGAGCCAACACCTCTGCCCTGAAACACGGGGGGAGATCACAGAACGGAGCCCCTCTGGGCACCTGAGCGCACAGCAGCTGCCCCTCATCCACCAGATGACCAAGCAGAACCCACAGCAGCAGACAGCCCAACGCAGGGCAACTTTGAGGCTGTTTGGACCCTGCACGCTCACAGGAGCGCCCCAGACAGCCCTTCATTTGGATTTAACGTCCTTCTGGAGCGAGCAGGGAATCAAATATTCAATATTCCTCCATTCCTTTAAATAAACAGATGTCAAATACTTTCAATTGCCACTTACTGAGCCACGAGACAGGGCCGTAAAAGTTATTTTTATTTACTAATGCTACACGACAACTCAATAATGAGCTTTTAATTAAAATCTATTCCTGCTAACCACCGAGGAGGCCAAAAACCCACCCAGGCATAACAAGGCAGATGGCGCAGCCAAGCACAGTGCCTGCTGTCTGCCTGAGACAGAGACAGGGCTGGGTGCAGGGGAAGAAAGGGCAGCTGCGGCTCTTCCAGCTGGCAAGGGAGGGGAAAACAAGCAACAGAACCCAGCTCAGCCAAAGGCTGGATGAGGGAGGACTGGTGGAGCTCCTGAACCGAAGGAATTGGATAACATGGGGCTCAAGAAGAGGCTGAGGAGAGCTTGGAGCAGGAGAGCAGAGAGCATTTCAGATTCGGGGTGCAATCAGAATGAAGTCAAGGAGGATCTGTGCTCATGTATCTCGTGTGACCTGCACACAGGTTGAGAAAGAGAATGCAGAAATGAACAGAACCGAGCAAGACAGCCCTGAGAAATCCCCAAGTGATGTGGCTGTAAATTAGCAGTACTGCTGCTTTTGCCATAAAGCCTCCAGAGATGCAAATCAAATGGGAAAGCAGCTTCTGCCTGCCACTTCTCTTATTAAAGCAGGGATCGGGAGCCACCGAGCAGCAAAAGCGTGTGAGCACTCAGAGAACGGACACAGGCCAAGGGCAGATGGGTGCACAAAGGAACCAGAACATCGACTTGACAATTTACTGAAGATCATTTTGCAGCTGAAAGGGATTATTTCTCTCAGCTTTTTAGGAGAGCTGTTCCTGTCCCCAGATCCATCTCCGCCTGCTTGCAGCAGCTTAGCAGCATCGAGAGGTCAGTGCCATTACCAGCAGCACCAAGGAGCTGGTGAACATTTACCAAAGGATGAACAAACCCACATAAAACCTCTCCCAACCATTTTGCAAAGCAGGCAGAAACTTCATCCCCTGCTTCTTCCTCCTGCCCTTTTCATTCGGGCGCAGTGAGCTGAACTCCCTGCTCTGACACACAAACTCTTCCTCAACAACTTATTTGGCCACAGATTTTCCACACCAGACCTCAGCCTGCCCCTGCTCCCAGGGATAAGCTTTTGCAGCACAGCTATGTAACCCCCTGCAAACGTTAACAGGGAGACCAACACTTGGCTGCACGCTGCTAAAAGAGACTTTTTGTACTTACATGCACATAGGAAAGTTTTACAACCAACCACAGCAAGTTGGGTACCGAGGCCTAATGCCCTGCACAGACACCTTCCAGCTGAGGCTGTTTTCTGAACAGAGAGGAACAGCTTAAGCATTCAGGCAGTGACACAGCACAAGTTTAGACCAAATGTTCAAGTGTCTCTTCTTACTGCTTCAATGCTTGTGCTTTCTCCAGGTTGGCTGTTAAGCTTTCCCACTCATTTCTGGCTGAAAGAGCTGCTGCTGTCCAAGGATTAAGTAGAGAGGCAGCTGCTGCTTGGTCGCATAATGACTCCTACAGGGGCTCCAAGACCACAGGCACTGTGGATAAAGAGGAAACACCCTTCTGAGAAGCTGCTGAGACTCCAGAGCTGGAGAGCCAGTCACCACGCTGCCACACCACAGGAACAAAGCAAATCAAGGACTGGTGGATCCTTCTATCAGCTTGGCATTAGTGACCAACCCAACACCAGCACTGCAATCCTGCTGCGGGAACAGAAGGAAAAGAGCCCCACAGGAACCCAACAGTACCGTGGGGTAAAGACATTGTGCAAGAGAAGTGAACAACCCGACTATCTCACAAAGAGCCACCACCAGGATTGCCTCACTCCTGCCGTATCACTAGTCTAATTTGGGGCAGGGACGGCAGCAAGTCGCCCCACGAGGGGGGCAGTCAGAGGAAGCCATTGGCCACTCAGTGTCCTGGCATCACAACCTGGGAGGCAGCGAACCAAGCACCACCAGCACCCCCAGCTGTCACTCAGGCAGTGCCTGGCACACGGTGGTGTTAATTGACCCCGTGTGTTTTCCAGTAGGATTTCTCTCCCGCTGCTCTCCAGGTGCAGGTGGTGGTGCTCAGGAAGATGGGGCAGCCAGCAAGCGGCTTAGCACAGGGATTTCAATAGTTATGCAAATGTCTGTCCTTGCTCAAGATGCTATCAATTAATTAGGAACAGTGCTCACACAGCTCTAATGGAAGTAACACAAAAAGGGAGACGTTGACATTGTGCCTTTAAGATTTCCCTGAACAAATTACAAGTCTTTGAAGTGAGGCCCCAACTGCGATCATTAAGCTTCATCACAGCGTTAGAAAGATTAAGATTTCATTTCTAGGAATTATTTCAGATTTAGACTCAATTTAGAGACATTATTCACGGAGTCAACAGACGCAGAGCAGGTTTAATCTCCTGCAATACCCAGCCAGGAATTCCTGCAGGGCAGACTGAAAAATGAGTAAGGAAAAGGTGCCACAGCCACATCAGCTTGCTCAGAATAAGAGAGGCTGCCACGACCAGAGGTGGCAGCAGAACGGGGTGGCACACAGCCTCACATGCACTCCTCCTGTGCCAGATGGGAATTGACGGCCCGAGCGCCTGGTGCCACAGCCAGCCAGCTGTTACCAGACCTCACACCACGCTGACAACACCTCACCACCCCCCGGCACCTCTGTCCTGTGCAGTCACTCAGGAAAACACACAACGTGCCTCAAGAGCTCTGCAACAAAGTTGAAAAGGAGCCAGAGAGATTAATCCTGCATAGCAAGGCTGCTCCAGCAGAGCTCGGTCACTCACTCAGATGTGTTCACTGGCACTGCAATCAGCACTGGTCAAAGAAGCCAGCAGTTAAGCAGGGCTCAGACCAGCAGGGCCCCAGACCACGAGCAGCACCAGCCTCCCCACAGCAGCTCCCTAACTGCTCACCCTGCATGCATCCAGGAAGGAAAAGGGGCACAAGCACTCAGCGTGAGGCTGAAGAAGTGTACAGGAGGCACAGAGATGTGAGGCAGCTGTTTGCAGTGGGGCAGGCAATGGTCTCTGTGGATGCGTTTTGGGGGTCCTTCCCTGCAGCTGTCACTACACAGAGGAGGCAGCAACACAGCCAGGGAGCTCAAACAGCCACAGCTGAGCCATGCAATGTGCCCCCCTGAGGCTCCAGCAGTGGCACCCAAGTGGGCATGGGGAGGCCTGCGGGGGGTACGGAGGGTCTGGGGGAGGACTAGGGGGGCCATGCAATGCAGCCACCCAACCTGATCCTTTCTTCCCCACTGCTGGGAGGTCTCACACTGGAGGTCAGAGCCTGAGCTCCTGCACGTGTCCTCTGTGCTCCAGTGAGAGGTCAGAGGTGCAGGAGCACAACGCTCACAAGCATCTCTCTGAGCTCCCCCAAAGGCTGGGCAGCCTCTGCTGCAAAGTCTTTGGCTGGAGCCTCCCCAGCAGGCAGCTGAAGGTGCACAAGTTACGTGTTCCAACCCAACTGGGAGCGCCGTGCTGCCTCTTCATAAACGCCCTGATCCCAACATGAAACAACAAGTGGCCACGGCGTGAAAAGAGTTACTGACTTCTCATCACCTCATTGTTGGCAGCCTAGGAAAGTGTCAGAGCAGGACTGGGACACTTCAACCCTCCCGACAGGGTAACGCTGAGGAGCTGGAAGTGACAATAACTCTTTAATCCCTGGGAAAGGCACGGTGTGCCCCAGAGCTGACAGTGCATTTCAGCAGTGAGAAACGTCACAAGGACAAACACCCTTCGGCTCACAGGCACGGAACTGCATCAAGATTCGGACGGAGTGAGTTTTCCTTTTTCATAGCTCATGCTTTAAAGCGGGTTTTCAGTCTCTCCGTGCCCCATCCCTCCAGAGCATTTCGTGATCTGAAAACCCAGCAACAAAAGGAAGCCCCTGGGGCCAGCAGCCACGGCAAGGCTGCCCGACAGGCACCGCGGGCCCAAGCGAAGGCAAACCTGACCTAAGAGACGCGCACGGCAGGACACCTCAGCGACGAGTCGGGGCGGTACGCCGAGGGAATTCCCGCAGCCCCGTGCCGAGCCCCGCGGCTTTAAGCCCGAGATAACCCGTCTGGCCTCAGGCTGAGCCCCACGGCCCCCGGCCAGGCCCAGGCCGGGCCCGGCAGCCCTCAGACCCCGCGGCAGGGCCGGGCCCGGGGCGCTCGGGACACCCAGAGCGGGGGAGCGAGGCCCGAGGCCCCGTCTCCATGGCAACAGGGCTTAGGCCGCGGCCGTCACCTCGCAGCTGAACTCCATCTCGGCGTCCATGGTGACGATGCGCACCGTGAAGGTCTTGGGCTGCTTCCTTTTGAGCGAGCTGAAGCTCATGCGGGACGCGATGGCCCCGGCCATGGTGCGGGAGGAGCTCAGCGCCGAGGGCCGCGCCGCGGGGGCAGCGCCATGGCGGCGGCGGCAGCGGCGGCGGCTCCGGGCCGCGCCGAGCCCAGCCTCAGAACGCCGTCTCCCTATTGGTTCCGAGCTCGGGTCGTCCCGCCCTCCGCCCCGAGGGTCGCGCAGAACCGAAGCCAATCAGAAGCGGGGTGACGGGGAGAGGGGGCGAAAGGGACGTGAGGATTGGGCGAAAAGGCCGCTCGTCAAGGGGAAGGAGCGAGGGTAGACAACAGGGCTTCCTGCACACACGTTGCGGCGCGCATGTGGCGCCCTCTTGCGGCCGGAGGAGCGTGCATCACCCTGCCGTCGTGAATGAGCTGAGCGCCGTCCCCGTCCTGCTGCTGCCGGTGGCACTGCGGGGCCGTGGGGTGGGGGGCGCTGCCCGGTCCTGGCCCCGATGCAGGGGGGTCTCAGAGCCTCCACCTCGTGGGGATGCACTGTGGGGAAAGCAGGAGTGGGACGGCGTTGGGATAATGGGAATGGGACCAGTACTGAGATAACAGCAGCAGGACAGGGTAATAGGAATGGGACAAGGACTGAGACAACGGTACAGGACTGAGACTGGAATAGTGGGATAGGACTGAGACCAGCATGGGGATAATGGGGCAGGATCAGAACCAGCACTGGGATAGTGGGATGGGCACTGAGACCAGCACTGGGGTCGTGGGACAGGAATAGGGGCCATCACTGGGGTAATGGAATTGGAGAGGGTCACAGGGATTAGCATAGGAATAATGGGACGGGACCAGAACCACAGCTAGGATGGCAGGGTGGGAATGGGGATGCAAATCAGTACTGGGATAATGAAGGTAGGGTTGGAACCAGGACTGCCATGGGGATAACGGTTACATGGGACAGTAACAACATAACAGGAGAGGGCTGGAACCCGTATCAGGAAAATGGGATGAGGACTGAGACTGGCATAGGAATTACGGGATTGGAATAAAAGGTTTGGGCCCCTCTCCCAGGCCCCATCTCAGCACCACAGTGCCCCCGCACACCACAGAATGGGGCCTCTGTGCTGTGGGGTGGGTGAGGGCTGAATGGGACCATTCACAGTGCCACCCCCCCCTCCTTCCAACCACCCCCACAGGGACCCTATGGCTGACAGCAACGCTGCAACCCCCTGGGGCCCCGGCAACGGCACCCAAGTGGGCATGGGGGGCTGGGG
>NW_024884951.1:46201-61560 GCF_019232065.1 Centrocercus urophasianus
TGGGGGGGTATGGAGGAGTCCAAGGGGACCCAAATTAGTAGAAGGCATGTGGGGAAATACGGAGGGTGTAAGGGGGGATCAGATGGGCATGGGGAATTAAGGGAGGGTCTGGGAGAGGCATGATGAGCTATGGGGGATATGGGGTACAAAGGGAATCTGTGGATCTGTGGGATAGTATGAGAGTACCTGGGGGGCAGTGGGGGCATGGGGGTCTATGGGGAATATGGGGAGCCCAAGGGAGCTATGGAGAAGACTGGGGGCTGACGGGACATGGGGAGCTTTGTGGGAGCACAGGGGGGACCAGGGGGCATGAGGGACTAAGACAAACATGGGAGGGAGTGAAAGGGGACCCTGGGGAGTGGGGAACCAGGGTAACAAGGCAAGGGGGCACAGGGACCTGAGGGAATCCCTTTAAGACCCCATCCCTGGTAATGCCCTGTGCACAGCCCTGCCGCCCTGTGCCGAGGATCCACACCTTTGGAAAGGGGGAGCAGGCAATGAGGAGAGACCCCCACATCCCCCCCACCATGCGGGGCTGGCTGCACAAGCAGGTGGGGCTGAGGGGAACAGCGGGACGGGGGGGGTGCGTGGTTGTAGGACCACAGGTGACTGGGGAGGGGGGATTCAGGGGGACTGTGAAGTAGGGTGTGCTGGGGAAAGATTAGGGGATTGGGGGGGGGGGGGGGGCCGGAAGGGCTTGTGGGGGGTCAGTGGGTGCTGGAGGTTAGGGGTAGGGTCTGGGTTTAGGGGATTCCTAATGGAGTTATGGAGTTTGGAGAAGTCTGGGGAGGGTTATGGGTCCTGGAGATGTTTGGGAATGTTGGAGGGGTCTGGGGGGAAGCTGTAGAAGCTGGTGGGTTGTAGGTTTTGGGGGGATCCAACGGGTTTGGGACAGGTCTCAGGGGGCTCTGTGTTTGGGGTGCTGGCTCAGCCCCCTTTTTACCTCCCCAGGACAGCTCAGGGCTGAGGCTCTGGAAGCGGCGCTGGTTTGTGCTGGTTGATCTCTGCCTCTACTACTACAGGGGTGAGGCGAGGGGCAGGGGATGGGCTTGTGACAGGGGTCAGGGGCTTCTTGGGGCTCCCTGGGGCAGGGTCTGGGGGAACTCAGGGGGTCAGTGGAGCCCCCACCATAGGACTGGAGCTCTGCAGGGTTCGGAGAGGTCCCTGGGGCTGCCCCCCTGAATCCTCCCCTGCCCTCAGACAGCAGCGAGCAGCGAGTACGGGGGGGGCTCCCCCTACCTGGCTACAGGATCCGCGTCCTGGCCCCCAACACCAGCAGCCCTCGCTTCCTCTTCACGGTCAGTCGGGGGGGGGAACTCCCAAACAGGGGGCAACAACAGCTGCCGTTCTGCAGCCGAGGTTGGGACCCCAAAGCCCAGTTCACCATGTGGGTCTTGGGGTGCTGTGGCTGAATAAGTGCTGGGGGGAGAAAGCGGGGGTCCAGGCCCATTGCTGGCTCATTGCTCCCCCAGGTCGAGCACCCCGGGATGCGGAGCTACGTGCTGGGGGCTGACAGCCCTGAGGAGCTGGGGGCCTGGATGTGCAGTTTGCGGCACTCTGCCTCACCCCTGGGGGGGTGAGCCCCAAACTGGGAAACATGGGGGGAGGGGGAGCTGGGGGCTATGGGGGCTCATGGGGAATATAGGGGCCGCGTGGGGGAGGATATGGAGGGGCTATAGGGGGCATGGAAGGGGTAATGGTGGGCTATAGGGGGCTATGGGTGGTTATGGAGCTTTATGGAGGTTTACAAGGAGGTCACAGAAAGCCATAGAGAAGTCATGGGTGGATACAAGGAGGCTACGGTCGTGGAGGACAATGGGGGGGTATGGAGTAGATAAGGGAAGGCCACAGGAGGTCTTGAGGGCCTATGGAAGCCAAGGTGGGACTATGGAGGGTTACGGAGAGGCCACATGGGGCTAAGGGGGGCAATGAGGGGTTGTGAGGCACAAAATGGGGATTGTAGGGAGTGATGGAGGGAAGCGGGAGTCCATGGGGAGCTATGGGTGGGGGGGTCGCACGGCTCCCACAGGCGGGGCTGGGGGCTATCAGTGCTTTAACCCCGCCCCCAGCCCGGCCCCGCCCCGCCCAGCGCTCCCGAGCACGCCCGCCCCGGAGGAAGCCCCGCCTCACGGCCAGCTCCGCCCCTCCGTGGCAACGACCAATCAACAGCTGACGCCGCCGGCCGTAGGAGGGCTTAGGGATGCAAAAGAAGGCACCGCAGCCAATCAAGAACCGACTTTTCCAAGGGAGACCTCTGATTGGCTGCTGGCATCTGGAGGCACGGCCGCGCAGGCGGCAGCCAATGAGATCTCTCTGTGGCCGTGGGAACAAAGCATTGTGGGTAGCCGGGGGCTCGAGGACGGAAGAGAAGGCGTGGCCAACGGGTCGGCGCGGCAGCCAATCAGAATCACCCTTCTGCACGCCAGCTTTTGAGGGCGGGGCCAGCGCGGTGCCACGCCCGATGAGGGGCAGAGTCCGATGGTGGGCGTGGCTATATTTAACCACGCCCCAAGGCGCCCCGCCCCGGGAAGATGGCGGCGGCGCGGGCAGGAGGCGGTGCGGTGCTGCTGCGGCGGCTGCAAGGCGGCGGCGGCTGCGGGGCCCTCGGCGGGGCGCGGTGAGCGGAGCCCGGCCCCTCCCTGCCCGCCCCGCGGCCCGGAACCCCCCATGGCCCATCATCTCCCCAGGCTCCATCATTCCCCTCAGGTCCCATCATTCCCCCGACGCCCCGTTTCTTTCCCAGGCCCATCTTTTCCCTCAGGCCCAGAAACCCGCAGCTCCCATCTCTTCTCCTTCAGCTCCTGTCTCCCCCCAGGCCCCATTTCCGCCCTTCCCTTGGTCCTCCTCTCAGCTCCCACCCCCCCCCTCAGCTCTCCTCGCCCCCCGGCACCCATCTTTCCCCTAGAAGGCCCCAACCCCCCTCCCCCAGTCTTTCCCCTCGGCCTTCATCTCCCCCTCCAGCATCCATCTCCCCTTATCTCAGCCCCATCTCCCCCAATCTCAACCCCTTTATCTCCCACCCCATCTCCCCCCGCCGTGGTTCAGGGCCTGCTGTCACCCTGTGCCCTCGCTGAGCGTCCAGGGCCGCTGACCCCACGCCGTTAATACATTACCAGGCCCTGCCGCTCTGTGGGCAAAGGTCTGACCGAGTGCACTGCCTCTGTGTCATCTCTGTCACCCTACACCCCTGGGCAGGGCCACCGCGAAATGAATGAGACCTCTCCCTGGGGATCACTGGGTGAGGGAGCACGCAGCCCTGGGGCTGGGTTGGGAATGGAACAAGATCCCTCCTCTGCTTCCCATTTTCCCCCCACATCAGACCACAGCCATTGTGCCCAGCTGTATCCTCCCCCCCTCAATCCCCCCCCAAGCCCTGCTGACAGCGTGGTCCCGCAGGGCATACTCACAGGATGCTGAGGGCAGCTGGTTCCGCTCCCTGTTTGTGCACAAGGTGGATCCACGCAAGGATGCCCATTCCAATCTTCTGTCCAAGAAAGAGACCAGCAACCTCTACAAGATCCAGTGTGAGTGACACCACAGGCAGAGGGTGCACACCCCTCCCAGGCCCTTGCAGCTTGATAACGCAGCCGCTCATCCTGCTCTCTCTTGTGACATTGCGTCTTGCCATCTTTCCCCCACAGTTCACAATGTGAAGCCAGAATGTCTGGATGCCTACAACAGCCTGACGTGAGCTGGGGGACTGCCCACTATCTCCTGGGGACTGGGAGGGGGTCAATTGGGGGTGTCGGGGGGATTTTGGAATCTCTTGTGCTGGGCTGAGAAGGCAAATGGGGATGTTGGGAGCATTCTGGGGTCAGAAACTCAGCACTTTTCTTGCTGAGAGAGACGCGGCTGCTGCTTGCCAGCTCCAGCTGCCCCCTTTCTCCCATCTGGGGCAGCCCAGGAGCACCCCATAAACCACCTCCTGTACCTCCTGCAGGGAGGAGGTGCTGCCCAAGCTGCACTCAGATGCCGATTACCCTTGTGACCTGGTTGGGAACTGGAATACGTGGTATGGGGAGCAGGACCAAGCAGGTGAGGGCTGCATTTCTGCAGGAGCAGACGACCCTGTATGGCCGTGACCCTGAGGGGATGTGGGATGAATCCTGGTCATTCGGGAGGGGGGCTCCCTGGTGCTTTCCCCTTCTGCCAGACCTTACTGTCCCATCCCAGTGCACCTCTGGCGCTTCTCTGGTGGGTACCCAGCCCTCATGGACTGCATGAACAAGCTGAAGCAGAATAAGGTACCACTCACATTGGTGGCCAAATGTGGGGTGTCCATGCTCCCATCATCTTGCCCTGAGTCTCGGCTGTCCACAGGAGTACCTGGATTTCCGCAAGGAGAGGAGCCACATGCTGCTGTCCCGCAGGAACCAACTGCTGCTGGAGTTCAGCTTTTGGAATGAGCCCCTGCCCCGCAAGGGGCCCAACATCTACGAGCTGAGGACCTACAAGCTCAAGGTGAGGCATGAAATGTTTCATCCCAGGCATGGCACTGGAACCCAGGGGATCCCAGAGCCCTGCTATATGTGCTGGGGTCTGCAAAGCAGCCTGTGATCTGCAGGTGTTTGGGGTCACTTGCGCTCTGGCTGTGAGTTGGCCCTGGGCAGAGGGAGAAGGTGATACTTGGGGTGCAGCTGCCTTATCCTGTTGTTTATTTCCTCTGTTTGCAGCCAGGGACCATGATCGAGTGGGGCAATAACTGGTGAGTGGCTGCTTTATGCAACTGGTGTTCTGCATATGGCCAGGTGATGCTGGCCCTTGGACCCATTCCTGCATCCTTGTTCCTGTGGTGGTGGCACAGATGAAGCTTTGGCCGCTCTCAGCACGGGGACATAAGAGCTGAGCGCAGGGAGAGCTGTGCCAGCCCTGGTGTTTCTCTCCATCTCACCAGGGCTCGGGCCATAAAGTACCGCCAGGAGAACCAGGAGGCAGTGGGCGGCTTCTTCTCTCAGATCGGGGAGCTGTATGTCGTGCACCACCTCTGGGGTAATCACGTTCATCTCACCCACCCCACACTGGCACCCCACCACCTTGTGCACCCCAAAGCCCATACACCATTCCCCAGGGGCTGCAGGGGGGGGTTAGGAACAAGGTTTCCCTCCTTGCAGCCTACAAGGACCTGCAGTCCCGTGAGGAGACAAGGAATGCGGCGTGGAGGAAGCGGGGCTGGGATGAGAATGTCTACTACACGGGTGAGCACAGGGGCTGGGGCTGTCCCTGTCCCTGTGGCAGAGCTGCGAGGTGACCCCACCCCCGTTGTGTTGTGCAGTGCCGCTGATTCGGACGATGGAGTCCCGGATCATGATCCCCCTGAAGATCTCCCCGCTGCAATGAACTGGGACACGTGCTGCCTGCCCCAGCTCTGCTGGGAAGTGCTGGGGGCGTCTTCTCCCATTTTGGGGTGTCTTGAAGGGGGCAGGGGGGGGAAAGGGTGAGAGCCCGACCCCCTGGGCTCAGCTGCCCCCTGTTTGTGGGGACCTGCAGGTGCCGCAGTGCACCCCGTGTTGCCATTGGCCCTCCATGCTGGGGGCAAACCCTCAGAAGCCCTCCTGAGAGGTGAGCTGGGGGCTGCTCATAATTACTGCTAACGAGCTGCTCGTCGGATGCGTGTCCCCGCCGGGCTGTGGGATGTCACCAATTAAATATTTAATTGCCAGTGTCCGTGTCTGGGGAGAAGGGAGCACTGGGGACACGGGGACCCTCACGCATGAGGTGTCCTTATGCTGAGACCATCGAGAGTGCCCTCTGCACCCTCGGTGTCCCTGATGCTATCGGGGAGCCCGCACCGCACCACCCAATGAGGCCATAGGCCACGTCCCTTTGTGCAAACCACGCCCACATTCTGACAGACCACGCCCCCTTCGGGCGCAAGGCCACGCCCAGTGCAGCTCTAGTCGGGCTCTTCCGGCCACGGTCCTCCAAGAGCGGGCAGCCCGGCAGGGGGCGCTGGTCATCGCGTCTCTCCGGGCCGCGCTATGCTGCTCCGTGACGTCACTTCCGGGGGGGAGCTGAGGCGGGTGGCGGGGTGAGCGCGAGGCTTCGCCGGAGCCCGTGGGGGTGTGAGGGGTGTTGGTTGGGCGGGGAGGGGACGGAGGGGTCCCGGGGGGGAGCTGGGGGTAGGGAGCGGGGAGCTGGAGGCGAACGGCCGGGACACGGTGCCCCCGAGGGGGTAGCAGGGCTGGAGGCGTCGCCTGGGCCTGGCTGAGGAGGAGCGGCCGGGCATCCCGGAGCGCAGCCTTACCGCCCGTCCGCAGCCCTCGGCCGGCAGCGTCATGTCCTCGGACTCCAGCAAGAAGAGGAAGCCCAAAGTGATCCGAACGGATGGGGGCCCGCAGGAGGGCAAGCGGGGCAAGGCCGATGGCGAGCAGGTAAAGCGCGGCCGGGAATGGTGTGTGGTGAACGGTGCTGGGTCAGAGCCAACCCTCAGCACCTCGGAAACTGAACTGCCCCTCTCCCTTCTGACTCCTTGAGGACACGCGGTGCTCAGGGAGGCAGCGAGCAGAAGGCTGGAAGGGCCCTCGGTGTTCCTGGGTTACCTCGGGACGCTCACATGAGGCTCAGGGCCAAAGTTTTGTCAGCTTCTGTCAGCGGGGCTTCTTCTCTGCTGTAACCTCGGCACACTGCAGCAGCACAGCACCCCTTTCAGCTCGCATTGACTACATTGACAGGCAGCCTGTGTTTTCCAGTGTCTGTGTCCTGGATTGGTTACTGAGTTGTCATTCAATGTACAAAATCTCAAGCTAATGCAGCAAAGAATTGAGCCCAGCCATGTGTTTCTCACTACCCTTTTTTGTAAACATGTAAGAGCGAGCAGTGCAGGTACTTTTGCCCTTTGCAGGATGCTCGGTACTACAGTGAGGAGTGTGAGGTTGATCTCCGGGACCCCATCAAGGACTATGAGCTCTACAAAGAGACGTGCCAGGAGCTTCAGAGGCTCATGGCAGAAATCCAGGAGCTGAAGAGCAGAGGCGTCAAGGACAATGTAAGGAGAACCTTGAGTGCTTGGTTTTCTGTTATTTTTCAGGGAATCTGAAAGGAGCAGAAGCCGTGCCGTGTTCTGGGGAAAATTAGGCAAATGGAACAGTCTGTGTTAAATAAAGTTATGTATGATGAAGCTGAGGCGTGTGGTCTTTGGCTGAGCGATCTTTGCTCAGAATTACTGACCTCTGAGGCATGGCTGGGGAGTGTGCTGATGAGCTGGGACTCGGGGGCAGAACTGAGCTCCTGTGGATACCAGAAAGCCCTCTGGTTGTGTCCAGCAACGCGAGGCTCCCCTGGAACCCCAGTAACACCAGCACTGCCCTGCAGAGGAGCGCAGAGCCCCGCTCGTCTCGGTGCTCGAAGAAAAGGCTGCAGCAGGGGCTCTGTAGTGAGCCTGAGCTGCTTCACACATTTCCCTCCTGCCTCTCAGGCCTCTGAGATAGACGAGCGACGCGTTCAGAGCTGCGTGCACTTCATGACCCTGAAGAAGCTCAATCGGCTGGCTCACATTCGGCTGAAGAAGGGCCGAGATCAGACCCATGAGGTACGGAGTGGGCGGTGAGCGCAGGACGGGGGGTTCTGAGGAGCAGAGATGCTGCAGTTTCTGCTCCCTGTGCGTGCATGTGCAGAACCAAACCACAGCCAGGTGGTGCTTTCTGTGCTGGGGGTTTGCTAGGAGGCTTTTCTGCAGGAAGGCAGAGGCTGTAGTTGCAATGGCTTGCAAAAGAGGGCCGTCTTCTCCTGTCATGTAATGGTGAGTCAGATGGTCTTGAGCCTGGTGAGCTGCAAGCCTGAGAAACATCTGCTGATTGGCCTCAGAATTCTTAGCCATGCTTCTGGAAGATTTTTTCTGCTATATTTGAGCAGTGTTTATTTTAATTATATTACTGAGGATACAGGAATAGAACGGGATCTGACCCACATGCCTTAACAGGTCTGCCTTGTTTCTGTCCCAGGCTGCCTTCCTAGAAGGCACCAGGATCAATGTAATGCGATGAATGTTTGCTTTCACACTCCCTGAAAATGTCTTTTTTCCTTTTGAGTTTTCGCACTCCCCAAAACCTGGGTGGTAACAGAGTCTTTGCAGCACTGGGGTTGCCACAAGTGCATCCTCTCTGCATGTGTCCCTTCCTGCTGTGCTCACTGGCTGTGTCTGTGTTTTAGGCGAAGCAGAAGGTTGATGCCTATCACCTGCAGCTCCAGAATTTGCTTTATGAGGTGATGCACCTGCAGAAAGAGATCACCAAATGCCTGGAGTTCAAGTGAGTTTGATGGGGGAGGAGGAGGAGTGGCTGTGTGCGTTTGCCACCCTTCCCTGATCCAGTTGTTCTGTCTCTGCAGATCGAAGCATGAGGAGATCGAACTGGTGAGCCTGGAGGAGTTTTACAGCGAGGCTCCCACCGAAATCAGCCGACCTGACATCACCCTGACTGAGCCCCACCAGCAGACCCTTGCCCGCCTGGACTGGGAACTGGAGCAGCGTAAGAGGTGGGTCCATTCTGCATCATTCATTGCTCTCTGCGCTGCAGGACAGTGCTCCCTGCACACAGCCCAGCCTGCACAGCCTCTCGGTGAAGCAAACAGCAAAGGTAAAGGTTGTTACAGCGTTACAAAATCCCCCCTGTGGAGGAAGTGGCAGATTTATTGTGTGGCTGTGCCCTGGTTATGAAGGTTCACCCCTTGCATTATGACAACAAAGGCATTTTAGCCGTCCCAGGGAATCCACACGTGCTCACTCCTTGAGGCAGTGCCCGTCAGTGCTGGCTCTTAAGCATCAATAGGAGAAAACTAATTTTGTAGCTCGTTTCTGGCGTGACCAGTGTGTGCTCAGAGGGAATGAGGCGCCCATCCAGCGTGGCGGTGATACTGAAGGATGGGCAGTTACGCACTTGGGCCCAGAGCCCTGTTCTGCAAGATGTGCCACGCAGGGCAAAGCAGTGGCTGTTCTGTCTGCTGTGCTGTGGTGTGAGGAACGAGTTTAAGTGGCTCGGTTTGTCTGCTTGTGGCACCATCCCAGTGCAGGATCTGACCCCCAGCGTCCCTCCCCTGACGTGGCCAGACAAGGAGATTCACCCCTTGTGAAAACCAGACGTACCATAATTCTTTGTGACATCCAGCAGGTGTTTCAGAAGGATCAGTCTAAGCTGCCAGCAGATGCTGTGGGAACAGCACCGCTCAGAATAGCTGTGCTGATAACCAATAAGAGGTGCTGCAGAAGCTTGCAGAGGACTGCTCAACCTGGAGATTTAAGGTTCTCATTAGTGCTGCTTGTTCATTGCAAGCTGTGTGAAAGGTGAAGAAGAATTCAGTTGAGCATGCCCCACATTGCACAACAAAACACTGGGAAACTTTGTAGTTTCCAGTCTTCGTCCCACCGTGTTTAGGAGCACCACGTTTCGTCACTGTGGTGGGAAATTGTCTTTTCAGCTGCCCCAGGAGTGCAGCGGGCACTTTGCAATGCTCCGAGGGCTGTTAGCTTCCCTCCACAGTGGTCGTGTTGCTGTTCCCAGCTCTGCCACTAAGCGGTGTGTTGGATTTGTCTGGGCTCAGTTCAGAAGCTGCCTCGTGAGCGGTGTGAGGGCTCTGCTCCTCTCTCTGGCTCCATCGCAGAGAGCTCAGCAGCGGTGTCTGAAAGCTGCACTTCAGACCTGCTGTGTGTAGGAAGCTGTTGTGCTGAGCCAGCACAGGGGCATTTGCTGTGTTGTGTTCTCAACCAGTGGGAAGCAGGGGCTGAAGAGGGGAGCATGTGAGCTCCATAGCAGGATTCCTTCTCTTGTGTCAGGTGCTTCCCAGGCGGTGTGCCCGAAAGCTCTGCTTTCTCTGTGCAGCTCTGCTATGTGAGAGGTGGCAGTGAACAGCAGTGAGGAGGCTGTGTGTGTTCTCCCTCAACAGAAGTGTAACCAGAGCTCAGAGAGTCATGGTGAATTTCCATTTTCCTTGTCTGTCTAGCCAGATGAGGAGGAGCACTTGTTAGTGTGCTAAGCCTCGACTCAGGAGTTTATCTCAGTTGTAGCTGGAATGACACAAAGTGGAGAAGCCTTCTTTGGAGCTTAGTAGGGTCCGGAGGATCCCAGTTGTGTCCTGTCAGCAGAGCTGATTTGGGAGCAGATCTGCTGAGAGAAGCTCTGCTGCCCTTCCTCCAGGTACAACGCAAAGCTGAGCTTCCACTTCCTCTCCCTTGTTTAGAGTTCTTGACAGCCTCCACCCGTCCTTGGCATTGAGAGCACTTTGTGTGTCGCTGCGTCAGCCCTGACTTCCTGCAGGGACTTCTGTTAGGTCAGGAAAGCTGAGGCTGATGACCCAAGGTGGCCCTGCAGGCTGTGGCACTGTGCTGTATGCTGCTAACCCAATTCCCACCCTTAGACTGGCAGAGAGGTACAAGGAATGCCAGACCATCAAGGAGAAGATCCTGAAGGAGATTGAAGTGAAAAAGGAGTATCTGAGCAGCCTCCAGCCTCGCCTCAACAGCATTATGCAGGTACTTGCTGAGCCCTGCAGGAAAGGAAAAGGCCTTGGGAGCAAGTTGGTGTGCCCCAGGGGTTGTGTTGGTTAGGGACAGCATCTGGGGCCCTTTCCTTTCCAGTCAGCATGGCTTGAATCCCAGTCTGAAAGTGCAGGATCCCAGCAGAGCAAGCAGAAGTGTCAGAGCTGCTCCCTGCCTGGTTGGGTTTCCTCCAGAGCCTCCTTGTTTATGCGGCAATTCCTGCAGATGAAGAGTTCATTAAATGGGCCTTTCCCCAGAGAGCAGCGTGCAGCTCCAGCCCCTTGTGATCACCTTGGGAGGGGAGAAAAGGAGGAGGAACTGGGTTATTTTCAAACCCAAAAGTTTTCCTGCATGCTGTGCTGTGGGTTTGCTGTGGCCATCCCTGCATTTCACACTGCACTGCAGCTGCGTGGCCACTTCCAGCCTCCCGCTTGCCTTGGGATGGGGGGGGGGGGGTTGAGTGGGAATCGATGCTGTCCCTGGCCCTGAATGCTGTCCCTGCTGTTCCTCCAGGCCTCCCTGCCTGTCCAGGAGTACCTCTTCATGCCTTTCGACCAGGCACACAAGCAGTACGAGACAGCCCGGCACCTGCCGCCTCCCCTCTATGTTCTTTTTGTTCAAGCCAGTGCCTATGGTCAGGCCTGCGGTGAGCACGAGGGTCCTCAGGATTGCTGTGGGGGGTGGAGGGGCACGCTCCCCTCGTGGGCCAGATTTCACTGTGCCTGCAGAAAGCTGCCCTGGGGAGAATTGGTTGGCGTGGTTCATCCTGTCTGCTCTGCTGCCGCGTTCTGCTGAGCCCGGAGCAGCAGGGTGGCACCAAGGCCAGCACACTGAGGCAGCAGCATTTGAAACCTTGTTTGCTCAGCTTCCTTTGCTGGAAGAACTGCTTGGAAAGCTGGCTTCCCACCTCAGCGTCGAGGTTGACATGGATGGCTGCTTGCCTTTAGAGAGCTGCTGAGTGTGGGATGGATGCCAGGTTGTGCTGCCCATGGGTGGTGGTGACACTGGTGGTGGTGGGCACATGGGGTCTCTGCTGCTCTGCAGGGGCAGTGACCCACAGCTCACCTGAAAGCATCCCCACTCTTGGCTGGCTTTGTGTTTTGAGTTCTGTGGGAGGTGCTCTGTGCAGCAGCTCCTCTCAGTCAGGATGTCCCAGCAGGGCTCAGGGTCCCTCTGGCTGTCTGTATCTGTGGGATTACGTGAGAGCTGCAGTCTCACTGCTCAGCAGGAACAAGATTTCTTGCCCTAAACAGCTCCCTATGCATGGTGCCTACAACCCTGACAGCTCCTTGCTTTTTCTTCATGCTAGATGGACTTGGTTCTTGATATAAAAAAAATTGTGATATCGATGGCTTCCAGCAGCAGTCCTTAAGAACGCAGTGCTTTGCCTGCTCAGACCCCATCCTAGCAGGAGATCCAGCCCCACGTTAGCCTTGTGGGGCCCTACTGACAGCTCCTCTTCCTGCTGACCATTTGTTACAGCTTTATGGGGTTCTGTCTTGTGCAGCCATGGAGCAGGAGCTTCTTGGGGCAGGGCTGCAGCCTGACTTCCTTTCTGTGGGCTTAATAAACACCATATGGACATGTGCTTTTGGGGTTGTAGCTCACCAAGCTCCAACCTTGGCAGCTTGCACCATAACCTTTACTGTCTTTCCCACACAGGAGTGGGATCCGTGGCTTAATTTTCATGTCTCTTCCACAGACAAGAAGCTTGTTGTGGCCATTGAAGGCAGCGTAGAGGAAGCCAAAGCCTTGTACAAGCCACCTGAGGACTCGCAGGGTGAGTAGGGTGGTGTTGCTGCAGCCAGAGGGATTGTGTTCTGGGTATGTGAAGATGCTGGATAGAAACCCCGGGAGCTGATCACCCTCATCCCGTAATCATTCCTGAGAGGTGTTTGTGGCCCCCTTGTTACAGTGACTCTTAGTACTGAGGGAATGTTCTTGAGCAGGATGTCATGTCCCCGTTGGCCTGCATCCTGCCTTGTCCCTGCTCTAGCAATTTGGGTAACCTGGGATTGCTGTGGTCTCAGAGAGAGGGCTTGGTGGCCCTGCTGGCTGTGGGGAAACCCCCTCACCATGGGATTTGCTTCTCTCTTTGCATAGATGATGAGAGCGATTCTGACATGGAGGAGGAGCAGACCACGGTAAGGAACAGTGTTCTCCCCTTCTGGGGCCTCTCCCAGCACAGTGTGGTGTGGGCAAATTCATTTGCACCTGTGAGCTGGAAGCTGCTGGGGCTACTGGGCCTCAACGGGTCTGTGGACTCATCTTTGGACACTGCCAGTGTGTGGGGAGGTGTGCTGGCCTTAAATCTGTCTGTGTTCAAGGAGGAAGAACTGGCCTCAGCTGGGCACTCTGTGTTGACTGGGAGGAAAGAGGCTGCATTTCCAATTTCTGTCCTGAGCACAGGAGAGCAGGAGTACAAAGCTGCCCTGCTCACATCCCATCCGCAGCGGTGTCCGCCCTGCAGCTCTCCTGCAGGAGCTGCTCCACTTTGTATAAATAGTTTCCAGCCGAGGAGGCTGGAGTCCAGCAGGGATAGACTGGGACTCAGAGTGGTGGGCAGGGAAGGAAAGAGCAGCAGAAGAGGAGGAGAGGCCGAGGAGTGCTGGTCCAGGGCTGACAGTGCCGTTCTGCTCCCCCCAGAAGCGGCGCAGGCCCACCCTGGGTGTGCAGCTGGATGACAAACGCAAGGAGATGCTGAAGCGGCACCCGCTGTCTGTCACCATCGACCTGAAGTGCAAAGGTAAACTGGTGCTGGTGGCCCTGGGCACAGAGGGGTGCGAGAGCAGGTCAAGGAGCAACCTGCCACAGCTCAGTGCTGGAAGGGTCCTGACAGGTCTGCAGAGAGCAGCTGTTCCTTGCTGTCTTAGCAGGGCAGCAGAAGAATGTGTGCCCCTTCCTACAGGAAGCTCTGAGTACCGAGTGCTCCAAGCCAGAGCATGAAGCAATATTTCTCTTTCTTTCTGGCACAGATGAGAATGTGCTTCACCTGACCTTCTACTACTTGATGAACCTCAACATCATGACTGTGAAGACCAAGGTGACCACTGCTGCTGAGCTGGCAACTGCCATCAGTGCTGGGTGAGCAGAGCCCCGGGCTGTGTGTGGGTCCTGTGCTGTGCCCAGAATTTGTCACAGTCACCCTGCCCTGATGTCCTGCCCAGCTCTGCTCGTAAGCACAGCGATGCAGCACCAGAGGTGTGGTGGCGATGTCCCTCTGCTGAGCTGTAGGCTAACAGCCTTCCGTGCCCTGTGAGTCCCAGCTCTGTGAGAGCTGTGGGTGAGGTTTTATCCTCAGTCCCTCTCTCCTCCTTACCAGGGGCATCACTGATATCTTTGTGCAGTTGTAGGGTCTGATTCCTACTAGAATGGTAAGGAGGCCCTAAAGAGCCTCTGCACTTCTGTGTGAGGAGTGCTTTCACCTTGCAGGTCTATCCTGCCCTGACGGTGTCCTCCCTGTCAGCAGCATGGCCTTTCTGGGAGTCCTGCCAAGCTGCTGCAGCTGCCAGCATCCTCCTCCTCTTCATCTGCCCCATCCCCCATGGCAAAACGGGGCAGGCTGGGAACCTCTTAGAGCTGGAGGGGAACCTCTCCTCCTTGTTGCCTTTGGTTGGCATCTTGCAGCCAAACTGCTTTCCCCCCTCCTGCAGCCATTACCTGGCAGCTCCTTTCACCTGGTTGATCTGCAGGTCACCTTGCACTCAGTACCAGTGATGCAGCTTCCTTCCTGTGGGCTCCCCAGGGACTGCTGAAGCCTGATCTGTGTGAGGACTGGCTGCAGTGGCAGCTTTGGGAGCTTGCCCAGGGAGCTCAGGTCAGCTGCAAGCTCTCCTAGGCTGGAAGGTGGCTGAGGAAGAGGGAAGCAGGAGAAGGTGGCATGAAATACCCGAAAACAGACGCTGCCTCCCAGGCTGTTCCCATGAGGCCTCCCAGTCCTCCTGGGTTCTTTTTCTCTGTATGTACCCAAACCCCTCCATGCCAGGCCTTCCTGCTGGGATGAATCATGTGGAGGAGTCTCCTTAGCCCTGACTCGTTCCCTGGTGAGACCCCTGCAGGCAGGGTCCTTGCTTAGGAGACGCTGTGATAGCAGGATGTCTCTTGAGTCTCCTGTGACCCAGCCTAGATCCCCTACAGCCCTTTGTGCTTCCTAGGGCTTGTGAGTGTGGTCAGACGTGAAGAAATGTATTCTTTTTTAGCAGAGGGATTTTACCTTAGCTTGTTGGCTGGCATGCCATGCAGACCATGCCCTCTGTATGCTATGATTTCTGCTTTTTCCATACCCAGATTGCCATCAGTAGGTTTCAGAGTTTGTGCAGCGTGCCTATGAGCAGCTCCTGGGAACTCAGAGAGATGGTGCACTGTGATTTCCAGTTTCTTTACAACCAGGGAGACAGATTTTCAAGAGCAGAACTATGGGAAGACCACTCTGGGTGTCATGAAACCCAGCTTGGGGGTCATCCATCCCCAATCTCTGGGCTCGTAGCCTGTTAGCAGGTGCCCCAGAAAGACGTGAGGCCTGGGCTGCTGCATGATTCCTCTCTTCCTTCTCCTGCCAGCGACTTGCTCTCCCCAGACTCCCTCCTGAGCTGCCTGTACCCGGGAGACCATGGGAAGAAAACCCCCAATCCAGCCAACCAGTTCCAGTTTGACAAAGTGGGGTGAGTGGACCTCGTGCAGCCGGTGTCCTGCTAGTTGGCATTGGCTCAGGGTGGAAGAAGATGATGCCTGCTCCCTCATGGAGGAGGAAGTGCTCCGTGTGACCTTTCCTCTTTGTTCTTCAGCATCCTGACCTTGAGTGACTATGTGACAGAGCTGGGGCATCCCTATGTGTGGGTGCAGAAGCTGGGCGGCCTGCATTTCCCCAAGGATCAGCCTCAGGCACGTCTCT
>NW_024884952.1:0-19486 GCF_019232065.1 Centrocercus urophasianus
TGACAAACAAACAAAATGTCTCCAAGGAGGACATCTCTCTTGCCTCCAAAGTCTGAAAGATTCCCAAAAATAGTTGAGATCTACATGGTTGTCCAAACTGCCTTTCCACACTGAGTTGCCGATATTTGCCTGTGAAATTATGGAAGGTCCTTTAAGCCATTGTTTTGTCAAATCAGGGATCTGCAAGGAAAAATAAATCTTACTAAATTTTGAAATTACCAATGTTATTGCAGGTCTTTAAAAGGTCAAAAGAACAGACATGGAAAAAAGCATTTCAAAGTGAATTCATCAACAAAAGCAGTGTGTGCTGGTGACAGCTGTGAAATACATGTGCATTTTTACTGAAATAGGCTAAGTTGATAGCAGGATTTTTGAAGAGTAATGAGATGAGCTTTAGGTGTCAGATGATCAATAAAAGATGAGAATGCTTTTAGGATAAGCATCAGAAAACTGTTACAAGGCAGTATGAGTGAAAGAAAAGATGCAACCTTCGTATGAATATGATATGGACAAATACAGAAAGGAGCCATTGCACACCTGTAGCTGCTCTTTCATTTCCTTCATGCTTTCACTCTGCACCATTTTTCCCCTGCTCTGAGTGAGAGACATCTGAGTCAAGTGTCCTGAGTTAAAAACATTCTGATGCAACCTTAAATAATCACTGCGATGGGTCAGACAACCCACTAGATCCGAGGCCCATGGACCCAGAGAAAGAACCCAATCCATCTCTTGCAGATGAAACAGCTGCTACTCTGAGTAGTCTTTCTTGTATTTCTGCAGTCTCTGCTGGGATCCTTCATTAGAAAGACGCAGTCTCAAAAGGTAATACACAAAGCAGGTCTGATACCTTATTTCATGCATGATGTCTTTTTTCTTTTCTTCCCTAAAGATAAATTCATCCTCTTTCTTCACTTCTTAGATCTCACACAGAGACATTTTTAGCATCTATCACTATTAGTAAGCTATAAATGGGCAGATATGGGGAACAAAGTAGGTACCTCAGCAGGTAAGCATTTTTCCCCTACTCCAGGGAAGGTGATGGAGCAGATTGTCTTGAGGGAGATCATGCGGCATGTGCGGGGTGACCAGGGGGGGATCAGGCCTAGCCAGCATGGATTTGTGAAGGGCAGGTCCTGTTTGACCAACCTGATCTCCTTCTATGATCTAGTGACCCATCTGGTGGATGAGGGAAAGGCTGTTGATGTGGTCTACCTAGACTTCAGCAAAGCCTTTGACACTGTCTCCCACAGTATTCTCCTGCAGAAGCTGGCAGCCAGAGGCTTGGATGGGTACACTCTCAGCTGGGTGAGGAGCTGGCTGGAGGGCCCGGCTCAGAGAGTGGTGGTGAATGGAGTCAAATCCAGCTGGCCACCGGTCGTGAGTGGTGTTCCCCAGGGGTCGGTGCTGGGGTCTGTCCTCTTCAATATCTCGATTGATGACCTGGATGAGGGCATCGAGTGCACCCTCAGTAAATTTGCAGATGTCACCAAATTGGCTGGAAGTGTGGATCTGCCTGGGGGTAGTGAGGCCCTACAGAGGGATCTGGACAGGCTGGAGAGCTGGGCTGAAGCCAATGGGATGAGTTTCAACAAGGCCAAATGCCGGGTCCTGCACTTCGGCTACAACAACCCCAGGCGACACTACAGGCTTGGGGCGGTGTGGCTGGAGGACTGCATAGAGGAAATGGACCTGGGGATATTGATTGATGCTCGGCTGAACATGAGCCGACAGTGTGCCCAGGTGGCCAAGAAGGCCAATGGCATCCTGGCTTGCATCAGAAACAGCGTTGCAAGCAGGAACAGAGAGTTCCCCTGTACTCGGCACTGGTGAGGCCTCACCTCGAGTACCGTGTCCAGTTTTGGGCCCCTCACTGCAAGTAAGACATCGAGGCCCTGGAACGCGTTCAGAGGAGGGCAACAAAGCTGGTGAGGGGTCTGGAACACAGGCCATATGAGGAGAGGCTGAAGGAGCTGGGAATGTTCAGCCTGGAGAAGAGGAGGCTCAAGGGAGACCTCATTGCTCTCTATAACTTCCTGAAGGGAGGTTGTAGTGAGCTGGGGGTCAGCCTCTTCTCTCATGTCATTAGTGATAGGACCAGAGGGAATGGTTTCAAGCTACGACAGGGGAGATTCAGGCTGGACATGAGGAAGTATTACTTTTCAGAAAGGGTGGTCAGGCACTGGAACGGACTGCCCAGGGAGGTGGTGGAGTCACCGACCCTGGGGGTGTTCAAGGAAAGGCTGGATGTTGTGTTGAGGGACATGGTTTAGTGGGAGCTATTGGCAATAGGCGAACGGTTGGACTGGATGATCTTTTAGGTCTTTTCCAACCTTGGTGATTCTATGATTCTAACTATTCTGTTTTCAAAGCACAGTTTGAATACTACGCGGTAAATAAGGCATCGGGCTGTTCACAGAACAGAAAAATGTAAAAGATTGAAAAGTTGCTAAGTAAGTGACTTACATTCCGTACCTAAGATGAAGACTTGACAAAAAATAGCAAGTGACCATATGATTCAAGGCTGTACAATAATGGATCCTCAATAGCACATGAATAACATTTCATTGGGAAATATTAAATCTAGCATTTGCAAATGTTTATGTGTCTGACTTTGCACTTTAATACTACTATTTCTATGCAAGAGTTCTGTTATCTACTTAGTACATGGAACAGGAATACTATCAGTGACTGACAATTATGCAGGAGTATTCTTGTTAAGTATGGCAATACACAAGGGTCTGAACCCTTCTTTTTTTTCTTGGCTCCAGGCTTGCTTTTTGAGGTATTTTTTGGGATAAGACTCTAACTGACTTATCCAGGAGGTGACTGATGAGTGTCACTGTGTGGCAATCAACGTAACTTTGTGGACATTTGAAAGCATTTCCTTTGGAACTCTTTGCCTTCAGAAGAGAGTTCTCAGGAGCTTTTACTAGCAGAAGATCTGGCCTATGAGCAAATAACTCCAGCTTCGTGTGGGAAATTGGGGAATTATACCATCACATACTGTGAAAAACAGGATGCAGGTGAGCACCTCCCAGCTCCCTCTTCTTTGCTGACAAGGTGTGGAAGATGGGAACAAAGGAGTTTCTGCTGAGATCCCAAAGCCAGAAGCTGCCACTCCAAAGAGAGCTGACTCGATCACTTTGGACTTATTTATAGAAGTTGGTGCTGTTGCCACTGTTGTCATCATCAACCAAACAACAACCCTTGACAACCTACCACTTCTGAAGATCAGTGTCTGAACTATGAACCAAACCTAGTGATGACTATCTCTCTCCTGCTTTCTGCAAAGACTCCTTGCTTTTATTTCCTGTCTTTATCACCCACCTTCCCTTCCCCATCTCCTTAAACAACTAGGATTTGTAGTAATCTGGCTGGGCTAACATTTCACCCATCGTCCCCTAATCTCGCCATCAGGCATATGTATATTAAAAGAACCTTCTCTCCCTCCCGTATTAGGGAGACAAGGGTACCATATTACAAATAAATACCAGTGGAATGATGATAGAGGTAGAACGATATAGAGATGTTAATTTAAACTTGTATTTCACTAAATAATACCTCTGGATTTATTTTCGGACTTCATTTTAGTTTGAAAAATTTTCACAAATACTACCCATAGTCTGTGAAAAAATTGGTAAATGTAACACGAAAGAAGTTAAGGCACTCCATCTCCAAAGCTACTTCAACTTCTTCACTGTCTTCCCGGGCTCCTCTGTCAAACAGAGTAACAGAGTGTGTATTTATTACATCAAAGAATAGAAGCACTGGAGGAAGGTCTCGTTATCTGAGCTGGAAGTGCCTTGCTATCAAGGCACTATGATCACAGTGCTAAATAAGCCCCTTCGACACCAAAACAAAGTCCAAAATGGACTCACAAATCACAAATCACAAGTGTTTAAAATCCAAGAGTAGAAATAGGTTTGTTTTAGATATATTGTTCTTAGCATTTTGTTTTTTCCGTTTCAAATGTAAGAGGTAAGTTCCAATGACTTAATTACAATATGCAAGTAACTCTTACTGAGCAGAAACATCAGTCTACAAAAAGCAGCAAGAAAAATGGACTTGCAACTTAGGAGTTTCAATTTAATTCAACACTATATAAAAAACAGCACACACTGTTCTAGCCGTGGAGAAGTGCTAGACTCAAAGAAGTAGCTCAGGTCACAGAATCATTTATGCACAGATAGTTATGCTCTAATTATGCGAAGAGGAAGTAATTCTACAATTATTGAAATGGCGCTGACATTTCTGGTGCACTGGTATGGATTCTGAGGCAGGAAGTAGGCTTTAATCACACCATGTTTTCAAAGCCCTTCTAACTTCCTGTTAGAACTGAGCAATGGAGGATAATTCTGTATTCATTCAACCTCCCTTTTTTACATTTTGAGATAATCAGCATGACTTGTCTCAAAATTGTTTACAGTATGCTGACATCCAGTTCCAATCAAAGAGATCTGTATCCGTATTTTCACAAATTCTCTTTTCCTTAAAACATTTGTTGTTTTTGTTTTGTCACAGCCAATTTTCCTTTCTCTTAACAAAATGGAATTTGCAGGACCAGTGGTGCTTGCCATTGATTCTCCCTCATCTGATCTGCTTCTTGCTATTGAGATGGTTCTCCCAGGAGTTCTGTTCTGCCACAAGCAAATGACAAAGGATCATGCCTTTGAACTAGAAGAACAGTTCCTGTACTGAAATTAAATAAAGAAATCTTTCTAATTTTTCTGTTCAAGAACGCTGCCAGTGTTTTCATATTTAACTGTTGTAGTGGAATTTCAAGGTCTCAGCCTGAACCAGTGGGTGAGCTTCACGAGTACATGAGTGTCTGGAGTGAGCACGGGGGGTTTAGAGCCACCCCTCTGTCTCCATGATATTTCACGTCCCATCTGAGTCTGCACAGGTCCCCATTCCCCCTGCCATTCTCTGCTGCAGCCCGATGGTACAAACGGGATAGGGTCACATTCCTCTGCTCATCCTTTTCTCTAAACTGTTACCAGGAGGGGTGAGTTAATTCCTCTTGGATATCTTTTCCTATGGCACCTATTTCTCAAATAAAGGCTCTGTCATTACTTTCGTTTGCTCTACAACTGGTTGAGACTTTGACTGTAGTTCAGAATACACAGGATTCAAAGTTAAAGCTAGAGGTTACCTTATGTGCAAAAACTGTGACACAGGTGGGCAGCACATTTCCTATATGTAGGACAGAGACTTTTCATGCTTTTTTCCCTTTGCAAAAGACAATTACTATTATTATTTTTTCACTAGTTTGTCCTCCGGGAAGTTCTTTTCATGTTTTAGATGAGTTCCCACGTGGTACATACAAGGTTCTATTCCCTTTGGCCAGTAATTAGATACACACTGTAAACTGCTTTTCTACAGAATACGTAAAAAGACAAAAAAAAAATCCAAAGAAAAAAAAACCACATGTACAGTTTCCATACTTTACAACAATATTTGTTCATTCTAAGATCAGGGTTTTCTCATTGTCCTTTATTAACCTAGAGCATGGTTGTCCAACATTTTAGCTTACCTGGGCTGCACAGAGTAACGGGAATTGTCATGGGCTGCATATAAAATCTATAATAAACTGCATGTTTTACATATTTTTGTAAAAACATGAAAAACAGGGAGCAACAAAAACTAGTGGGATGTTAGACCTTGCTTTTATGAAATTGATACATCAGGTTTGTTCAATAGCAGCGGTTGCCACTCCTAGTGAGTTCTCAAGGTGTTCATCAGCAATTTCGGTGAAAAATTACTCTTCCGGTGCTTCACCTTTGACAATAATTTTTCACAAATGTACGTATGTACAATCAATGAAAGTACAGATGCTATAGCTATCAAATGTACCAAAGGGCTTGGCTACGCAGTTATTACACCAAAGCAGAAAAGATAGAAGTCTTACCGACATCCTGGGCTTGCTTATGAAACTCCAGTGGAATGGATCTCCAGAAGAGATCTTTCCCCACTGACAGTCAGCTCTTAAATGGGCCTCGGAGAGGTGGAGCCAGGCTCCATCCCTTCCAGCAGCACAGCTGAATTGCCTTCACCTGTGTTCCCGTGGCTGACTCATTGCTCACCTCAGATGACCAACCAGAGGTTCAGGCCGTGATTCAGCAGTTCCCATACAATGTACAACCAAAAAAGTGATATGAATTACAACTTTTCTGGGCAGCCTGTTCCAGCAGCTCACCACTCTCTCAATGAAATAGTTGCCTGACATCTAGTATGAACCTCCCTTCTTTTAGTTTAAAACGGTTCCCCATTGCTCTATCACTGTTCATCCATGTGAAATTTGAATTCCACTCCTGCTAATAAGCTCCATTTAAGTATTGGAAGGCCACAACGTAGTCTGCCCTCAGCCTTTTCTTCTCCGGGTTGAACAAGCCAAGCTCCCTCAGCCTTTCTTTGTAGGAGTGGTGCTCCATCCCTCTGATTGCCTTCCTGGCCCTCCTCTGGACCCATTTCAAAAGCTCTACATCTTCTCTTTGTGGAGGGTCTCAGGCCTGAAGACAATACTCCAGATGGGACCTCACAAGGACAAAACGGGGGGAACAATCACCTTCCTTGCACTGCTGGCCATCTCTCCTTTGATGCAGCCCAGGATAGCCTTCTGTTGGCCTTCGAGGCCTTAAGTACGAATTGCTGGCTCAGGTTATCTTTTCCATCTACCAGGACCCCTAAGTCCTTCTCAGTAGGGTTGCTCTCAGGGAGTTCTCCCAGTCTGTATGTGCGTCTGGGACTGCACTATGTCCAATTTCCCCCCTTGGCCTCTGCTTATCTCATAAAAACTGTAACTTTCAAAAAATAAAGGAAGCAACCCAGATCTCTGCTGGGTTGAAGGATGATGTTTTGTTGCAGGGTAGAAAGTTGCAAGTTCTGAGAAAACAATGACCGTTGAAAGGGGTCTGTTCATGGTGCAGGAAATCTGATTTCTGGAGCTGTGTGTGCATGTGTGTTCTCACTTCACAACTGCTTCCAGATAATGGGGCTACCAACTCAGGCAGGAATGGTAGGGCTGTCATCCTTAGTCTAAAGTTCAGATCTTCTTTCTGCCTTGTTAGAGTTCATTTGAGGTGTTTGTAGCAATGGTCATGGCGTTCTCTGTTTGGCTGCAACTCTGACTAAACGGAATAGAATGATGAAGGAAAATACAGAAGCTGGTATTCTCTGGGCCAATTTGAGTGCCAAATCCACCTTTAGCAGAAGAAAGATGTGGTTTTCAGAACTCAGGAGAGCTGTACCCGCAAACACTACAGGCTTACATATTTGATGAGCTTGCATTCCCCTTCTGTTGAATCAAAAACCTGGGCTAAGAAGGAATGTTCCGTGTAGGGAGAAGAAGATGATAGAACGTGTTCCTTTCAAGGCTCGCTTGGGAAATGTCAGGTCTTTCTGAAGGCACCATTCAGCCACGGGCCTTTTTTGCCAAAGAAGTAACAAGACAGGCAGTGCTGCAGAACTGAGTATTGTCCATGGATTTACTCATCGCCTGAACTAGACTGTGGCAATTGTCTTTATGATCATCAGCATATAGTTAAAAGGGAGCAGCTGACAAAGGTAAGGGCATACCAGTGAGTCTTTCCATTTTGAAAGATTTTCATGCAGTCCTTGCTCATCTCTAAGTACTGAAGATTTATCACAGTCACAGATTCCATCTGTCTTTCATCATCACCATGGAATATTATTCCAAAAGCTGTTAAGCTATTGCAAATGACCTTATCTGAGCCATGCTCTTTTTTCTGTTTTAACTTGAAATGCTTGTTATGTATTCATTTCACGTATCTCTTATTTTTGCCTTGCCTCAAGCTGGAAGTCACTTTAAGAAAGCCATCTAAAAAATTCCCTATTTAGTATGTGTGTACATCTCAGTGTGAATTGTAATGTATGTTATCTTTGGTTCATCCTGTACTCCGTAATGTGGCAGTATGGCTGTACTCTTTGCAAAGCAGCATGCCTTTTCAGAAAGTACTTCACCTACAGCTGAAGTTGTTCCTGTTTTATTGAACTGTAAGGGGGATAAGAAATGCCACATGGAAGAAGCAGCTGTGCTGGCTGCTTCTCCTCTGTCGTCTGGGGGAACATACAACTGATAAGGTGCCCATCTTGTACCTATCTGTGGCTCCAGTGGAATGTGTGGCAAGGCAGAAGCAAAAGACTTGAACTTTGCAGCTGTGAAAAAGCCTACAAAATAAGACAGTTATGCACAGATTGAGATAAAAGTGACAGATGTGAATGATGAAGAAGTCCATGTAATATCTGACCTTCTTCCTCAGAGCAGAGATTCACTGTCAGACAGGCTGCTTCAGACATTGATCTCATCACACAACTGAAGCAATGACAGCTTTTGCTAACTGCTTAAAGGGTAAATGCACAAACAGGTGTACAAGAAGAGTTAGCAGTTGTCACTCTTCCCAAATGCACTGTGATATGGGATGTGTTCAAGGTAGCAGACTTGCTGGAGGGGCAGATTTACTTGCAGCTTTATAGGAGACCTGAGATATCAGTGCAGAACTTCATGATAAAACACCGTTAGTAAAATCTATTTAAGAGGTGAATCCTCCTAGTTTCTGATTTCCATGAAGTTTGTGACTCCCTAATAATGAAACTAAAATTTGTATTATTGAAAATCATGTTTGGTTATTTTGATCCAGCTGGACTTTAGTTTTAATATTTACCTTCCTGCCTATCGGGGAACTTGAGTAATTTTAACCTGCTATGATACTGTGCAGCTCCTCCCTTTGACAGAGTGGTGAAGGCTGTTATCAGCTTGGCTGAGGGAGCTGGGATTGTTCGATCTGCTGAAGAGGAGGCTCAGGGGAGACCTTGCAGCTCTCTCTAACTACCTGAAGGGAAGTTGCAGTGAGCTGGACTCGGCCTCTTCTCCCATGTAACCAGTGACACGACGAGAGGAAATGGCCTCAAGCTGCACCAGGGGAGATTCACGTTGGACGTTAGGAAATACTGCTGCTCTGAAAGAGTGGTCAGGCACTGGAATGGGCTTCCCAGGAGGTGGTGGAGTCACCGACCCTGGAGGCATTCAAGGAATGTTTCAAGGATTTTGTACTGAGGGATGTGGTTTAGTGAGAACTGTTGGTGATGATCTTGCAGGTCTTTTCCAACCTCGGTGATTCTCTGACAGCAGGAGAAGCAGTTATTGCATATACTTTTTTCTATTCTACGTCACTTTGTATTTGGGCTGCTGCTTGGGATCTGCTCAGGAACACAGATTATTGTAGATACTTTTGATCTGTAAAGATGAAAATGAGAATGAAGATGGGGTGGATTTTAATATCAGCTATTGGGTGAATACCAAGGATGTAAAAAGGGATTTGAAATATTTGATGGACTGAGATAAAAAAGACCTAGTGGAGATTGTAGTGATTGAACTGTCTTTCCTTCTTCATGTATCAAATTGGAAAGTGCTCTTCAATATCAGGCGAAGGTGACAAATTTCAATTAAATCATATCTTTACAGATTTTTTTTCTGTTCTCATAAAAACGTTGTACAGAAGACTGCAATATTTAAGAGGAAGAGTGAGATTCAATTTCCAGTCAACTACTTTCTTGAACATAGGTGTCCTTATGTTGGTGTCCACATGGGAGCTAGGAACTTGACTCAGGTCCCCACATAAAGGCACCTGATGAAAGTTGAGGTGCTGCAGGGTGCTCCTTGCTTCCTGCTGCTGGTACAGACAAGTCTGGGTGTCTCTGGAGCTGCCTGTCACATTCAGCAGTCCTGTATGTCCTGAACTGCTGCACAGTTCTGTGCACTTTTAAGGCCGTGCTGTTGGATAAGGTGATGAGAGCACTTGACCAGTATAGGACAATACAGGAACACAGGATTCAGTCTTGTCTTGAGACTTTGGAGAGAAGAAATAAAAGTCAGCTTCAAATAGGCCCAGAACTGGGAGAGGGTCTTCCATCCCAGGCAGATCCTGCTGATGAACTGCTCAGCGTAGAGTTGTCTCACGCTCATAGTGAGGAAACATCAAGAGGAGCAAAGCTGAAAGCCTCATGGTCAGGGGCTTTGCCTGAAAGAGCAAATGTTAATCTGCTTAGTTTGACACAAATTACTTTGCTCCGAGTCCCCAGAGAATGCAAGATCCTGGCCAAAATGCAGTGCAAGGAACAGCTGTGCACTGCAGTAGAACCTATTTGACAGTAAATCTGGATTTCTCACCTGCAAGATGAAACAGACGAATGCTCATAAAAGAAAGCACTTCAGAAATGTTTAAAATGTGTATGTCGTGGATGTGAAGTCAGAGAGCCCCATGACATCCAATTCTCCAAGTTTAACATTTGTGTAATTAGTCTCTAGACTAATGTTACTAGATTGCCAACGATAATAATTACAGATCTGTACTAGTACCAGTGAGGCAACCAGGTGATTCAGTTCATCAGCTGGAAGCTACTCTTCTGTCAGAGGTGGGTTGTATGCTGCCTATAAGAAAAGAATGTATATTAAGCTGGCTAGTTTACCCAGAATATCAGTGATTAAACAGATGCTCTTCAAAGTTTCTTTGAGTAGATGTGTGCGTGGGAGATACACATGAACACAGAAATCTTTTAAGGATACGAAGAATATATTAAAATTCCACATGTACAAAGCTAAGTATAACTGAATTGTTGTCTCTAGTATTTTCTGTTCTCACATCAGGACCAACTGCAAGTAGAGTTCAGTATTTCACTGCTAACTGTAATGTCAGAACCTTGAGAAACTCAACAAATCAATCAACAGAATTATGCTCTCCTTTTAATATAGCTGTCCCTCCTTGATGATAGCAGAGAAGGGACAGTTTGCATTAGTGTTTAATCAGTAGGTTCCCTGACTTGGTCTTGAAATGTCAGTTCTTAGTCCCCCTTACCTTGAAAAATGAAGATACTGGAATTTGGTGTAACTCCTTTGTGTGAGAGGTACAGTCCTCCTCCCAGTATTTGCCTCATGGAAGGGCTTGCTCATAACCCATAGTGTAGTGCTCATAACCTCACGTAGCGCAGTGAGTCTTGACAGAAGACTCAGTGGTAAACTCAGAAGTTTTCTCTGTTTATTTTCTTCAACCTTAAATACATTAATTTTTAGTCATTTTATTTAAACCTTGGTTTCGAGAAAATGTTACCAGTAAAACCTGGTCAGGAAAAAAGCACGATAAAACTATTCACTCTGCTAAAAGTTAATTTTCAATATATTTTCATAATTTTCAAATTATGAAGGTGAATGAAATCCCATATATTTGAAGTTTCATTAGAAATACCCAAGCATTTTTCTTCCTACCCCGAAATACCTTAACCTAGAGGTGGCAATTAAGTATTTGTTATCCTACAAAAGGAGGTTGAGTATGAGCTGAGAAATATGTCAATTTCTAATGGCATTTCTGTACGCCTTGTGGTGAAAGTGGTGAAGACAGATGAAAGGCAAGTAGGTTGGTGTATTAAATGATCATTCTTCACCCTGAATAGCATTTTCATGCACTTTGAATCCAAGAATTAGAGCCTCTTGTTTTGTAATTTGATCACAGCACAGTAACTCCTAAGCTAATTTCTTAAAGGCTCATCTGTAGTCTTAGCTGATTATCCTCCCGCAGTGAAATGTTTGGGATGGAATACAGCAGCAAGTATAGATCGCTGATTTATTTTATTGCAGCCATTATGGCTACCCTAGGAGGACTTGTGAGCAAATTCTGTTTTCCATGTATTCAAGCTAGAGTGAACCTTTGCTCCAGCTGTACTAAATGTAACTATCTGAAATGCTTGTTAGTGTATCAGTAGTAAGGGTGAGCACTCTATTCAGAGTCACTGCAGTCAAAGACTTGCAGGTAGTTTTTAGAGTTCAAGACAAGTGGCTCTGTAGGCATGTTGCACAGCCATGGTCCCTCATGCATCCCTACTGGTGGACTGCCAGAGTGCCCTGTGCTTCCCTTTCAGCCTCTGCACCTTTGTTTCCTTCTCAGGGAATCGGGTAAGAGATCAAAGGCAGAGATAACATGCAGAGTGCTTTGCCCACCTGTATTTTCTGGAGAAGTGCCTCCAGATGTCTTGGCACAAGTTTTCCCTAATGATTTTGCAGTGCTTTGCATATGGCTGCAGACTAGCACTGTAGGCCAACTTTGAACACACAACATAAAGTTAATGTAGGTGCCCTGCTCACAAAGAAGCAAAACTGCTTCTGACAGATTCTTGGAGATAGCAGGCAAAGTATTCACAGGTAGACCAGTAATCATAGAAAGAAAAATTGTGCTCACCCAACTAGTGAAGGGGCTCTATGGCTACACAGCACTCCGTCACAGGAAGCAGCCTTGGTTCAAGAGACATTCTCTTGTCCTGGTTTTATGTTTTTTGGTCAGTATTCCACAGCATCACATCTCGCAGTGTGCTGGAGTTAAAAGGTTAGTACTGCCATTCTGTGGCTTGTCAACATTTCTGGTTTCCTGGTCTCAGAAGACAAGAGGACTTTGTTGTTCCATTTCCATTTGAACAAATAGATAAGACCTTCCCTCTGCATCTTTATTCTAGGCACATCCTATGTGGCTCTAGAATGGTTGCGTTTGTTGTACTGTTTGGCCCAGACTATAAGGTCCCTCTGTTGTGCTGATCTCTCACAGCATCACCTGCTGGCTGCCCAGGGCCCCTCTCTGGGTGGCCACCAGTGAGTCACATCCTGCCCTCAGGCACAGCCCCTGTCCCTGCCACAGGGCTGGGGGCTTTGGGGCACAGGCAAGCAGGCACCACGAGAAGAATGCTGCTGCTGCTGCTGCCACTTCTGGCCCTGGCTGAAGCCTAGTTGCATCCATTCCCCTCCCCATGGGAAGCAGCAGCAGGAGGCTGTCCTGCATGCACCTGCAGGCAGCAGGCTGGCAGTGCTTGCTGCCTTTTCTCTCCTTCTGATACACGGACATGCACAAGTGCTGCTGCAACAGAGTCCACCATCTGTTACCAGAACGAGATCCAGAACTGTGAATATTGAGTACAAAGCCGAGGGCATAGATGACTTTCAGAATGCCTACATCTACTGGTACTGACAGCTGCCTGCCAGAGCTCCTGAACAGCTCCTTTCTGTGACAGCAGAATTACAAGTTTCCTATGATTTTGAATCCGATAGGAGCAAATATTTGTCTTATAAAAGTGAGAATAAAATCTGCACTCTCTCAGTTAACAGCACACAGGATGGAGATGAAAGTACCTACTGCTGTGCCTACTGGGAGTCTCATAGTGGGAGCAGCCTGCAGGCAGACCTTACAGAAAGCTGGCTGCAGCCTGAGCGGCACACTTTGATACAAGTGCCGAGAAACACAGCTGCCTTCCTGCCCCCATCTCTCAGCCTTCAATGCGTCCCCACAGGCTTAAGCAGAGGAAGGAATTCCAAGACGAAAGCCAAGACACTTACGTGGCACTGTCTGTGTCACTATTCTGTGCAGTCTGAATCCATCGTTTCCTCTCCCTACCAGCAGCCGTCCTGCCCCTAATGTTCACTTTTTCAATGCTGGAATGGCGGCACTAAAGGACTTGATGCAAAATGATGGATCTGCCACAAGAAAACTGGCAGTAGGAGTTTACAGAACATGTCCTGATGTGAGGTCTGTAGTGCATGCTGCAGTCGACAAAGACCTGGAGAAGATCCAGAGCAGATTCACTCTCTTAGTCAGAGATGGGGGAACATAACTCTGGAAAGAACATGCGGTGGTAGGGGTGCTGTTTGTGGAGACAAACAACATCCAGGGTTGGTGCAGATGGCTGAGGAGGCCCATGGAGTTGTTCCAGGCATAAGGAAGTCAGGAGTTCACCATCAACTAGTCAATTTGTGCTACAAAAGCAGGCAGCACTTTCTAGGCAGGGTTGATGAAAGATGCTTCTTGGACAGACCTGGGGGTCTGAGGAGAGCAGGGTGACCTGGGGAAGGGCACAGCTGAACAACCCTGCTTTCTACGTGTGTGCTTAACAAGATTTATGGGTAAGATGAAATGGGATGTAGCAGATAGATAGATAGATAGGTGCACACAAAATAGTTGCTGGATTGAATATTTTAGGTCTTCTCTACAGTGAGAGAATTGAGTCAGATGGGGGCCCGCATTTTGAAAGTTGCAAATACTTGGCCAAAGATCTTGGGCCAAAGATCTTGGCATCGAGTGGACTTATCTCACATTCCCTTGCATGCACCAGCTGCTGGTAAAATCCAACAGTACAGCGGGTTGTTGAAAATGAAGTTGAAGGCAATGGGGGAAGGAACATTAAAGCAGTGGGAGAAGCATTTGGCAGAAGCCACCTGCTTGGCCAGTGCTCAAGATCTATGAGCCTAGAACCGGTGCAGTGGAAATGCTGATACCACGAGGTATCTTACTGTGAAGACTGTATGGGAGCTGCTGAATCACAGCCTGAACCTCTGGTCGATCACCTGAGGCGAGCGCTGATCAGCCCTGGGAACACAGTGAAGGCAATGCGCTGTGCTGCTGGAAGGGATGGAGCCTGGCTGCGCCTCTCCTGGACCCCATTTAAGAGCTGATTGCCAGTGGGGAAGGGTCTCTTTTGGAGATCCCTCCTTTGGAGCTTTCCAGTGAGCCCAGGATAAGGGTAAGCCCTTTGTCTATTCTTTTTGGCGTAATAACCTGCTTAGCCAAACTCTCTTGTATGTTTCTTAATTATAACACCTGGATCATCATTGATTATACAAAAGACTAAAGAGATTAAATGAGAACTTAAGTCACAGAAAAGCATTCCAACTCACTGCTCCATCAGAACATTGTTTATTGGAAGAGTCACAGAACAACTTTTATTTATATATTTTGTAAATAATATAATAAAATATATTTATTTCTATTTAATTGAGGCATATGTAAATAATATAATATAATGTATTAATTTATATTTAATTAAGGCATATAACTTCAGAATTAACTTAAATCCTTATCATACAAAAGGTCTGCTGGTGGTGGCTTCAGAAGGACCTTTCCTAGCGAAACTTCTTGGCTCTGAACTGCTCCAGCTCTCTGGCCGTTAGTTCCCTCCTTGGTGTGTGTAACTGCCCTGCTCTGATGCCGTGTGGATGCAGGAGGCGCAGACGCGGCGCTGTGTGCAGAGGCACCGGCAGTCGGTGTGGCCAAAGCACTGCTTGCACCCGGGTGAGAAGGTTCTGTAGCTGCCTTGGGAGCAGCGACAGCAAGCGGAGCGGTGCTGGAAGGATTTGCCGCAGCAGGGCTCGCAGGGCCTGGAAGCCCAGAAGTCCATGACCAGCGGCCGTTCCAGGAGCGTTAAGTGAGGAGCGGGCTGTGGATGGAGCTGCAGAATCCCCAGTCCCAACAGGATGGGGACAGCTGTGGGAGGACGTCACCCCGAGTGCAGGAGGACTGGAGGCAGCAGCAGAGCTCCCCACAGCTGGAGCGCTTCCAGATGAGACGCTGGGATTTGCAAGGACAAGCGGGCAGCACCGCTGCTGCTGTTGGCTGGAGAGCCTGCAGTGAGGAAATGGATAGGAAGGCTGAGGATGGGTGCACCTGCCATACTGAAACACTGTTGCATTTCAGTGCTGCAGAAGAACGCTTATCAGCGCCTGTTTAACTGCTGGTTCCTTATGCAGAAACTTACTTGGGAACCCAGTGCTTGGGACTTACTGTCCTCCCAATCCAAGAGAAGGTAATGGTGGAGTGACCACTTTCTCTCTCCAAAGTAGCTGAAAAACTTTCAAAATACATCTGTGAAAACTACATTCCAACACAGGCAAGTGTCTTTCAATCCACGCTTAAAGCAAAAACCCACGTGGGCCGACCAACTGAATGCAACTGAGAAACTGATCCAAACGCTGGCCACGAGCAATGGCTACTTTAAACAAAATGCTCTCAGGCTACTGTCTGCAAACACCCTAGAAGCAGGAATCTGTTGACTGACAGGCAAAAAGTAATTGCAATCACCAAAACCCCTGGAGCTCTCATTCTCCTCTCCCTTGTTCTAGTTTGTTTCATGACTCTATCTGTATCTGCTTTGGCTCAGTCTGCTGAGTGCAGAACAATCATCTGTGCTGAAGTCTGAACCCTGAGCTCTGCCTAAATGGGAATCCTAAGAAAACCTTCACTTAAGAGAAAAGCAATATCAGGAACAGAAGTGCTTTATCTTTCCTTAACACTTACCATCGATGCTGTTCTCCAGGCATTTAAAGCCTTCAGCTCCTGCAGCCTGTTTCTCCATTGTTGCACATACTGATGGACAGCGTTTATCTAAACGTGGGAAAACACAAACATGCTTTTGTTAAGCATGGCTTTTGTTTTTTTCTTATTTGGGTCCCTTTCCCCCCCTTTCCCCCCCTTTGCCTTCTTTAAAAGGGGGAACAAGAGTGATCTGAGCTACTGCAAGGAAATTTCAGACTGGACAATTCAGGTTTTGCCCCACTTTATGAGCAGAAACTCCTGCTTTGGATAATACGTTTTGTACCTGCATCATTGGTGAGGCCTGTGCCACGCAGTTATCAGAAAGGGGCAGGGAGAATCATAGACCTGTTTGAGTCAGAAGGGACCTTTAAAGCCATCTGACCCAATTCCCCTGCAGTGAACAGGGTCACCTATGGCCACATCAGGTTGCTCAGTAATGGCAAAGCCTTCAGGCCAGCAGCTCCTGCTGTTTTCTACTCCCTGCACAGAAAAGTGAACGTATGAGGGCACTGGTATTCACTGAGTCAAGAGCGGCCACCTGAAGAACAGGAACCACTGCTACCCTGAGCGTGTCCACAGAAAGCTCAGTTGTTCTGAATACTTACATAGTATCCTGTGCTCTCCATTGCACTGCAGTTATAATACGCCAGGTGCAGCTCCTCAGGGGAGATCTCTGGAAAGCTTGCAGGGAGGCAAACAATCAGCATGCTCCAAAGGGAATACAACAAAAATACAAAATTGCCCTCTGGAGTTACACAAGAAACTGCCAATGCGACCACTTTCCTGAAAAAATGAAAATGTAAACGAATGGCAAAGCTGACTGCATTCCAAATGCCTGCAGGAGCTGAGTGCTGGGCATTTGCATTTCTGCTTCCTTAATTTTCCTGAGAGGAGCTTGCTCCACAAACATCACTCAGCTGATCTCCAAATGTCATCTCCTCAGGAGGCTTTGGGTAACAGAACTGCACCCACAGCACTGCTGCTGCTGCTGCCGTGGGCTGTAACTGTCCTTTGCTGGGTTTTTCCTTGTCACCTGGACTTGAAGCACTGAAGATGACTCATTAGTCCTTAATAAAATACAGCCATTACCAAAATCAACATGTAGAACAATATTAACAGATAATTACCACCCAGCTACTCATCTGGAACTTGTTTTATTTTCTCACTTCAGAGAAATCACAAGTACAGATTCATCAGTTTTACAAGTACTTTAAATATCAAAGTGATAATGAGCACTGGAAGTGAATTGCAGAGTCAATTAGCTTCTAATTCAGCTTCTAATTACTGGAGGTGGGCTTGGCAGCCAAAGAGCCAATCCAGTTCCTAGCTATACTAGAAAACTTGCACTTAGCCAGCTGGGCCTTGCCTGGAACTTGCCACTCATTTACTCCTAAGACACAGAAACATCGTGTTGAATGCTGAACTTGAGTAGAGTTTATTCCAGCTATCCCCAGAAATCTCTTCTTTTTATGCTTTTATTTGCTTTTTGTTTTTAGAAAAGAAAAAGAAAAAAAAAGAAAAAAAAAGCCTGAGGAAAAGGGAGAGGCTTTTTTTTTTTTTTTTTCTTTTCAGAATCCTTCCTGCAGTAAAGACTTGGGAGAAGTTGCAGCTGTGCTGCACAGTTCTCTGATCAATGGAAAGAAGACGCCTGCATGTTTTATGTTCCTGATTTCCTAGAACTTCTCAAAAATGTAATTAACATACGGTAATGAAACACTGCTTGGTAACTGGGTGTCTGTGCTCTACATTCGTGTTCCTGTGGCTCCTGACAAGTGTCTGTCAAAATGAGGAAGGAAGAAGAGCATCTTGTACAGATGCTATTTATGATTTAATACTTACTACTGTCACAGGCACATTGAAATCTGCTGGAGAATGCAAAAGCAGCTGCATTCCACCATTTCAGAAGCAGATTGTTTATCAGACACCTGGTTTGAAGCCCAGTAACTCTGCAAATCATCTGTGTGTGTCTTGGAAAACAGGGAATGAGATAGACGACACCAAGCTTTTCTCTGCAGGTTAGAGCAACTGTGAGGTTTAACAAAACTGCTCACTTTGTATTCACAGAGTAAATGAGAATCAATTCACCAAGAGCAAAAATGAGCTCAGGGAGTAAGGACAGCAATATTAATATTTATTCAGTGCATCCTGTGGAGCTGTGTTGACTTTTCTGGACTGGGAGCAAATAAGAAAATTCATTGCATGGTTGCATTAGATGCCTGGAGCAGAAGCAATCATTTTCCATCCCAGTGCTGCCCAGAAGACTAATTCAGTAAGTGGAAAGCTGCAGGAGACTTCCTTAGAGTAACTCCCCCAGGCTGAGACATGAGTCAGGACAAGGCATGCAGTGATGTCACTGCCTGCATTGCCTCATGGCAGCACGTGGCAGCCACCTTTGGTACCCATTGCCATCCCTGGCCATTTAATGCCGCCTTGTGAAAACCGAAATTCTCCTTGGAACTCGTACATCCAAGGTGAGACATAGTGCCCTAGATCGTAATAAATCACTCGGGCACTGATGTGATACAATTCCAGTTTTACTGTGCTATCAGTTCTTGCCTAGGATAAAGCATGGCAAGGTGGCTTTTTTCCTATCACACAGGACAAGCTGCAACCCTGAGAATTTGGCAATGAAGAGGAGCTGTCTGTGTCTCATTGGTGTATCAGTCACTGCAACACTCTCAAGTCAGAGAAAGCATTTTTAATTTCTGCTTAGTGGAGCCACACCACATTTTCAGTATAGGCTGGGATTCCTTTATAAAGAATTTAAGCCTTTCCATAAACAAACTTTTCCTGCTTAATAGTCTTTAGCCCACAGATGGCCCTGCCTGTAAAGCACAGAGAAAAACAGGCACCAGCATGCCTGAGGATATCCAGTGCCATGCACAGTGACTGCTCCTTTGTGTATGTATGCTTAAATCATGGCAGGCACCAGACTCCTCTAAGTCACCCAGTATTGCCTTTAAACACTATCCCAAAGGTCTGGGCCCTTGGGCACTGCCACAGTGGAAAAGGTAAAATTACTGTAACAGCTGGTGATAATCTAGCTTCCCCAGATTCACCTCAGATCGTGTTTAATCTGTGGTGCCACTGGTCACTGCTTTGCTTTGCCTGGGTAATAGGTCATTTCTGAAAGGGTTAAAAAATGGTGAATGAACCCCAGGTGCCCTATCTTTACTCAAAGGCACCGTCTTCTCATTTTGACAGATACACAAAGCTGAAACTTGGTTCTACTTCCCACCTACAGATTTCCACGCAGGAGAGCCACATTTGAGGGATATGGGGGGGGCAGGGGGGACATGGGGGGATTTAAGGAGGGTATGGGGGGGGTTGAGAGGGAAAGGGGGGATGGG
>NW_024884953.1:0-1817 GCF_019232065.1 Centrocercus urophasianus
GGGCCGGGGCGGGCGGCGGGGCCCGGCGGGCGGCCGGCGCCATGGGCACGGTGCTGTCGCTGTCGCCGAGCTACCGGAAGGCCCCGCTGTTCGAGGAGGGGACGGCCACGGTGGGGCATTACACGGCGGTGCAGAACAGCAAAAACGCGAAGGAGAAGGGCCTGAAGCGGCACTCGCTCATCTCGGTGCTGCCCTGGAAGCGCATCGCCGCCGTCTCGGCCAAGAAGAAAAGCTCCAAAAAGGTGCAGCCCAACGGCGGTTACCAGAGCAACGTCACCCACCTCAACAACGAGAACCTGAAGAAATCGCTCTCCTGCGCCAACCTCGCCACCTTCGCGCCCCCGCCGCCCTCCTCCTCCTCCTCCTCCTCCGCCGCCGCGCTCCCCCCGGCTCAGAAGAACCCCCCCGGGGGTCCCGCCGCCGCCACCGCCACCCCGCGCCGCGTGGTGGTCCAGGCGTCCACCAGCGAACTGCTGCGCTGCCTGGGCGAGTTCCTGTGCCGCCGCTGCTACCGCCTGAAGCACCTCTCGCCCACCGACCCGGTGCTGTGGCTGCGCTCCGTGGACCGCTCGCTGCTGCTGCAGGGCTGGCAGGACCAGGGCTTCATCACGCCGGCCAACGTGGTGTTCCTCTACATGCTGTGCCGCGACGTCATCTCGGCCGAGGTGGGCAGCGACCACGAACTTCAGGCGGTGCTGCTCACCTGCCTGTACCTCTCCTACTCCTACATGGGCAACGAGATCTCCTACCCGCTGAAGCCCTTCCTGGTGGAGAGCTGTAAGGAGGCCTTCTGGGACCGCTGCCTCTCCATCATCGACCTCATGAGCCCCAAGATGCTGCAGGTCAACGCCGACCCCCACTTCTTCACGCAGGTCTTCGCCGACCTCAAGAAGGAGAGCGGCGCGGAGGAGAAGGGCCGTCTGCTCATCGGGCTCGACCGGTGAGCCCCGCAGCGCCCCGACCGCCGCCGCCCCGAGGTGACTCCGCCGGAGGCTTCCCCTCCCCCCGTCCGTTATCCCCACCGAGGCGGCCCCCATTCGGGGCTCCCGCCGCCCCATCCGTTCTCCTCTCCGAGGCGGCCCGGAGGAGGGCTCTCCTCGGCCCGCCGCCGATTCCCTTCGAGGTGACCCCGGCACCGACGATCCCCATTGAAGTGACCGACGGAGGGGTCGCGGTGTTGGAGCCCCGCGCCGCCCCGTCCGCTTCCCCTGCAGTCGGGCGGCCGCGGCCCCCAGCGCCGACCCCGCGGCGGTGATTGCGGGTCGGGGTTCCCGTCGGGCACCGATCCGGGAGTGTTGGAAGGACCTCCGGGACGGCATCTGCTGCTATCGGACAAACCCCAACCAGCGGGGAACCGCCGCCAGCCCCCCACCCTCCCTTCTCTCATCGTTGCTTTGACAGTGGTATCGCGCATGCAGCCATCGGAGCATTTTGTGTCTTCGGGAATTAAAAAAAACGAAAAAAAAAAACCAAAAAAAAAAAAAGGAAAAAACCAACAACAACAAAAAAAAACACGCTCACACACAACGACAACAAAAAAACCCAACCCGGAGCGGGGCCGCAGCCCCGCCGCACACGGTGCCATTCCTCCATCGCTGTACATTGGGATCCGCTGCAGCTCCACGCGTCCGTTTTTTTTTTTTTAGTGCAATCTCCTCCGTAGATCTGTTGACCAAATTGGTGGGTATTGTTCTTAATTTATATCTTCGTCTCCTTTTTGTATGTGTGTGTTTAGTGCGTTTGTACGTATGTGTGGTTTATAACCCGACAGACCGTGTCGCGGGGCCCCGTGTGCCTGTAATTTAATGCCCCCCCCT
>NW_024884953.1:1917-5381 GCF_019232065.1 Centrocercus urophasianus
CCCCCCGCCGGGCCCATCCGCCCCCCACGGCCGCGCTGAGTGCTGGCGGTGGAGGCACGGCAGGTTCTTTTGTTGCTCTTTTACACGTTCAAATGCCGACGACTTGAAAACAACAAACAAATAAAGAGGGGTCGCTGCAGCGCGGCCCCGGGTCAGCAGCAGCTCGTTTATGGCTTCACCCCAACGCAGCGCAGCAGCAGTTCATTCGTGGGAACAAAGCAGAACTCTCTCTTTATACATTATATATATATATATATATATATATATAAAACCAGAGCTGGAACAGATGATGCATTTCATACAGACGTCTCGTGACGTACAGCACTGCCATCCCGCAGCACCACAATCTCCTCCACGCCATTCCTCGCCGCACGGAGCAGCGGGGCACAAAGTGCTGCTCAGAGCCCGGAGTGCAAAGCGGGCACCGCCAGGGGGCTGCGGGGCGGGGGAGGGGGGTCGGGGCAGAGGGCAGCCGGGGCCGTGGGGACGTCCCTATGGCCGCAGTGCTGTGGGGCGGCCCCACGTCCCACCGAATGGGGCCAGGAGGGGCTGCGCGTCCCGCTGCCCTCGGGATGCGCGGCGTCGAGCTCCAGCGCTGCCCCACTGCTCTGCTGGGATTTCTGATCTCTGCCATCGTGCTGTGAGTCCCGACCTGACCGGCAGTGCCGGGAGCGGCTGCAGCGGGGTCGCGGTTCGGCCGTGGGGAGCTTCGGGGCGCAGCGCAGCCCCACTGCAGCGGTGCTGTGGGGGCACGCGGCGTCTGAAGGTCACGGGAACGTTTGGGGCAATGCAGGGGGAATTAAGGCAAAGCCGGCACGGAGAGGCCTCCCAACTGCTCTGCACCGGGAGCCCCAGCCGAGCGGGCAGCAGAGCCCTGCACCGCCCCGTGCCGTCGGTCAGTGCCGCGCCGCCGGCCCGCTGCGGTGACTTTGGGTCCTCCCGCAGAGCCGGGAGGGGGGGCTTGAGGCACCGCCGTGGGGGGGCGGGGGGGCATCGGTACCATAAATGCTTTGGGGGAGAATTCAGAAGCTTTTCCCATCGTCCCGACCCACGGCGGCCGCGCAGAGCCGTCGCAGAGCGACCGCGGCCGCGGAGCTCCCGGACTCGGGTTCGTCGAGCGCCGAGCTTCGGGGCCGTCCGGCGCGGCGCCTCCAAACGGATCCCACGGGCCGGGCGGTCGCAGCCCCAAAGCTCCGCGCCGCTCCCGGGGCCGCAGGGCGGCTACTTGCCCGGCACGCAGAGGACGAACCCGGAGCGATGCTTGGTGAAATCCGGCTGCGATTGGTCGATCCGCGTCTCCACGGAGACGGAGCACTTCCTGCCGTGCAGGCTGCACTGCACCGGGTGAGCCACGCTGACGCGCAACGCGCGCTTCTCGCTGCAAAGCAAAGGGCGGCGGTCAGCACAGCGCCCGCACCGCGCGACGCCCAGCCGCGGCCCGGCGCTCCGTGCGAGCCGCTGCCACGAGCCGCGGCCCCGATCCCGCTTAGGCGGCTATTTTTGCTCCGTCTTAGCGGGCCGTGCTGCGGGCTCAGCTCCCCGAGTCACATGCCGGCACGCGGCCCGGCGCGGCCTTCAGTGGGGCGGGATGAGGCAGCGGGCTCGGCGCCCGATAGCGGGAGCTCCCACGGCTCGGCCTCCCGACCAGGCTTCGCCACAAGCCGGCGGGCGCTGCCCGGCTCCCTGCACAGCTGAGGCCGCGAAGGGACCGGAGGCGTCACACAGCGCCAAGCGGGGCGCAGGAGACCCCCGGGATCGTCCGGTGCAACCCCGACCCTCAGCGCCCACCCAGGGAACGTGGAAAAGACCTCAGAGAAAAGCGCAGGGTCTGGAGGAGGCCGGGTGTCAGCAGCCCCACCGCTGGCACCGAGGCTCCGTGCGGGGCAGATAAGGCCCAGCGCTGCAGCAGCCATGTGTGTGTATCTCCTGCAGCACGTTGGGGCGTGCGGCACAACGATACCAAGGTTGGAGGGCGTCCCCACTTCTGCTCCCCAGAAGCAGAACAATTCCCAGGGTGCTTCACAAGGCTCTGCCATTTCTTCTCCCCTGGTTCAAAGCCTGCCGTCGTTTATCCCTTACAAAGCATTTGCTAAAGCTGCTCCGTGGTCTGCGGGATGAAAAACGTGGCTGCTAAGTAGGGAATTCCCAGGAAATCTCATCAGCAAAGCAGCTTGCAACAAACAAAGCACGGGCAGCGCGTTAATATTTCATGTCCTCCACCAGGAGAAAGATTTCCAAGCAGAGGGGGGCCCACATCCATGGGGTGCAGCTCCAGCACCCAACGGCCGCCCCATCTCTCAGCTATCCTGAGGTCTGGCAGAGATGTGGGGAAAGGCTCCCATCTGCCTGTTGGCTTTGGTACGACCCGACCTTGCCACAAAATGCCCCAGTGCTGCGTTTCTAACGAGAAACCACCGTGCCAAGAATGTGATTCAGCTCCTGGCCATGGATGGAGTGAAAGCAGCATCGGAAATGCAGCAGCACCAGTGATGGAGGAGCACTTAGGAAGATGAAGGCAGAGTGCTTTCCTGGCTCTGACATCACAGCTCCATCCCTGCACAGGATGAGCAGCACCAAGCTGTCCTGCTCCCACAAGGAGCAGTGCTGCACATCCAGCTCAGGGCTCCCGATGGCCACTTCCTCACGAGACGTTGGTTTAGAGTTCATAGAACCAGGGGCTCATAGGATGGTTGGGTTGGAAGGGACTTTAAAGGTCACAGAAACATGGAATCATGGCTTGGTTGGGTTGGGTTATGTGGGGTTGGATTGAGTTTGGTTGGGTTGGGTTATGTTGGGTTGGGTTACACTGGGTTGCATTCTGTTGGGTTGGGTTGAGTTGGAAGGGACCTTGAAGACCACAGACCCATAAAACCACAGCACAGTCAAGTTGGAAGGGACCCCAGAGTCTCACCCACAGCCACGGGCATCTCCATGGATGGGGCACCCACACTTGTTTGGGTGCCCTGTGGGTAAGGAATTTCTGTGCTGATGGAGAAATTCAGAAGAAACGACTTCAGTGTGCATCGTTCCCCCCCTGAAAGAACTGGGGCTGTGGGGTTTCAGCTGTGTGCCACCCACAGCACACGGGGATGGGGATCTGCTGCTACCAGACAGCTGCTGAAGCAGCTGATGGTGCTGCACAGCCCTGCGCCCCCAGGACAGCAGCACAGCCCTGCAGCTCTGCTCCCACTGCTGGGTGGGGGTGGGGAGCAGAGCAGCGGCGCTGGGAGCAGGCAGGAGCTGCAGCCCCAGGATGGTCACACAGCTCTGGGGTAAAACTGAGCGTGGGGCTCCCAGGGCTCTGTGGGATCATTGGAGCTCTGTGGGATCACTGGAGCCCTGTGGGATCACTGGAGCTCTGTGGGATCACTGGAGCTCTGTAGGATCACTGGAGCCCTGTGGGATCATTGGAGCTCTGTGGGATCACTGGAGCCCTGTGGGATCACTGGAGCCCTGTGGGATCA
>NW_024884953.1:5391-5991 GCF_019232065.1 Centrocercus urophasianus
GTGGGATCACTGGAGCCCTGTGGGATCACTGGAGCCCTGTGGGATCATTGGAGCCCTGTGGGATCACTGGAGCTCTGTAGGATCATTGGAGCCCTGTGGGATCACTGGAGCTCTGTAGGATCGCCGTCCCCCGCTGCCCTTTGATGGAGAGCGGCGCCTTCAGCATCACAGCTCACGTAACCATGGCAGCCAGGCGCCCAGGTCCCAGATCACGCGCTGTGTGTGCAGCCAGGCTGCTGCTGAGCATCCCCAAACCCCACATAACCCCACAGTGCCCAGAGCTGTGCGAATGCCCCCGGATGTCCCCAGAGGGGGGATGCCCCTCTGCCCCAGCACGAGGTGCTTCCTTCCCAGCTCTGACCTTATGTGGCCGTGCTCAGCAGCGCCTATTTCCAGTTCTGACCTGAAAACCTCTATTTTCAACCCTTGTCCCTGTCACTTAATGGGAAAAAAGAAGTAATACTAATAAAAAAAAATTAAGAAAAAATGAGAGAGAAGTTAGTGACAGCTTCAGGGGATATGAGAACACCATAAAGAGGCTGTGAAGGAGAGAAGAGGAGAGGAGAGGAGAGGAGAGGAGAGGAGAGGAGAGGAGAGGAG
>NW_024884953.1:6001-62394 GCF_019232065.1 Centrocercus urophasianus
AGAGGAGAGGAGAGGAGAGGAGAGGAGAGGAGAGGAGAGGAGAGGAGGTCTGGGAATCAGAGCTCAGTGAAAGGCTTTGCAGCTGCCGTCCCCAATGCAGACCGGCGCTTTGCTGTGCTTTGCTCTCGCTTCATTCACCCCACACGAGTGCAGTTCACACAGGCACTGCAGCACCACCACCTTATTGAAGTAGCTGACCTACTTCTGCTCTGCCTCCACCAAACTCATTCCTCTGCACTCCAGAGGAGCCATCAGCACATTTCCCATGGCACTGAGAACTGTCTCCATCCACAGCAGCTGAAGCCATGAACAGCAAGCAGCTCCAGCGCTCGGCGTCCATTCATTCGAGCAGAATATCTCCCCCCTCCTGCTGCCAGCTCCCTCCTCCTCTGGGCTTAGCAGAGTTAAATCTGCCACATTTCTCTCTGTGATAAATCGAAAAACTGAGCAGCAAACGGGGAGAAATGAACTGCAAAGCCGATGCTTCTGCTGCTAATGGCTGAACTCTTTGTTCCGGGGCTATCGCAGCGCGTCAAGAGGTTCCCTCCATGTGTTCTGAAGGGCCGCTGCAGTAAGGAGATAAGGAGCCACTGCTGTGAAATCATCTCAGTGTCAGAGGTGTGGGCTGAGCCAAAGAGCCCCACGGCACAAAGACCACGATGGAAACGAGTCCCATCCCAGCAGGACGTGCGCGCAGACACTGCACGAGCTTCTGCTGCCTTCCCAAACACAGAGCGCCCTGCAGCCCAACCTCAGATGCTGGGTTGGCAACACAGATGCGAGCTGCGGAGGTGGCTGGCGGCTTCTCCATGAATAAGAGAGAAAACGTTTTGCGAAACAGCTCTGCTCCTGGTGCCTGGTCCTCCCTTCCCACTCACGCTGCCTTCTGCCCCTCGGTGGTTCCCGAAAGCTTCATTGGTTCAGAGCACAAATGGACACCCATAACGCAGCCGTGTCACTGATGAGGACATTAAAGAGCATCAGCCCGGCTTCCTAAGCCAACTTCTGTATACAAAGGTTGGAGCATGGGGGAAAAACCCTGCAGTGACCAGGGATGGATCTGAAGCCCCAAACCCTGCGGTGGTCAATGGTGGGATGGGTGGGGATTCCACAAGATAGGACGGGTTGAGTTGGGGATGGGGTCAGATGGGATGGGATGGGGATGAGGATGAGATGGGACGGGTTGAAGACAGTTATGATGAAATAGGGATGGGGATGAAGATGGGGTGGCAAATCCCCACTTGAGAAAATCTATCCCAGGGCTGATTGCTCCATGATCCCTCCTTCAACCTTCATCATCTCTTCAATTGCATGATCCAAAGGAGAAGAAAGCCAGGAGGACGGTCTGCCTGCTGCCTGGCTGCATGGGACGCAGGGAGAAGGGAGGAGAGGACGCGGTGTATTTTGGGCTCCCTCCTCCCCAACCTCTCCAGCGTTGGCTGCTCCATGGGAGGGATCTAAAGACGACTTACCCAAAAATGATCATTAAAACCTAAATTAAACCTATGCCTAGTCAATATTTTCCATTCCAACTACCCAAGCAACAGCTTCAGTAGAACCAGCAGCAGCTGCCAAGGTGCTCACAGAACGACGAGCAGTGCCCCATTTCGGGTCACATCTACAAATGGAATTCAGTGCTGGGAGCCAAAGCCGCTCCACCAGCATCTGTCCAGCAGAGAGTAAACCCAGCACGAAACACCTCAGCCCTTTCCTGTGGGAAATGAGCTCTGAGCACCATCCCTCCCAGCTCCTGCCTGCAGCGTGCAGGGAAGGGAAGCGCTCTGGGTTGACCAGCAGGCCATCAACCGACGGCCATCACCTGCACTCATCCTCACCAGTTCCAGTGCCAAAGAGATGCCAGATAACAGCACAAGCCCCCAATCTGCGTTCTTCATTCTGCTCAAAACACACCTCGAATTTCGAGTGGAATTCCTTTCAGTCTTAGGCCTGGGACTGAATTCTGCAGTGAAAGCAGTCAGGGACGCAGACTTCAAAGCACTCAGCCCAGCTCAGCCCAAATCGCTGCGTTAATTACAGGTTGGTTTGCCGGGAGCACCGCAGCACCATCCCAAAAATGTGAGACACGCGGTGATGGACGGCGCAGAGCCGACCTGCCGCTAACAACAAACCTGCCGGGCTCCCGTCTGCTCCATTGGATGTGCTTTGGAGAGAGGTAATGAAAGGTGTCTCTAAATCTCGTCAAACCAGACCAGCAGAGCTGCGCTTTCGTTTGACTTGTAAATCGCAATGCACTCGTGGTCAGCGCCACAGAAGGACCGCAGGAGCTGCGTGTTGTTAAGCACTGCCCCACAACAGAGGCACTGTGAGAATGGGAACTGTGCAGAACGACCGGGTCCGTGGGGACAGGACAGGGGACAGGAAATATTCCAGGAGGGAGATGGCAGAGCTGGGAGCGATGCTCTAACCCCATGGAGATGAGTGCCTGTGCTGCAGCGCCATGCTGGGGAGGCAAAGCAACTGCTTCTCCATCCCTCACCACGAAAGAAACGACCAGAATTAATTCAGGGTGCTTCTGGGAAAAGGGCCCTTCGCTGTGACTCGGTGCGATGCCCCCACTGCTGCTCTCAGAGCCTCCAGCAGCTCCTGCAGCTGCACACGGTGAGGGGGGATTGCAGAGCACGCAGAGATCGCTGCGCTGGGGGCTTCTCTTCAGCTCCGTGCTGCAAATAGGAGGTGATGCTCTGTCCCTGCAGCAGGCAGCGCTGCGCAGCCCTCCTCCCCCCGCAAAGAAGCTGCAGGAAACGTGACGGCACAGGAGGGGCTGCAGCCCCACAGCTCCCCACAGCTCCCCACCACCCCCAGCGGGGGCTGGGAACGCAGCCGTTCCCATTCCAGCACGATTATTTTTAGGATGCAGCACCGCGCTGCACCAGGGATGCTCCCACTGTATCCATGGCAACCTCCCCCCCGCAGCGGGCGCCGCATCCCTCCATCCCACGGCCGCCATGGCCCCACAGCCAGCACCATCCCCCTGCCCGAGGCACTCTGGGGCTGCCACCCTGCTGCCCTGCACTGTGCCCTGGGAAGGTCCGTGGGGCTCCCAGAGCAGAGCCCGCTGTCAAAGGGGCACGCAGGGAACGTTATGGCAGTGCAGGCATCGACCCTCGTTAGCCACAAGTATTAATTGCCCTCAAGCACGCAGCAGCACCGCTCTGACCCGACCCAAAGGCCGGTGGCGGGCCCGTCTCCGGCACTGGGCTGCGTTGTGTCCCTGCAGCCACGTGAGGAGGAAACAAAAGATTTGCATGAGCTAAAATAGTCAGGGCTGTAAGACGGGGGGACGTGAGCACAGCGCTCCCACCTCCACCGCAGGAAACCGCCTCGCTGCGGGCCATCCCTGCGTGCGCAGCCCCACGGCACTGCGCTGCTCCTGGGCTGCAGCTCCTCAGCAGCGCTCACAGGAAGGACTGAACCCGGGGCTGCAATTCAGCTGACGCAATGCAACTCCTGTTTTCGGCACCTGAGCTCTCAGTCCTGCTCGAGACGTGCAGCAAAACCCAACGTGGGACGCGGGCACAGCCTGCAGCCGTGGGGAGCCAATGTGGCAGCTCTGCTGGCTGGGCGTGCTCCCAAAATGAATATTTAAACGCCCTGGAAGGAAGGAGGGAGCATTTCTCTCCACATCCATTCTGTTTCCATAGACAAAAGGTTTCCCATGAATTCTGTCTCCCTTCCCTCCTCCACTCTCACAGTTTCAAGACCACATTACAGGAAAGCAAAGGACTCAATTTAGCTTGTAAGGTTGCTGCTTTTTTTCTATGTTTGTCACTGCTGCATTTCGCTGCCTGCATCAAAGACAGACGGGCGTGAAATGCAGCAGGCAGCGCCGTTTGATGGCTGACGTTCTGCTCATTAACCCAGCTCCTGTCAGCTCCAAGAGGAGCTGCAACAGCACTGCACTGCAAACACACTGCAGCCACAGCACGGTGTAACTGTGTGAGAAAAGACTGCAGAACCATGGAATGATGGCATGGCTGGGCTGGAAGGATGTTAAGGATCACAGAAGCATGGCATCACAACACAGCTGGGCTGGATGGGACTCCAGCAGACCCCAAAGCCCCCAGGCCCCCCCCAGCTGTCCCCACCTGTAGCTCAGGTGCCTCCATGGACAGGACACCCCCAAACTCGCTGAGGACCCCCTTCCTCCTCTCTCTTTGTTTTAACACCATCCCCAGCCCCTGCTTTAACACCCTGCAATGGGAACTGGTGTGTGTGTGCCTCAGGATCTGATGCATATGAGGGCTGCTCCAGCCAGGTGTGTGCTTTGAGAAAGCAATTCTGAATCTGCTGGAAGCAAAACAAGGAGGATGACAGAGCTTGGGCTGGGACCGTGAAACAAAGCCCATTACAGCACTGGGGTAAGGCAGGGCAATAATGAGACAGGCTGATGTGTCACCACAGCAGGGCTGGGGCTGCAGGTCCTTCCCTGGAAGGAAGGTGACACAGAAGCCCAGGGAGGCAGCGGATGTTCTGTAGGTGCAAAGGGAGAGCAATATTTTCCCCTGAAAGTTTACAGCTAAAAACAAAAGGCTTTGGTAGAAGTCACAAAGCTGCTGCATACGTAACTTTTTCCTTTCCAGTTTCCCCTGCAGTGATGTTTGAGAGTGAAAGAGGAAATACAAACTTGTATTTTCCAACTGCTAGAGATAGCCCAAATAAATGCCTCGGGGACGGAAAGGCAAAGCTGAGAGGTGGAAGGGATGGACGCAACAGATGGAGACGAGGAAGGGACGGACACAACGGCTGGGGAGAGGAAGGGGTGGATGTGATGGATGCAGAGGAACAGGGGTGGATCTGATGGATGGAGAGGAGGAAGGGAAGGACACAGAAGCAGCACCCGGTGCTCTGCCAGCGGTGGTGGGATTTCAGCTGAGGACCCAGCCCTCGTGCAGCCTGACTCCTGCTGCTGCACGGCAGCGCTGCCGGCAAACAGCACAGCTCCAGCAGTAACAACAGCAACACAGCACCTGGAGCACACGGCCTTTCTGCAGGCTTCTGTCTGCTGGGGCTCTGCACACCCCCAGCTTGGGGGGCCACCCCACAGCAGCTCAGGAACGTTCCTTCCCCTCCAAGAGCAACGAACAGAAGCCGGGCTGCGGCAGAGCAAGGAAATGGTGCAAGAGGAGCCAGTGAGCTCAGCAGACACTGCAGGAAGCCCAGCACGGCGTCGTGCTCAGCGCTCACGCTCAGCTGGCGGCACCCAGTGCACTGCGCAACTTCCGCGGATGCTCTCGAGTTCCTCCTCAGGACGAAGGATTTGCAGACACAGGAAGGACGGCGCTGGTTGCACATGGACACCACAACGAGCAGAGCAGTGCTTCAGCATTTCCTTCTGCTCTGCCCTGAGCTGAGCTCTGTGAGCAAAGCCGCAGGGAGGCAGCTTAATGGCAGCAGCGCTGCGCAAACAGCGCCTGGCAGGGCGGGCTGGGGGCAGGCGGGCTGCATCTCCTGCACTGAGCCTTGCAAAAGAGACCAACCCAGAACCGAGGCAGCGCTGGCCCTGCTGCCATTGCACACACACAGCAAACACCAACAGGAGGGCACTGTAGCAGCTGTGCAGACAGTGATGGCAGCTGATACATCTGAGCACCAGCCCTCCGGCTCCAGAGGCCCAGGGAGGTTGTGAACCATCGGCAACACAACACGGCCTTGGTGCTCTGCCATCACCCACTTTGCTGTTTGCTTCTCCTTCAAGCACACCCCTCCAAGCTGTTCCTCCTGCTGCTCTCTGAGCCCTTTGTCTCCTCTCTCGTGGTTTCTGCTGGTTGCAAAACACAGCACCAGCGGAACTGCAGGAGAGGACTATTAACAGCCACAAGTCTCCATGCCGGTCCTGATTATAAAACAAATTAATTCCAGTCTGAGCCAAACTGAGCCCAGCCCAGCAGCTGGGCAAACACAGACGCCTCCAAACAAACACAAGTGGGTGATGAACACTTTGGGGAATGGCATCCCTGCCCCTCTGCCCTCAGTGCAGCCTCAGTTAAAGGCAGTGGAGACGTCCAGTGCTCTACTCACCTATTTTTCCCTGTTCCTGGGTGGAAGGATGGCTGTGTGGATTTGGGCTCATGGGAGCAGTGGGGATGGGTTGGGGCTGGGCCGGAGGATCACAGCATCACAGAATGGTTTGAGTTGGAAGGGATCCTTAAAGGCCATCGGGTCCAACTGGCCGCAGTGAGCAGAGGCACCCACAGCTCCATCAGCGCTCAGAGCCCCATCCCTGACCTTGGGGCTCACGGCTGGATTCAGGCCACCCACCCATACAGGGGTACCTCGTGCCCTCTGAGATGCCCTGGAGCACCCAAACATCCTCATGGGGCAGAAAGATCTGCCCAGCCCAGGGGAGAGCCTCACCTCTTCTATGGAATACCACAGCAGAGGGGGTGGGACAGCCTGAGGGACCACAGAGAGCTGCAGGGAGCCCAGCAGGAGGATGTGTGTGAGCACAGCCGGGTGTGTGGTGGAACGGGAGATGTTCCAGGGCACAGCATCTCCAGCAGAGCATGCAGCTCCCTCACGATGCACGTGGTGAGTAAGGCACAGAGGACATCACAAACGTCACCCAGCAGAGCAGGGCCACCGGGTTCAGCCACCAAAGGGCATCTCCTCTGCCCTTGCCTACACTACAGACTCCAAAACACATCCATTGGGATGCTGCAGTGCCACCTGCACGGCTTGAGGGCACCCCGAGAGCATCGCCTCCCAAACAAACATCTCTGCCCGTCTCACAGCAGGGCTCTGCAAAGCGAAAGGCAGATCAGAGCGCGTCTGTTCAATCACGAGGAGCGACGGCCAGGAAGCTGTGCAGAGATCTCTGCGCCTCTCCCCCTCGCTGTCACATCAGAGGATGCAGCAGCCACACGACAGCACGTTTCCCTGGGAAACAGGGCTAAAAATAGGGCGGCTGGGAGACGTTTGGGAAACCACAGCGAGGACGGAGCACTGCTCTGCATCCGGATGCTGATCCTCAGTGCTGGGATCGCAGAGCTGGAAGGACCTGCAGAGGCCATCCAGCCCGGCTCCCCGCAGTGAGCAGGGACTGCAGAGCTCCAGCAGGCAGCCTGGGGAGGAGCAGGGATCCCCACCGCCCTGTGGAGGCACCCAGCCACGATGCACCGTGGGAGGAGAGCTCCCACATCATCCCTTCCTGTGGGTTCAGCACAGAGGGCAAAGCAGCCCTGCGTGCGTTTAATTACCCTGTGAAACTCGTTAGCCAGGGCTTCCACCTCCAGCACGTCACAGCTGATGAATGGCGGCGCAGGATGGATTGTGCCATTTGTATGTAAAAATGCTCCGTGCAGCAGGGATGTTCATTTATACCACGGGCCGAGGGAGATTAAGTGACATGAAATGCAACGAGGATATAAAACACACCTGCTGATCAGTGCTTCCTAACAAGGATCGTGCTCTGTGCACACTGTAAGGTGCAATGAGCCACTGGTCCAGGCAGGGCACAGTCAGCGGTCGCATCTATGGCACCATTCCTCTTCATTCCCCATCCCTGCCACCATCCCCTTCATCCCTATTCATCTCCCATCCTTTCCCTGCCCCAGGGGAGCAGTGCAGGGCAGCGCAGTGGCACCGGGCTGAGGCTCTGCCCCCCACCCACTGCTCTGCACGCTGCCTACAGCTCCTCCTCGCTCCTTAAAAGAGAACAGAACATTATTTACAGTCTAATTTTAAGCCATCACCCTGGAGCCAGAAACTGAACTCATTTCCATAGACTGAGTGGTTTTACCAGTATGCCGGAGCCAATTACCTCCTCTGCCCCCATCTCCACTATTACTGTCACCTCCTGGAGGGACAGCACAGGGCAGGCACAGCCCTCTGAACGCAGCAGAGAGAAAAAAAGAAAGGAAGAAATCTCAAAAACATTTTTCACCGGCTGCGGCCGAACGAACGAGGGCCCATCATTCACATTCATTATCATTCTGCTCTCAGCTCCTCGCAGGCTGAAGCCAGCGCTCCGGCACACGCTCAGAGCAGGGAAGGGGCTTTTAAGTAGGTCAGCACTAAAGATGATCAAGGAGAGTCTTTTTGATGCTGGTTTTGGTTGCTGACAGCTACAGGAGCCCTGATCTGACAAAATGACAGCAAACGGTGCCAGGTGGGCACGGCGTGTAGGGGACACGTGATTGGAAAGCCGGGGCTGTGGGGAACGTGGGGGCTGTGGGATGTAAGGGGGCTGCAGCATTACCCCCTCCCCTTTCTGGTTCCTGCTCCCATCCTTGGTTTCTCAGCCTCCAAGCATTCCCCCAGCCTTGCTGAGCAGTGTGCGTGGAGGAACAAACCCCAAAATTGAGGCAGAGGCGGGAAGGAAATGCGAATGGAGGGATGTGCCAACCCCAAAAGAAGAAGAGCTTCACCGTGTGGATGGGGCCCAAACTGCAGCGGGTCCCAAAGGCCAGCAGGGCAGCACAGCTCAGAGTGCTGCTGCAGAGCTGAGCAGTGCCATACGGGGCAGCTGAGGGGCAGCATGGGAAGAGCCAGCAGCGTGCAGCAGAGTGTGATATTCCTGTGGCTGCAGGGAGAAAAGAGCTTGGTTTCATTTGCAGACTCGTAATGCCATTCTGGATTAGAGTTTGCATCCTACTCAGCTCTGCCACTCAGGAACAAGCTGGTTGTTCCTAAAGCCCACCCTAAAGCCCAGGCGCAGGCTTCCTCAAGGTCCTCAGGGAGGAGAACTCCAAGACCACCAACCTCCGACCCCCAGCCCATCACCGTTCCCACTCACTGAACCAGAGAGCATTAAAAGATCTCTGAGATCCCCAAATGCAACCCTAAGTCTGAGATGGAGGGGAGCCAGCCACGATGCTGGAAGCTCAGTGAAGCATTTCAGCAGTGAAAATACCCTTTGGGAGGCACTGGGGCTCTGCAGGTCCAACCGAGCGAGGAGCCGACGGCAGCAGAGGCAGAGCTGCATCTCAGCTCCGTGCAGAGCTGGGCAGCGCTGGGGAGATGCTGGTCAAAGGGAACCCAGCAGGGAGGAGGTGACTCCAAGCGGAAGCAGAGCGCCGGGCCGTGAAATGTGGGAGTTTTGACTGAGCACAACCCAACACCTCGGGGGAAACGCAAAGCGAGCAGCGCAGAAACGGCCACGGACATCTGTCAGCAGTGCTGCCAGCACAGCAGCGTGCAGCTCTGCAGGAAGGGCGAAACGAAGAGGAAAAGAGAGCGGAGGAAGATCAACTGGGGTCCTGCAAAGGCAGGGGCAAAAAGACTGCGATGACCGTGAAGTGCAACCCAGCATCCACCACGTCCACCCACAGAGCACAGCAGGACTGTGAGGTCATCAACCCCCCCCTGCCCACCCATCACTGTGCTGGAAAAGACCTCAGATCCCCAGTTCCAACGGCAGCCATCCCCACCTCTGCTCTGAGCACCAAATGCAGAACTGGGATTTTACACCTCCTCTCTCCTTTCTTGGCTCCCTTCAACCTTCCCACTCAATTTAGCACCACACAGCACCATTTGCACTGTAAATGATGATGCGTGGCACTGAGATGCAGACGGATCAGAGAGGCTCATTCTTACAAGGAAATTTACTTTGCATCATCCTCACACCTCTCCTTTGCAAAAGGGGAGGGAAAAAGCAACGCTTAAGCAACAGCAAATCCACGCCAAACGGGGGATCTGCAGGACTGCAACGACTGCAACTCAATAAAACACCACAGAATTCATCCCAACACTTCTGCACACCTTTCTGGTTTGCACAAAACTGACACAAAACCCAACAGCAACCTGGCCCACCAGAGCAGAGCCATGGACAAAACACCCATCAGATGTTAGGGTGCAGGAGCACAACTGGAAAGCAGAAGTTGTGAGGAGAGCCTTGCAGCAGGCTCAATATATGAGGAAGGTATGCTTTGATTTTGTGCTGCGAGTTTGATCTGCAGGCTGCGCTTTCTTTTTTGGGACCAAATACGCAATAAAAGCCACAGTTGGTCATGAATTAAAAGGCTGAGTTTCCCTTTTGGCTTTGGTTGGGTTTTGGCGCAGCCAGGCCGCTCCAGTGCCATGTCAGTACTGCCTCCTTTGAGTGGCTGCAGACAAGCTGTCCGGGCCCGCTGCTCTCCCCCAATTTAAGTCCGTTCCAAAATTCAGCTCCTTGTCCATCGGGGTTGGACTCCATGATCCCTTCCACCATGGGATAATCTGCAACCCTCTGGATTTCAGACATGCCAGGTATCACGCTGTGGTCTTCACCACGTCCACATTTTATCAATTCTGTGCTCCCAAATTCCCAGAGAACCAAACCCAACCCGCCCCCCTGTCCATAAAAGCGTCGTTATGCACAAAGTCACAGATCACCATTGGAAGAGCAGCCCCAGAAACACAGCTCCTATGTGAGATTGGTTTGAACAGCGAGGCCGTAAGATGAGACCGCATGGGTGAGAGACACAGAAGGAAGGAAGGCTTAGAAGAGAAGATTTGGGCTCTGCCAATGATACCAAGTGGAAAACCAGAAGGAAAAATGTGTTAATGTGTGCTTTTATGATACTTTATGCAAGAATATGGGGGGAAAAAGAACAAACTGATGTTTCTGATGAAATTATCAAATATTCGAAGATTTCAAGAGAAAAATGCACATTTCTTCCATTGTTTCCAACCTGTGGAACGCAGCAGACCCCATCCCTCCTGCAGCCCAACACAGCATCCCCTCTCCATGGCAGACGGCACGAGCTCCAGCCCCTCTCTAAACAAACCCAAACACAGCAGGTCTCGGTGGCTGAGGTTCTGCAGATCCCAGCACACTCAGGGCAGCTGCTGGGGGCAGACGGGTCCTCGGACAGCGTGATAATAGGAGAGAAGACGTGCTCTGAAACAGTGAAACGTTCACATTTGGAAGCGTGACGGCACCTGAACAGCCAGACAGGAGCAGGGTGGGGTTGGACGCTCAGCTCTAGGATGCTGCACGTCAAATAACACAGCTCCTAAATGTTAATTATCCCCCAGACCACAAACAGCCCTTCCAGTTCCACCTTCCCACCACTGACAGTCCAGGAACAGGCAGGATTTATCTTCAGCCACCCTGGAGATGGGGAAACCTTCCAGTCTCACCACACCACCACGGACAGACAGGAACAGAATGGATGCATCTGCCTGAGCCCTGCATGGAGACGGGCAGCTCAGGGAGTGCTCTGCAGAAGGCCAGCAAGGCAAAGCACCACCGCAGAGAGCAGCGTATCAAATGGGCACCATCTCACAGGAATTACAGTTAGTGCAGAAATCCTCCATTTCTGGAGCAGGAGGGCTGGAGCTGGGTGATCACTGAGGTCCCTTCATCCAACCATTCTGTGAGTTTTTGTTTTTGAAGTGCCCTAAGGAACACCTCAATATCCCCAATATATAACATCAGTTCAGAGAACGCCAAGCAACCAACTGTGGGGAAAGCCAACCTCCTGCAACGCCCCTCGAGCTGCAGCAACTCCTCTCCATAAAGACCTCCATCCCGGGAGCAAAATTCTTCATCCTCACAATATCATAAAACACAACAAACTGCTACCATTGTGTGCTCAGACACAATCATTTACTTCCCGATTTAGAGGTCAAGGACTCAAACAGATGATTGATGAGTTCAAGATTGAACTTTGCCTCTCGTGCAGAGCCCTGCTCTGTCCAGAGCTCAGCTCAGCCTCAGCCCAAACCCAGGGCTGCAGGAGACAAAGTCATCCTTGCTGTGCCAGGGATATGCTGACAAGTGTCATAAAAAACCACCCTGCAATGTGAGATGGGGTTCCTCGGTCGGGGGTTCCGACTCCATCCTGGAGATGTGAATGAGCACTGCTGCAGCAATGGGAGAACGAGTTTTAAGAAAGAAAGAATCCTCTTCCAACCTCCTTATGAGTCCCTTCCAGGCAGGAAGAGCTCCCGGAAAGTTCAGGAGCACCAACAGCTGAAGAAACCCCTCCCAAATAATAAAAAATTAAAAGAGAACATCAGGAGTGCTCCTCATCACAGTGCTCGGACTCCTGTGTGGTGACATGGGGCATAAAGACAGCAGATCTGCTCCCTAAGCAATGTATTTCCCAAAGAAAAACTGCCATTCCTCAACCCGAGTGACTGCAGCGTGGTCAGCAAACCTGCACAGGAATCAGCAGAGATGATGAGAACGACTGCAACTCAGCTCAAGGCAAACGGCGGCTGCATTTCCTCGGATTTAAGCACAAGGGTGATGCGGGAGGAATTAAGCCGCCTTTTCCAGCACACAGATGAGTACCTGGTGCTTCAACCCGACAGCAACTGCGGGCTCCCAAAGCACGGTTATGAATAGAAATCTTGTACAAAAACAAAGCTATTTATGCCCCGCTGGAAAAAAAAACGCTACGGGAGAATCTGCTGTGAATAAAGTCTGCTCCTTTGTCAGCCTGCAGCCGCCCCAACAATGGTGTCAGCCACTGGCACGGCTGAATGGGAGCTGAACATGGGTTGGCTGGCACTGCTGACAAAGGATAAATCGTGTGCAGCAGCGATTCAGAAGCAGTTTGCTTTGCTGAAGCAGCCCTCAGCTCCTTTTGATCACATCCAGCCTGCAGAAAGCCCAGTTTGGATGGAAACCCCAGCTACAGAGTGCTCCTCCACCCACTGCCAGCACAGGACGAGCAGCACCGTGTGCCCCCAGCTCCAGGGACGGACTGATGTGGCAGCACAGCTGTCACACACTCCTTTTGTGCAGAGAACCATGGGCTAAGTGCACACCACCACCGTGAGCTTCCAAATCCCAGCCTGGGTTCTTCTTTGGGTCCCTCTTCTCTTACAACACGTTGAATCTCTTTGGGTTTTGTCTGGTTTTTGTTGTTTTCAATGGATAGCATCAAGAAATGTACAAAAGCCCATCTCTACCCCAACACAACTGACAGCAGATGGCTGTTCCCAGGGCGCTGCCTTCCATCAACCCAACAAACCAAAATCACCAAAGCACCCAACCCACAAACAGCCCTCAGCTGCTCCCCACCAAACCTACAAACAACCCAACCTCGCTGCTCAACCTTTCAGACGTCCCAGAATGCCCCCATGGAGCAGAAACAGCTCTGAATGCAGCTGATGAGGAAAGCTGTCACCTTCCTCAAGGTGTGCCATGCTTAGGATGGCCAACCACCAGGGGACTGCAGCCCTGACCTGTTGCCCCTTTCATGAACTGCTGATGTCAACAGCTTTGCAGTGCTCTAGGGAAGCCCGTTTAAGCAGCCAGCGCTAAAGGCAATTAATCCAGAGTGCACTAATGATTAAAATAGGCTGATGGGTCTCAGCGTGCAACAGGAAATATAAAATTATCCTTAGGCGAATGATTTGCTGCTGGAATTCTGCAGGGATTGCTTTGACTGCCCTTTTAACACTGCTAACACCTCGCACAGTGCTATCAAGGATGGCTGCAACCACACTCAGAGAGGATCCTAAAGAAGAGCTGCTGTCCCCCAGGAAGCCGCCCCATAGCACAGCGTAGGGCTGCTCCGAGTCCCCTTGGAGGTCCCCACAGCCTTGGCTTCTCAAAGACTCCCTGCTGCATGCAGAGGAACCTGGCAGTGCCACACAGTGACTGCAAATCCTATTTCTTGAGGAATTCCCAAAGTGGCTCTCGAGCAGCGGGTCAGCGAATCCCATCCACCAGTGGGATTTTGTGAGCACATGAACTTTGTCACTTTTCTTTTGATTTGCAGGTATTGCTTCGATGAGGGACAGCGTGATATTTGGGTGTTTGGGAAATTAAATGGGAGCTGCTCCTGCACATCGCTGTTAAACCCCAAACCTCTATCAGACATCAGAGAAAAAGTGGCTTTTAGGAACCTAACAACCTAAATTCACTCTCACCACCCTTCCACCACAGCTCTATACAAACATTTACCCACAAAGACTCCTCTTAGTGGGTGATAATTGGAACAGATATTGAGAAACACAAGAACCAGTGCTGCAGGTGATGCTGATCAGCACCGAATCTCACGCAAATCTGCTCTGCAGGAGCAAGAGCCCAACCCTGTGGGCCTGTCCACTGCTCACACCACGCTGTGTCTAGAGGGTTAATTCTGCACTGCAGTGCAGTGAGTGCTGTGCAGCTTTCGGGCAGTTCCAAACTCACTGCAAGAAACAACGGTGCTTCTCGCTTGTTCAGCTCGACCTCCCGGAGCTCCACGCACAGCAACCACTGCAGGGCTCTGCCCACCACTAAAGCACATTTTGCAAGGTGATCTGCAGGGAACCAGGTGCCGTCTTACAGCTCAAGCACTAAATCATCTACTGACATTGGGGGCAGGGGAAACAATCTGAGGAAGGAAGAGCTGCGTTTTAGTTCTAGGCATTAAGAGCTTAAAGTGCTGTTTGAGTCGACACTCTTAAAATGCACGTTCAGTGGTATCTGCCCCCAAATATCCGTGCTCTAATGGACACATATAGAGACAGAAGGGGCAAACAAAGCGTAGTCTCAAAAACACAAGGAATGAAAGCTCTGGTATCCCAGCAGTAGTGAAGGAACACGGATAAAAAAATCAGGGGTGACACCAACAGGAATTCGTGGTGAGTTTGGATCTGGCTACAGTGAGTGTGCAGCACCGACCTCTTGAAGTGGCTGGCCAGGACGCCCACCAGCTCCCCAACCCTGCTGTCGTTGGACGGCTCTTTGCTGAACAGGCAGACGATGAGATCCTTGTTGTCCTTCGTGTGGAAAACCACCAGCTGGTCCTTCCCATTGGAGACGCTCAACCCGACCAACTGCAAAGAGGAAGCGAGAACAACATCAAACTCATGGAGGTCATTCACTGCTGCCACTCCGCCTCCTTCCTCTCACTGCCTCTTCGTTTCTGCCTCTACACCGAGAGCAGGGCCAAAGGGAATGGCTCTCCTGCTCTCCTGCTCTCCTGCTCTCCTGCTCTCCGTGCTCCTCCCAGCTGAAGATAAAAAGGTAAAACATCGGCTGCTGGTTGTTTTGTTTTGTAGGGAAAGAAAACACATAAAAAACAAAAACCAAGAGGCAAGTGCATTAACAAAGTGGGGCAAGAAAAAGGGAGAAGAGGGAGAACGGAGGGAGGAAGAAGTGTTGGAAATATCCAAATAATTTGTCAGGATGGCATCTCTGATAAAAGCAGATTTTCTCGCGATGGGCATCCCACAAACAGCACCCTAAGGCAGCAGTGACAGCTTCTGTACCTTGCTTCCCCCCCTGCCTCCCCCCTCCCGTTTCCCCATTGCAGGCACCCAGGTTCACAATCTCATCAAGGTTTACATGCACTAATTGCTGTGCTATCTGGTGCCAGCCAGCAGCCATCCTGCTGTTCCCAAGGCGTCTCAATGCCCTTCTTGTCGTATTGATGTGGTGATTTTCTTCCAATTCTTTGTTAAACAAAGGTGGGGGGCTGCCAGACCTTCCTCAAAACCTTCCTCAGGCCCTCCCTAAGGCATATCACCACTCTTCCTTTTAATTACAGCAGGATAGCCCTGCACAAAGTGTAACACTATTTTCATGCTGGCTATAGGTAACTTGTTGCTAGTTTACATATGTATGTTGTTAATTATTTCGCTTCTCCCCCTTTAATTCCCTGTTGCTCAGGTCCTGTCTGTCCAGCACCAAAACCCAGCCATTTTTGAACATCAAGGGGTTTCTGATTTGTGCAGGCATTTGTTACGTCTCGCTTGCCTTCAGCTGAAGGCCCAGAAGTTTTTCAGATGGCTGGACAGACAGGAGCTGCAGCCTTTGTGCTCACAGCTTCCTCCACCTGCTAAACTCCGGAGGTGTGTATGTATTACTTACACAGGGAGCATGTGCTGCTGGGGAAGGATTATCTAAAGAATGAGTAATGAAAACTACCAGAGAACCCCAGTGAAGTAGAAGGACCCCTGAAAAGAACTATCAGCTCTAATAAAGGACCCAAAGGGTAGCAGAGGCCATGAAATTACAAAAATTCTCATCTTGTTCTAATGCAGAAACAGCATTCGGTTCCCACAGGAGGGAGGAGGAGCTGGTGCACACGAAGATGGCAGAGCAGATCTCTGTGTGCACCCAGGGAGGACACAACTCCTTCGAGCTGTGCGATGCGGGCAGAGGAAACCACACTGCTATGAGCAGGAGGCACTGATGCACCATTTTGGAACTCAAAACGTCCCCATTTCCTTTCTAAAGGAGAAAAGGCCTCTGTGAACCCCCACTGCCTGCACTGGAAAGCAGCTGAGCACCATCCGACCTGCAGACCTCCCGCTCCCAGCTGCGCATACCCAGCACAGGTGGGGTTTATTCTTTCCCACTGACACTATTTTGGGGCTGCGAAATTATTCCACGCCTCTGCACAGGCATCGACAGCTGCTGGGCTTTACGGTGTCCCTTACAATTAATGGGCGTGCTTTAATGACATCTCGGGAGCACGGGGGGACTCGTGCCACCGCGGCTGCACTGTGCGCAGAGAGGAGCCACGAACAACTGAAGTCTGAATCTGAAAAGCCGACCGAAGCATTAATTATTCAACAGGGCTTTGTCACAAGTCCAAGAGCCCATAACTGCCCTGTTTCACCCCGTCCCTCCCCCTCAAAAGACTGAACAAGTGAAAATAATACAAAAGAGATCGTTTTAGAGAACGTGCTTCACTGGGCATTTACAAGCGCTAATAATATCTCCGCCTGGAGAGCTGAAGCATCCCCAGCAGCTGCGGGGCTCCGCTTTCGACACGCAGCGCCGCAGCCCTGAGATCCTCCCTGCTTCTCAGTCACCTTCAATTCCCTTCATGCACAAACGAAGAGAACGCAGAACGTGAAAAGCAAGCGGGAATCACACGAAGGGCCGCACTGAAACCACAGCAGGTGGGGGACGCAGCGCTGACACCAAGCGATGGGAGCAGCAGACATCAGCTGATGTCTCCGCTGAGATTTCCATGGAAACAGCGGCCCGAGCAGCGCCGCGTTCGCAGGGCGCTTCGGACCCGCTGGCAGCACAGCCCGGCTCTCACCGCGCTCCCCTCGCTGCGCCCCGCCGAAGGCGCCCACCTCCCCCCGCCACGGCCCTTGCGGTCGGCCCTGCCTGCACGCCCCGTCCGTGAGCGCTGCTCTGATCGTTACCCGCTTGCTCTCGCACTGGTTCAAACACTTGTTCTTCCCATAGGGGCAGCTGTGGTGGCTGCAGGTCAGCGCCTGCACCACGGTGCCACCCCAGCGTGCACAGATCTCCTGTTTCCACGCCAGCAGAGCAGAGATGCGCGGCTCCAGCATTTATCGCGCTGGAATCCGGCCCTGACCCCTGCGTGGGTCCTTAGGAGCCACTTCCCCTACAAAGCACTCGGCGGCAATGGCTCGGCTCGCGTCCATTGTTCAGCCCAAAGGGAATCATTGCAGAGCTGTGAATAAAGCTGATTCCTATCTATGGAAATGTAAGTCTGTGATGCATAAAATCCCAGCTGGTCTGAGCTCACCTTGATCCTTTGAAGACATCCCTCCACCTTTTAAGCATCTGCTGTGCGTTTAACAAGTTTGTTAGCACAAGCAAGAGTCATTGAGATTGCTAAATGCAGCCTGCTGACAACTTGGTTTGGCACAATTAAGAGATAATGTCAGCACAGCACCGCGTCAGCTCAGGAATGACCTGCAGTTGCTGCACAGTGGCAGCAATGTCTGTGCAAAACAAGAGTCGTCGTGGGACTGCTTTGCTGCAACACCTGCAAGGACGGAGGGCAAGGCAGCAGCAGCTACCCGCACTGTGCTGGGTCAGGTGGGTAACCAGCAAGGACGCTGGCAAGGGACCAATCAACCCAACGTTTGGATGCCATCTCAGCTCATCACTCATCCACATTCGCAGATTAGGTTTCACTGCTCCTCTAAGCCCATTTTTTAGCCATGGGGGACCGTTGGATTTATTGTTCCTTCAAATGCAAACATCACAACCAATTTGTGTAGGACATCTGCAAGCAGTGCAGCCAGGTTCTGTAGGGTGGAGATAATCACAGCAGCATTACCTCAGGCTGACGGAAACAAACAGGTTGAATCCACACTCTAAGAGGAGCTTTTCTCCCTTCCCCCCTTCCTCCCAGTGATAATCTGCTGCTCTGTGACTGGCAGCTAAATGCTGCTTACATTAAATGTGAACAAATATATATAAATCAATTCCAACAACATTCGGGATCAAACGAACCCCCAGAGACAGAGAAATTGTGTCTCAAGCTGCTGTGAAATGCCAGACCCCGATGGGGCCAAGCACAAATAACAAAAGTGCAGAAGGAAGAGAAGAATGTGTCTTTTTCCAACTTCCTTCTCCATTCTACAGAGAGGAACATGGAGCTACAGGAGCTCTGCCAGTGACTGTGAGATTGTCTGTAACTCACGTTGTAGAGGGGGATGGTCTTCATCACTTTGTACTGCTTCGTGGGGTCCATCTTATAAAGGTGCCTGTCGGTGATGAAGATTGCTCTGTCCTCCACCTTACTGAAGCGGTTGACCTGTAAAGAAGCAGCTTTCAGCCACGTGCTCAATAAAAACCTGGCAGCAGCAAACACAGAACATTCACACAGGTCTTGAACAGGTTGACCTGGAGGAGTGAAGAGGGGAGGTTAAAGCCATTTTATACCCAGGGAAATGGGCACTGTGAGAGCAGCTGGGACAAGCAAGACCAACATCCAGCAAAGGATTAATTACAACGGGAACTGCGTTCTTTCTCTTCGTTCCAGGTATTCTGCTGTTCTGAATTTGTGTTTATTTTTGCTATCCGTCAACAGCAATAGCATCCCTCCAGTACCCAACCAATGAAATCACCAGAAGTGCTGCCAAATGCCACAGCAGCACCTCTGGAAAATTACTGCAAAGATATGAAACTGTTTGTTAAGAATTCATAAGGCTACAAGATACAAACCCTGTACCTTCACAACACCTGATGTGGGGAAAATCTAGGAATACCAGTCAACTGCTGGTTCCACACCTTATGGGAACAGTTAATAAAGTAATAGCAAAACGATATTCTCCTGAGAGCAGTGTTTGCTACCCTGGGATCAAGCCTCTGAGGTCCCTTCCAACCCAATCCACTGTAAGATTCTTTATTTGTTTGCTCTTATTACACAGATCTCATAAACTGGGGGTTGGGAACAGATGACCTTTAAGGTCCCTTCCAACCCATCCTACTCAACTCAACCCAATTATTCCATGGTTCTACGACCCTTACAGTCCCCCAACTCAACCCAAACTAACGATTCCATGGTTCTGTGATCTTTAAGATCCTTTCCAATCCCAACATCCCATGATCCCACTGTTTTATGATCCTTACAGTCTCTTCCAATCTCAGCCATCCCATGATTCTGTGAAATCCCCCCATCCCCCTGCAGCTCACCACTCTTCCAGACCACTGGTGACATTAGGCTCTACCAGTAGGGTTTTCACTGAGGAAACACATCTCTCTCTCTAGCATTACAATTAATTCATCAAGGAAATATTACACAAAAGGAGAATAAACTCTCTGGGAGGCTGAATGCTAAACAGTCCCCAGGTAAAGTCTTTGCAAAAGCAAAAGAGAAAGCAGGGTGAAAGCAGAGCTACTGATCTCTGAGCTGTCACACTCACACCACGGCTTGGTGGTGCAGCCTACAGGACAGCTGCATGGCCTGGAGATCAAACAGGGCTTCCTCAGGTGGTGATCCACCTCACACAGACATCAGATCACAGAATCATAAAGGTTGGAGAAGACCACTGAGATGCTCCTGTCCAATCCCAGCTCGTCCCACCACGTCTGCTCTGGAATCACAGAACATTAAGGTTGGGAAACACCTCTGAGATCCCCAGGTCCAACCCCAAGCCACCCCCACCCTGCCCACTGACCTCATCCCTCAGTGCCACACTGGCACAGAACACCCCAGGGATGGTGACACAGCCTGTCACAGAATCACAGAACTGTAGGGGTTGGAAGGGACCTCCAGAGCTCATGGAGTCCAACCCCCTGCCAAAGCAGTTCCTACAGCAGGTCGCACAGGTCGGCATCCAGGCAGGTCTTGAACATCTCCAGAGCAGGAGACTCCACCACCTCCCTGGGCAGCCTGTTCCAGTGCTCCTCACCTCACTGTACAGAAGTTCTTGTGCACATTGGTGCAGAACTTCCTATGCTGCAGTTTCCAGCCGTTTCCCCTTGTCCTGTCTCCACTCCCCACTGAAAAGAGTCCGGCCTACTGATAGACCTGGATCAGGTCCCCTCTCAGCCTTCTTTCCTCCAGGCTGAACAGACCCAGTTCACTCAGCCTTTCCCCATAGCAGAGATGCTCCAGGCCCCTCACCATCTTGGTGGCCCTCCGCTGGACTCTTTCCAAGAGATCCCTGTCTGTTTTGTACTGGGGAGCCCAGAACTGGACGCAGTGCTCCAGATGAGGCCTCACCAGGGCAGAGCAGAGGGGGAGGATCACCTCCCTCGACCTGCTGGCCACGCTCTTTTTAATGCACCCCAGGATGCCATTGGCCCTCTTGGCCACAAGGGCACACTGCTGGCTCATGGCAACCTGTCGTCCACCAGGACACCCAGGTCCCTCTCCGCAGAGCTCCCCTCCAGCAGCTCATCCCCCAACCTGTACTGCTGCATGCAATTATTCCTCCCCAGATGCAAGACTCTACACTTGCTTCTGTTAAACCTCATCCAGTTTTTTTCTGCCCAGCTCTCAGCCTGTCCAGGTCTCGCTGAATGGCAGCACGGCCTTCAGGCTGTCAACCAAACCTCCCAGCTTCGTATCATCAGCAAACTTGCTGAGGGTGGCCACCATCCCCTCATCAAGGTCATTGATGAAGACGTTGAACAAGACCGGACCCAGCACCGAGCCCTGAGGAACACCGCTGCTTACAGGCCTCCAACCGGACTCTGCACCGCCAACGACGACCCTCTGCACTCTGCCAGTCAGCCAGTTCTCAACCCACCTCACTGTCCACTCATCTATCCCACACTTGCTCAGCTTTGTTATAAGGATGTTGTGGGGGACAGGATCAAAAGCCTTGCTGAAATCAAGGTAGACTACATCCACTGCTCTGCCCCCATCCACCCAGCCAGAGACAACATCATAGAGGGCCACTAGGTTGGTCAAGCACGACCTCTCCCTGGTGAACCTGTGCTGACTACTCCTGATAACCTCCTTTTCTTCCAGTTGTCAGCACCTTCAGGTGGTTTTGCACCTGTGACACACCAGCGTAACCAGCTGGTGCTGTGCCTTCAGTGCCACGTGGGGAAGCACGCACAGAAGAGATGCAGCCACATGCCAGAGCAATTGCAAATGCCACTGTTCTCTGGTTTTGTAGGAGTGGAGACAGCCCCTATGTTCTCAGATAGTGATCATGCCCTTCCTAGCACTGTGTTCTCTGCACCTTCTGGGCTTCTTTTATTTATATCCCCGTTGATCCAAACGGGAATCAGACTTAATTTAGCTTCCTTAGCTTCCTTCAGCTGATAGAGAAAAATGAAGGTCCAGCCTACAGCAGAAAACCTTCAAACAAGTTTTCCAGGTCGCCCCAGGGCTGAGAGCAGTGGCTTTGGAGATGGAGCTCTCGAGGGAGAGCAGTGCCACAAACGACAAGAGCAACAGGAAGAAAAGACGTGTCCTAAAAATAGAAGAAATTGTTGTTTCCTAGGTGATAAAACAAAATCTGGCAGCACGCATGAAATATGCATTTGGTTTCCCGAGGCAAAAAAAAGCTGAAAAATAAAGAGCACCACCACACTCAGCAAAAGATGTATTTTTCCACAGGAAAATGACCTGCTCCCACCTGTACCCACTGCCAGAACGCAAACACACACACTTCCATCACACAGCGCCAAAGCTTCTTCGCAGGCGCTCTATAAAAAGAGCTACAAAGCTTTGGCCCAAGCAGATTCATCGCTGCTATTCGTATCAAGCTGTCAGAATTAAGACCCCGCACACCCAAGCAGTTATCGATACTTAAGAGCTGCTGCGAGCTGCTTTTGCCTTCCTGACTTCTCCAGAACAACGTCAATCAGCAGCTAAAAAAAACCGCCTCCGAGAAGTCCCTGCTTAGCAAATATCCTGCAGCTCACAGCGGATATGCTCTTCACATCAACATTTTTAAATACGTGAACTCTAGGCTTAACTGGTGCCTATTCAAGCTGCTCTGTGTTTATCCTCTTAATGTCATTTCTTTTCAAAGAAAGAAGAGCATTAGACTGCAATTACCTGAGAGTTCTGAGGATCAGACACCTGACACTGGAGGTGAAAGTCAGCACTGTTTGTCTACTCCAACCACGGCTACAGGCTACAATTTTTCCCCTTCCTTAGCTGGCAAATCCGAGGCTCACATTTAATTTAGATTCCCTGGGTGCATTGTTTGGAAAGATCTCGATGGCAGATCTTGAAATGTCAAATCTTTGTCTTGTTGGCTTTCAAAGTTCAGGGCTATTTGTTCCTCTCTCTGGTTGACTTTAGGCCTTGGACATTTTTTCTTCACCCAAGAGGGAAGGCAGACAAATGGTTCGTTCGAGCAGTTATCACACCCACTGCTCACTGCTTTTGGGTTTAAACGTAGAGATACTCTGAAACGGCCTCACGTATGTCATCAAGGATCCTACACAGCTGTCCCGAGCAGCAAGACGAAATTACTTCATCCATTTGTTTGGGAACCATCGGATCATGAAGGTTGGAAAAGACCTCCCAGATCACCAAGTCCAACCCCCACCCCTCCCCACCATCCCCACCTCCCTCACGAAGGAGGAGGCGCTGCTGGTTTCCTCAAGGCCAACACTTCCCTGACGCGTTGTGCTGTCACCAAACACATCCATTTGTTCTAGGGCAGATCCCTAGGAATGAAACCGCAGCGCCAGGCATGAGGGCAGCGCCAGGAACGGGCGCTCAGAGCTGCGCTGCAACCGCTGGAAAGGAGAAGGGAAGGATCCGTGTGTCAGAAACCTCTCTCAGCTGCCCATGCAGGAGGCTGTCCTTTAAAGCTGACTCAGAAGTGAGAAAAACCGAAGTACTTAAAAGCTTAAACGTTGCGTAACAGTGAGCAGCACTGAACTCCCACAGGGGCTGCATGTGTTACATACCTGCTGAGTAATTCCCCTCACCATCACTCTACCCCTATTAAAAACGACCATTTCTTTCTCATTAAAAATAACTACCACGTCGTTAAGAACTGAATGTTGTATTTTTACAGTTATTCCAGTTTTAAGTAGAAACAGCAATCATTTGGATCTGGTTTATTAAACCAACTGCAATGGGAATTTCTTTGTTTTCAGCCCAAACGAACAAAAATGTAAGGTGAAATTCTTCAGTATCTCCATCAGATTCTACACAAAGTGCTTCCAAGGCTGTACAGGTGAGGTCTGAGACTCTCCCGGTCCTGGCACTACAACCCAATACTCACTCAAATCACTCATTTAATTAGTGACTTTCAAAAAGAGAGTGTTGAAAGCAATGGGCTCCTCTGCTGAAATAGTGGGAAGCAAGAAGAGATTTCTACTTTCATATACAGCAATCACCTTCTGTTGTATAAACATCATTGCCACGAGGAAAGAAGTTCCATTACAAAGTGGACATTACTCACTGCAAAATGAATGCTGTTGCTATTGAAGGTACTTGCAGAATCCCCAATACACATCTGGCAAGGGGAGGCCAACCCCCCGCGTCCACTGTGTGCAAACAGCACAGATCCGTGGCTTCTGGAGAGCATCCAGCATCAGTGGCCATCGGAAGGTTTGTGTCTGATGGGTTCATAAAGCTCAAAATAGTCTCTACTGATGGACATTCTCAAACAGCATCGTCAGAAACCACCCATAGCAGACCTTAGGAGAACTCTGTACATCACAGTAGCACTGCACACACCAGAAAAATCCAAGTATGTTTTTTTCTGATGAGTTTTTAAGGCTTTCCTGCCAAAGAAGCAGAATTCTGCTCTCAGATCCAAGCCAGCTACACAGAATCAAGTGACTTCATTCATTCCTCTGCAACAAAGAGGTCCCTCCAAGCACCCTTTGGTGCAATAGGTTCTGAGCCACGGATCCACCAAAAATCACAGCCGATTAACAGCAGTCAATTAACACGGGACTACTTAGGAGGGCATCTGTAGAGGTATCTGCAGTCCTGCCATCCCTCCGTTGGCAACACACAATGCCACCCAGCCCCAAAGCATCCCCACCCAGCTCACCTTGCGGACGTGACACGAGAAGAGAACATTCATGTATTTGTCTTTCCGTTTCAGCTCGGTGGCAACAGGGAGGAAGGCGCCCGTGCTCTGAGGGTGATCCGGCCTCTGCAAGAGCAAAGAGGGGCTTGTCACTCTGTGCTCACTGGGGACAGCAACTGCACGGCGTCAGGGCAGGACTGCAGCTGCACCACCTCATCGCAAGCTTCCTCCCACCCCCCTGGAGAGCAGCAGAGTTTTACGTGCTTTCAGAGGGAGCCTGAACAAAACAAAATGCTTGGAGGAAGGACGGAGTAGAAAGTATTGCAAGTTGCCTCGAGATAATGTCTTTGTTCCTTTCCATTTAGTGCTGCTTTTAGCATCCTGCTGCATCCAGGATTTCAGCCTTACACCAACCTCCCTCTCAGGTCTGGCCATTTGATGAGCCAGCTGACGGCGTTGCTCACCACCCTTTAGTGCTGTTTGGGATGCTCACTCAAACCAGGCTCGGTATGTTCTGGAAAATTAACCTGCAGTGCTCTCCCTTCCAAGAAACCAACAGCCACGTTCCCAAATTTCCACCCTTTTGGTTTCCTGAGCCCCAGACCCCTCTGACCTCCATCGGTTCCTCTGTGTGCTCACCAGTGCGATGTAATCCCCCTCCCACGCTCTCTGCAGCCCCAGATCTGCTCGGTGACCCTTCAGCACCTCCATGGCAGCAACCTTGGCCCGCAGCTGAGGTAGGTCCTTTGGAGGGATGCTCCGGATGAGTTCCCCTGCTCTCCACCTGCCATATAAAGCTCGAGTCAGGCTCACATCTGTACCAAGTGCCCTGAAGCTTACATGACACATCACCTTTAGCTCCTACCAAATTTGGCTGACACGCTTCCCCACATCCCTCTGGTGCCCAGAAGTGAACTGATGGCACTGATAGATCTGTTGGCAATACAGTTTTTGCAAGCCCATTTTTTAGCTCATTTAAAACACCATTCCTTTTTTTCAGCCAAATTTGGTCCTACAATTGAAATCTAACCAACTGTAACATGAAAGAGGACAGACCAGAACATTCGTTACTCCACCACCTTCAGCAAGAACATTGGCTCTGTAGGACCAACGCTGTGAAAAGTCTTTATCGACTAAAATTTGGTGATGATGATAATTGAGCTTATTCAGAAAGCAGGACACTACCCAATAGGTCATGGACAGCATTCAAGAGACAGCTGGGAAGAAAAACAAGGCCAACCTGCTCTAGTGCTGGTGGTATTCTGCTTCAAGCAGATGGCCCTACAGATCCCTAGAGGCCTCATCCAGCCAATATTTCCTTTGTTCATAACTTTCAGAAGATATCATTTTTCAAACTGGAATCAGAGCTCCTGACACCCCTCCTGTCTGCAATAACAAGACTTGCCAAAGAAAAAAGTCACTGGCTTTTGGTCATTAAGGAGGTTGCAATGAATGTATAAAACAACTCTTCCACACAGTGCATACAGTGGATAGCGGTATGTTGTTTAATTTACTTCAAAGTAGTATTGACTTACTATAAAAGTCTCAAGGGACTCTAAAAGATTCATTTTTCTCTCTCCTGCCATCCACCAGCTGCTCTTTTCTTTCAAAATTGATTAGAAAGTCTTAACTGGGACTAAGTAAGGAAGCGTGGTGTCCATCGTGACCAAATCTCTGAAACAGGACAATTATTTGCCTGGTCAGGGTATCAGAGCCCACTACGTGGGGAGGGGTTGATGTTGGACTTGGTGATCTCAGTGGTCTTTTCCAACCACAGCTGTTCTGTGACTCCAACATCTTCATTTTTGCTGCCCAGTTAATGTCCTCCAGTCATCTCCCCAAATTTTCCGGAGCAAGCAGGAACCGTTCAGTCCTCGCTTAGACCGAACAGAGTCATGTTCTCATTTGTACCTGTGGTAAATCGCCTGGAGCGCCTCTTCAAATCGGTGCAGCACTTTGGGTGGCGTGGGCCACTGCACATGCTTGCCATAATCCTTCATGGATCGGACGTTGCGGAAGCGCTGGGCGACCTCGTGGATGTAGGACTTCACCTTGTAGCGGCGGTAGTGCCTGAGGATCGTGAGGGCAGCCCTCGTCCTCTTGTAGCGGAGCCGAGCCAAGGTGCCCCTCCAGACCTGAGAGCCACAGAGAGGACAGAGGACGGCGTCAGAAGGAAGGAAGGAAACGCCTCTTTATTCCTCTCCATCCCTACGCACAGCAGTCATCAGCTTTAAAGAGCGAGATTTTGGCGTGCCAATAGGATTCGGCTGGGAAAACGTGGGTGGGCTGAGCTGCTCCTGGCACTGTGCGACTTGGTGTGATGGACAGTGACACGTCATGACATTTGGTGGCAGACAGCAACACATCACGATATATGATGGCATGCGATATCCACTCACAATGACAGTGACACGTCACGACATGACAACACACAACAAAGACACGTCATGACATGACGACGCACGTCAATGACACGCCACATGACAACACACATCCACGACTCACAATGGGCAATGACACGTCACGACATGACGACACACGTTAATGACAGGTCACAACATGACGACACACATCAAAGACACGCCACGACATGACGGCACACATCCACAACTCACAACAGGCAATGACACGTCACGACATGACGACACACGTCAATGACATGCAGTGACAGGCTATGACATGTCATGACATGTGACGACACATTAACGATGCCAGATGACAACAGGTGAAGTTGACTCAGGACGATGCACAGCACCACAGCAGGACACTGGGCAGTGACTCGTGACAACGGATGACAGCCCTTCGCGACACACGCTGACATGCAATGTTGACTTATGACAACACGGCTCCCTGAGTTGGTGCACAGCTGTCCTTTCCCTCCACCACCACCCACCAGGATGAAGACTGCATTTCTGCTTCCTCGTAGGATTAAACTGAAGGATAAGGAGCCTCTTGCACAGAACGAGTGCAGCACCACCCACTGCAGGCCCCGCTGGGAGCTGATGTCTCTCGAGAAACATCCCGGAGCTCCACTGATGCTATCAAGCCTTCTGGTTACAGAAGAATTAATTGATTACCACGGTGATCTCCAACAGAGCATACTCCTGATGAAGCTGATGTCAAAGGTTCTCCTGACAGCCCTACCGATAACCCTGCTGTGTGGCTGAGAACAGCCATACGTAGAAGAGGCAGAGCAGATGTGAAAGAGCTCTTCTTTATACTCTGAACATTCAAAGAGGAAGCAGAAACTTTGGGTTCCTTCTCAAGAAAAGCAAAGAACTCCTCCTTCCACCTTCTTTCAGAATCCCTCTTCGTACTCCTCCAGCCTTCTGCCCCTCCAAAACAGACCCAGGAGCCACATCACGTTGCCCAAACACCCCACGGTAACACCAAGCCGATCCACCCTTCGCTTTCAGCATGCTAAACTGCACGTGTGCAACTTTACCCCAAGATAGAAAGCAGTCCTTGATGCAGCACGAGATCACCCCACACACCATCCATTCAGCAGAACATGGTGAAGGCCAAACTGGGAAAAAGCAAGAGCAAGAAGTGCAGAAATCACTGTAACAACAGCAATACAGCAGCAGAGTGTTGTACAGCCAAACAAAACTGGCAGTGAGACAAAGGGAGATGAGCAAGGAACAGCGGATTGGTACTGAAAATCTAAACATCATACGCATAGAGCCACAGGAAAATAATATCTAACACCTTCCTTAATTGCATTTCAAAGCATTGGGCAGACGGGGGGAAGGCAGCATCGTCTGCACAGAACAAACTGGCACCAAACATACCTGCAGAAAGCATGTCAGCAGCAAACCAGATGACAAGATAAAAAAACCTACCACCAACTTCCTACTTGTTAATTTCAAAAGAACAGAAATGGGGAACGAGGGGTGCAGCGGCTGAGAGCCTTCTGACCTCCTAAACCATCACAAGAGAACAAGCACACATTTTGAGCTGTTTTGGACACAGAACGAGGCCTCAATTCGCTCCCCTGTGCTGCAGCAGACACGTTCTTGAGGAAAGCCTCTCTGGCAGGGTTTTTTTCCAGACGGGTGGAACAGAGGCACAGTAACAGATTGCCCCGATGCTGTATCAGCTGCAGCGCTGCAGAAATTGGCTTCGCAGCCAGAAGTGTCACAACGCTACCAACAGGAGCCTTCCAAACCCAATTATCCAGCCCAGGGCGTCCCTTGGCTGCACACAAACAGTCGGCTCTTAATGAAAAACACGTCCTCCAATCAAGCTGTCAGCACTGGGTAACCTCGCTCCTGGTGAGGGCCTTCCTAACAGCCGCACTGGCAGCTCGTTCCAAAAGTAATGAGAAACCAAACTCACAGGCACTGTATTTGTTTTCTAAGTTTACAGTACGTAATCATTTTTGCAGACACAAGTCTGTAACTGTCCCAGGCTGACACTGGTTGCTTTATCTTCTGACTCCATCCAGCTTCAGCCAAACCTGACAAAGGAAGAGAAAACCCCAAGAGGCAAGGTCTTACAGGAGGAATCAGTGGCAGGGGCTCAAATCAGAGTGACACTGCTGGAAGGAGTTCAAGACCATCTGCTTTGTCCCATCTCCAAATCCCAAACCAAGCTCCCAGCCAAGCACGGCCCCGCGATGCTGGGTCCCAAGCCAACAGGTAGGAGGATCTGGCAGTGTTTCAGGGGGGTGAGGATGGTGGAGGTGCACGAAGGATTTGAGGAGGGTGGGAGAGCACTGGCCGTGGTCACGAGAATAAAGCTGCGGCTGTCATCGTTGTGGAATGTCAGCAGCATGGGGCAAACCCATGGGAAGCTCATGAAAACCCTGTTGGAAGATGAGTTTTATAGTGAAAAACTGAAAAGCAGACTCAAAAGCAATCAATTTTGTTGCCAATTACTGCGGCATCCAATGACCAAGGCCAGGCTGGCCGCGGCCCTGGGCTGCTCTAGTGGGGCACAGCCAGCCCACGGCAGGTGGGTTGGAGCTCAATGAGGTCCCTTTCAACCCAGCTATCCTAGGATTCTGTGACCAAGTGAGAGCAAGAGACTTCATGCAGGACACTGTGAGAGAGAGGTCCTCCACACAAAGGGCTGCCCAAGGAGACAGGGCAGAGGTTGGGCATAGGAATGGGTAACAATCAGCACCAAAACGGAAAGAAACGGTGCATCTGAGCTCCACCTCCCAACCTTTACCCATCCACTGCCCCCTTGTGATCTCCCAGCTTCCCTTCGATCACCTCTGCCTTCTCCACACTTTGCTCAGGTGATGACAGACTAACAGGGCAATTCAGAAATTAAGGCTGAGGACGGATGGAGAGAAAGCTTTGGAAACCAGGACAAAAAGAGGTTATCTGGTGGCAACCCTGCCTGTGGCACTGGGGTTGGAACTGGATGACCTTTAAGGTTCCTTTCAACCACCCCGTGATCCTATGAAAAAGAAATGGAAGTCTCACCCACACCAAAAGTCAGACCTTATCTTAAGGGAAGCACTGAAATCTTCTCCTGAAGGATGTTTAATTCACATGGCTTTGAGGAAAAATTAATAAACTCAAATTCAAATGATTATATACGATTTAAAGCAGATTATAAACTCGCTGAGCTCCTAGCAACGATTCCTAAGATTAAATAAAGCTACTAGAACTGAAGAACTTCAACTTAGCTCATCTGAATTAAACACCAGTGTTACACTTTGGAGCAGCACTGCAACTAACCGAGCCTTGGCCAACCATTTCATGCTTGCTGTAGCACAGCACACCTCCTCCCACTGCTTTGTGATCAATATTTCATGCTGCCCTCCAGGCATCCAAACTGAAAAAGATAAAACAAAACCCAGCTAGGAACTCACAGAGCCATGAACCCTTCTGCACCGCTTTAAAGGGCCTCAAACAGGAAAGGTTATGAAATATTTAAGTCAACCTGCGCAGTTTGAGGCACTGCAAATCAGAAGCGAGCTTTAATTACGCCGCTCCTGATTGCCCTTGGAAGGGTCAGCTCCTCGCAGAGCGGTGCAGTGCGAGGCGATGGAGGCCGGATGGAACAGCCAACATCCACAGCCAGCTTTGGGACCTGCATTTCACAACGCAACCAAACTCAGATCCACCAGAGGAATTTCATGTTTGTAAATCAGAGCCTCCTGGTTCCCGCGGATCGCACTGCAGCACACACAGACAGCGAGTGGGAAGGGCTGCTTCATTTACTAAATGCTGCTTTCTCTTTTCACATGAGTCAGCTGAACAGTGCTCGTTCCATTACTTTGCTTAATAGAAACAACATCCCAATAGGTGGAGCGGAGAGAGGGGTCACCTCAGATTAATTAGATTGCACTGAGAAGGCTGTGCCCAGCAATAAATACAAAGAGCACAGGGACAGGCGAGGGGCGCATGTGAGAAGTGCGCAGGGACGAAACGGTGGACAGGGAGAAGTGACGGCTGGATTTTTCCTGCCACTCATTGCTGCCCTGCCTGAAAGCTTCCCAAAATTCTGGCAAATTCTGCTTACCTTTGTTCAAAGGTCAGGAATGCTGTGAAAGCATGCGAGGGAGGACAGCGTTCATTGTGGTGAAAGAGAAAAACAATTCCAGAAACACACTGATAAACGCAGCTCCATCACCAGACGTTTGGTTTTGCCCCACAGCCCCATAAGCCCCACAGGCCATGGGAAAAGCTCATCACCATCAGCAATTCACACTGCAGCATCCTATGAGGGAAGGAGATACGCACAGAAATCGTGCACCTTTGCCTTACTTTGGGTGACCCTGATCCTCTCTTGTCCTCCTTTACCCAACAATGAATGGATATTGATGTCTACTTCGGTTAAAGAAGTGTTTTCACAGCACGTCCTGGGTGAGGAAAGATGATAAGCAAGCATTCAGGTGTCCCACTGCACCTGCAGGGTGGGAGCCCTGCCCTGTGGCACATCCCTGACCTCTTTCTGCCAGCACAGATGCTCACCTGAAGTACGCTGTGCTGTAAAGAAGGGGGAACTCTGAATTACAAATCAGTCGCAGTTCCCTCCTGCTGCCCCCCATCAGGCGGAGCTACGTCGTGGTGATGGTAAGGGACGTTCATGGCTGATCCTCAGTGGCTCCCAACAGGACCTCAGTGGGCTCTCAGCAGGACCCCAGCACATCCCCAACGGGTTCTCAGTGGTTCCTAACAGGACCCCAATGGGTCCCAACAGGAACCACTGTTCTCCTCCTGCTGCCAGAGTCTTGCACACACAGCGCCCGTGCCCAGGGGGTGCTGGCTGATGAGAGCAATCCTCTGCTCCTCTGCACCGAGCAGTGAAGATTTAGGGAAGCGATTTCCATACGCAGCTGCACTGCTCTGATAAAACTGCTCTGGAATTGTGCACTAAATTATATTGACAAGATGCATCGCTTTGCATGATGCACGTGCTGAGCTGCTTTCTTGAACAAAGCGCTCCTCTACAAAGCTAATGAATATACGGGAACGTTTCCAAGAAAAACAACCACAGAAGCAAATTCTTACCATTATCAAACAAAGGAAGCGGCATGATGTTAAGGGTTAAGGGTTACTCACATGATGAAGCTGCTAAGATAATCACAGAATCTCTTTCTGAAAGCCTTGGGAGCAACACATCGTGTAATACATACAATTAGAAATGAAGACGTACATTTGAAATAAGCAAGAAATGGAATTGCTATCAGCAGATTTTCCTCTCATTTAAAATTACTGAAAGACAAATGCTACTGGACCCCAACCTGAGGCAGGCTGCACCTCTCCCTGCCCCCGGCCCAGTGCCATGCTTACAGGCAAAGTTACAGTTGGTTAAAGGAGCAAGAATTACATTTTTGTGTGCATTTTTAACAGCTGAAAGCAAGTTGAAAACAAAAATGAGACACAGGCAACATTGCCAGTGTTTTCAGAGCCTCTTCAGATCCTCAGTCTGAGATTTCATTTGTCACTGTGCTGACTGCTTCCTGCCGGTCTGTGACTGCCCCATCTACCGGCAGCAGAGCACAGCTGGAAACGAGGACTGGATTCGGAGCACAGAAACACCAAAAACGGCAGGAAGAAATCGCCTTCCATCTTACACAATTCCACACCTACCAACTTCAACCCACCACCCAACCAATGCAAATGCAGATGCAACCCTGGACTTCCAATTGTCTCCTTCCATGTTGGTCATACTGACTTCCAGAAGGGAAATCAGGTCAAGCACGTTGTTAATACAACAACCCTATTGGGCACAGAACAGTTTTTGAACCAGCTCTTGTATTTTGTCCCCTCTGCTGCACGGCCATTGCAGGGAGTTGGGCTAGATGACCTTTTGGGGCCCCTTCCCACTCCAACAACTCTATGACACCATATTGCTTGGAGGTTGCAAGCCAGCTTCTGTTGTACAGTCACCCCTAAGCCCAAACGATTCAGGAATTTGCCAAGTCCCATTGCTTAGAAGAGGATTTTCATAAGAAAAGCCTGAAAACGCCTTTGCACTGAAGTTGCAGAATGTAAAATTATTTACCCGGAGGGTAAAATCAGGAAGAGCTTGAGATCAAATCCCGTATTCAGAAGGGGGAGAACATGCAGGGGTCCCCTGCACAGCACCTTGGGGTCACAGCCTTGTGATGCTAAGGGCCTTCTATCAGCAGCTCTGCAGATGACCTCCACTCTGTCACCCTTCCACCCAAACTGCTGCCAGCATTGCCAGAGCCCCACAGCAGCATTTTCCTTCTTGCTGTGATGTAATTCTTGCGTTCTCGTGATGTCTGCTCCTGCCAACCCCAATACTGCTGTTGCTGTGAGCTCCCATGGGAAGAAATTGCCACCAACACACAAATCACTCCTTCCTTTCCCCTCATTTTCTATCCCTTGCCTGCCTTTGTTTCATTTACCTTGGAGGACTCAGCAATAGGTACACGCAAAGCTCCATGAACCAACATGAAAGCATTCTTCCAACCCAAACCTGTGATTCTATGACTCACCTCAAACGTTTTGTGCTCAGTCATCAGCAACACGATGAAGAAGCAAGAAAAAACAACAGGGAGCTTGAGAAAAGGTGCTTTAAGGATCGTGAACTGAGCTTTTTGATGCAGCAAAGCGAAGCTTTACCTTCTGCAGGAAGAGCACAATCCTGACGAGCATCTTGGCATGGAGCTCCTCCAAGGTGAACAGCGTTCGTGGTGTGCGGATGAAGATTTTGGTCTTCCCATAGGCAACATCGTGCTGAAACCCATGGCACTCAATGAGCTTCTTCACAGCATCTTTGTCTGAAGGGAGGTCATGGTTTGGCCAGGTGAATTCTGAGATCATCTTGTACCTGGAATCACAATTTCCAATGCACACTTGTCCTCTGTGCTCTCCAGAAGACCAACCTTCAATATCTTTTAGGCATAATGACCAGCTAAATTGAAATACAGCTGATTACATGCAGCAGATCCTGAGACAGTTTGTGTAGGAGATGTGATCCCCAAAACTGAACAGCAAGGGAATGCAAGAGGTGTGATTTTAAGGCACTGAAAAGAACAAGTACTGTGAGGAGCTCAGTTCATCGACACAGAACTGATGAATGCGATGAGCTCCATCAACAGAGCTCTGCAAAGAGCAACACTGGATCGTCCACGTATCATTTCTGGACACACAAACACAGCTGATGCTTTAGCTGCTGTATTACCCACATTCATGATCCAAATAAAACACTCTTGCAACAGACTTAACCACCTCTCTATTTAAAAGCCCATGATACAAGCACTCATGGGGCATAAATATTTTAAGCTGGTTTCTCTTTTCTGTTCTCATCAGGAAAATGTTCCTGCAGTAATTAATTCGATAGGAAAACCTTCCACCTGAGGACACTTAAATAAGGGAAACCAAAGGATCAGGACAGCACTACAAATGCATGCTTTATTAAACAGGGCCCAGAAAAAAATAGGGAGAGACGTTGGAGAGCTGAAGTGTGAGCAGGATGTTGCAGCACTGCCAAATCCTGACCTCACCACTAATTACAGCAAGGCAGGAGCCATCCTAAATCTGCTCAGTGACACCACAACCCTTCCCCTCTCCTTTTGCCTGTGCGTGGTGGCAGCTCGGAAGAGAATCACTGAGGTTGGGAAACCCACTAAGCTCATCCAGTCCAGCCATGAAGCCACCACGACTCACAGAGTCTCAGAATCACTAAGGTTAGAAAGATCTCTAAGATCCCCAGTCCAACCCGTCCCTGCCATGCCACCAACACTAAGGGTCACATCTGCACAGCTCTGGAACACCTTTGGGATGGAGACTTCACCACCTCCCTGAGCAGCCTGTGTCACTGCATCACCACTCTTCCAGAGAATAAATTGTTCTCAGCGTCCAATCTGAAGCTCCCCTGGCACAACTGCAGACCACCAGCTCTCGCAAGGCCCCAGGTCTGTAGCGTTGCCTGGGGTTGTTGTGGCTGAAGCTCAGGACCTGGCACTTGGTCTCGTTGAAGCTCATCCCACTGGCCTCAGTGCAGATCCCTTGTAGGGCTTTCCTACCCTCAGGCAGACTGACACCTCCTCCCAGCTCCTCTGCATCTGCAAACTTATTGAGGGAGCACTCAGTGCAGAGCAGATGGGATCTCGGTGTTGTTTCCATGCTGTGTAACACTGCCCGAAAATAGGCCTGGGATGCCGCTGTGGGGAAGGGCTGGGTTACAGCCACAGATGCCTCGCGGGCGCCGCTCCTCCGCTCCCCCAGGCAGCCCTTCCCAAACGCCCCCAGCGCTGCTTTATTTGGAATATCGCCGCCCTCGGGTACTGCAGGCTGAGCAGCACCAACTCTGTCCTGGAGGAGAGTTCCTTTATTTGCACAGTTGTGATCCCTTGCGATCCCCCTTCAGTAAACGCTGCTGAGCGTGCAGCTCCCACCACAGGTCACATCCGTACCTCTTCAAGAGGGGCAGGTTGAGAAGATTCAGTGCCGGCTGCACTGGGAGCACTGCTGTGGTATGCAAACGCAGCGTGTGCTCTTATCCTTTAGATGCTGATCGACCGCAGGCTCCGGCACAACAAACACTGCAGCACCTCAAAGCTCCACCACTTGCCACATGCTAATTTGGTTGGCTGGCTGCAAACAGCACTTCTGGCTTTAAGCTTACAGGAGCTCATCAAATATTCATGACAAACAAAGCAGCTGTTTATATTAATAGTAATTACACAAGTCTTAAGGAACAAATTCCACGTGCGAAGGCAGATGTGAGCACTAACCTCTGCGTAATGTTCAGGAGAACAGATACACAGGGCTGCAGGCTGTGTGATAAGCCTCACCTCCTGTTCTGCCTCAGGTATCATGGAACACCCAGGCAAATCTCCTCTGTCATCTCTCGTGGCATTTGGGTCTGACGTGGCACATCCCACCTGCTCAGTTCGGGCTTTTTTTCCTGTCCTCAGGGACTTTCCCTCATACAATTCAATAACAGAGGTTAAAACCAATTCAGTAACTGAAGAGGATGAATCCTCAGTATCTGCGCTAATTTACTGAAGCTGCAAGACAAATTACAATCTAAAACGTTCAATTTGCCACAGATCTGGTAGGAGTAACGAGGGCAAAGGATATCAGAAAGATGCTTTAATGAGGCCATGCTATTATCCCTTTCCCACACTTCCACTTTGTAAGCCCAGAGGTTTCCTCGTGTACTTGTGGTGTCACTGCACACCACTGACAGACACGGGGAAATGGTTTCAAACCGGAACAGGGGAGATGCAGATTGGGTGTAATGAGGGCAGGGAGGCTCCGGGACAGGCAGCCCAGGGAAGCAATGGGTGCCCCATCCCAGGGGATGCTCAGCTGGAGGGGCTCTGAGTGCTGGCAGAGCTGTGGGTGCCCCACTGAGTGCAGGCACTGGGACAGACAGCCTTAACGGCCCCTTCCAACTGGAACACAGTCCTATGACTGAGCGCTTCCCATGACACACAGCATCCACCCGTCCCTCTCACCGCAACCATCAGACAAGATGCAGAGAGAAAACAGCAGTTCATTAGCTCTGTTTTTTGGGTTATGCTCGGGGGAAGAACCTCATTACAATTCCCCACGGAGAGAATAACGCAGCAAAGGAGTTCAGCACGAAGAAGGGGAGCCCGAGCAGCGAGGATGAGGGACCTGAGAGCACAGCTGCCCTCCTACCTGTGAAGGAACTTCTGGTAGGTCTGGCGGTAGGCAAAGCCTGCCCTTCGCACCCTGACGTTCTCCAGCAATCCCAGGTACTCCACCTGGTGCCTGCAGCGCTCCTCGTCAAACAGCTGGGGGGACTTCTTGTCGTTGGGCTTAATGCAGCGGACGTAATAGGGCTCCTAGAGGGACAGAGACAAGAACGAGTCCACAAAGCTGGCAAAGAGCGGCTGTCACTCTTCACAACCAATCTGCTTCGACCGCACTGGGGTTCGAAGTTGATTCAGTTCTTTCTCTCCATCGTCAGCCCTTGCCATGCTCCCAGCAGGGAGAGCAGCACGCCCCACAAAGGCTCCAAGCCTGATTTCTTAAAGGCAAAACTGTTCCTTATAACCGCACGGTCTTTTATTTTTCAAGGTCAAACAGAATGGAAATGGAGATCAGCGAGTTCAGAGAAGAACCAGAAAGACTGAAAACCCAGAAAATGTGACCCAGAGGAAATACTGCATCAGTTCAGAAGGGCTGAGCCACAAAACCATGCTGGTGACAGCACCTAACATCTTCCATCCTTAATGCACCTGAAATGTAAACACAAAGAGATGCAGCAGTTCTGGTTTGGGACAAAGAAGGCTTTAAGCACAATACAGAACAGCTCAAGTTGAACATCAGCAGAACAAGCATGGGAGCAGAATGCCTGTGGAGGGGAGGAAGCCCATCAGAGGAGAGGAGCAGACTGCACACACACACAGGGAAGGGGAGCAGCGCTGTCCTCAATCAGGACTGAACTCCAGGCATTCCCAAGGTCCCCTCCAGTCCTATTTTCTGTGATTTGTTGATGACTTCGTCCTATTTTCTGTGATTTCAGGTCACCGTCCTAAACTCAGGATAATATGAAAGGCCCAAAATTGCCATTTTCCTTTCAGTAATGCTGAACAAATGGGCTCATCCCCAAATAACCCAGCTAGCCCTGACACAACATGGAAGCACGCAGCGCTGACGTGAACACGAAGCCTGCACACACTAACAAATAGGAATGGGATGAATGACCACAGCCCCAGCACTGAGACGAGACTCTAAGAGGCCCTGGCACTGCCCACAGCGGTGGTGCCCCATCCCTCACTGTGCCCAGAGCCACGGATGGTGGGGGGCACACAGCCCATGGCAGGGACTGGGAGGGGGGGCTTCCATTCCAACCCAGCAGAGCTGTGATTCCATGGCTCAGCAATCCTTAAAGTCCCTCCAACACAACTGTGCTGTGATTCCATGGCCCTGGGATCTCTGAGGTCCCTCCAAAACAACCGTGCTGTGATTCCATGGCTCTACAATCTTTGAGGTCCTTTCCAACCCAACCCTACTCAACACAGCTCAACCCAACTCAACCATTCCATGTTTCTACAATCCCTAAGTTCCCTTCCAAGCCAAACCTACTCAACCCAACCCAACAATTCCATGGTTCTACAATCTTTAATGTCCCCTCCAACCCAACAGTGCCATGAACTCATGGTTTCTACAACCACTGAGGTCCTTCCCAACCCAACCCTGGTGTGGCTCCAGCACAGTCTTCACCTGGCTTCTCTTTTCAATTCCTCAAAAAACAAAGCAGTGTTGAGAGCACAGCCTCCCCAGGACCCAGAAGGTCCCTCCCAGCCCAAACCATTCCGTGCCACCAGACAGCCAAGGGACAGCCCTGTTCTGTGGGAGGTCTTCCCCCATGCACCTCCTTCTGCTGCAGTAATTTGGCACAGCCTGATCCTATTCTATTTGCTGTGCTAAAACACAACCTGACGGAACAATTTAATGCATGAATCTCTTAAAACTCTTCATCTTTTTAAGCTTTCTCCTGCAAATTGCTGAAGGCAACAAGGTTTCCAGGGGTCCTTGTTCCCTCAGCAGGCTCCAACCAGCTCTCAGGACATGCAATGTGTGTGGGTGACAACTTCTCCTCGGCTGTGCCGTGGGAATCTGGCTGTCAGCCATGCGTCAAACCGAAGGCAGGAGCAGTCCCAGATGAACTTCCAATCCACGAAGAGGCTCCATGCAGTCATGGCAGCTCTTAGCGAGGAGGAGGAGGAGTTTGCTGGACCTGCAGCCCGCGATTTGTGATCTCAAAACACATCTCTGCCCCCAGGGAAACGGCGCGAGTCCTTCATCAGACATCACAGCGTTTGGTTCGCAGCTATTTGTTATCACTGCAGAACCCCTCCGCTGCCACAGCTCTCTCTGCCGGGGCTGTCACTCATCTCTTTGTCATTCAAAGCCCCCATGCAAAAAGATTTACCCTTCACGACTTCCAAAGAGGAGCGAGTGTATGAGAGCTGATACAAAAGGCAGAAGTCGAGATGCTGCTCTCCTTTTGGAAAACAGGAATAGGAAGTTCCTGCACAGACAGGAGATCATCTATCAGCACAATTACAGTGTAATTAAAGCCTCTCAGCAATGACAGCTAGCAGGGTAAATTCTAAAGGAGATTATTCCACGCTCACAATCCCACCAGCCCCAGCTCTTCAGGGGGATAATTATGCAGCTCCCATTATTGCACAGGAGGCTGTCAAGCCCAGAGCCACGTTTTATAAATGGAAGACTGAAATACAGAGGCACAAAGGCCCGAGTTCTGAATGCTGCTCAGTTGTCTATCTGGAATTGATTTTTTTTTTAAATGAAGCAGAGTGATTTTTAGATATTAAAGTGTTTTTGCACCACGATCCTGCTTGGGTGAATTCTGTTCCATAGTTCAGAGCACGGTGGATGGGAGAAAGGACAGGACGTAGAATGGGCAATTTGAGCTGGTTGTCCCCAAGTGGTCATGGAGTGGCACTATGGCTTAGTAGAGATGAAGCCTGTCAAACCGGATGGGAGAGGGATGGACAAGAGATAAAGATGGAGTAAAAATAAAACAGGCAAAAGGAATTACAGAGAGGGGAAAAACAAAGGGGAAAAAGAAGGGAGAAAAGGAAAAAGAAGAAGAATTAAAACCAGGATGAATGTCCAGAGAGAGCTCCTCCAGAAGCTCATCATTTAGAGCCACGTCAGCCCCAGGGCTCCCAGAGTCAGCAGTGAGGGGAGGAAGAAAAGCCACTGCAACAAGTCATCACAGACAGAGCAGCACGGCCACAACTCCGTGCTGGGCAGCACAGCCCCACGAAGGCACGGAGCTCTGCTGCTCCTCACAGCCCCACGCTACAGCAGGACGCAGCAAAGCAGAACTGTCCAAGCCAAACACCCAGCTGCCATCGGAGCTCCGATGTCTGCAGAGTTCAAGGGTTGTTTCTGCTATTCTGCTCCTGCTCAATGAATTGGCATCTCTGAAGCCCCTGAACGATGGGTTTCAATAGTGCTGATGCTGCTGATAGAATTCATTCTACCAATGAATTCCTGGACTGCCATTCCGCCCCAGGACTGCAGCAACTGCACTGCTTGGCTCCCAGGTGACACAGCCCAAAGGAAGAAGCACAAAGTCCATCCTCAGGCCCCTTATCTATGCTGCATCTGCTTTTCTGGGCACACCAAAATTCAGAGCCTTTAAAGTAACGCAGATATGAAAACAAAGCTAACATGGAGTGAGGTCCAGATTCATACGGTGAAGGTATCCACAAATACCTCAATATCCAAAAATACCACAAATATATCCACAAATAGCTCAGTGCCAACTCTCAACCTGTGTGCAAAGGGAAGGACCTTCAGATGCCCTCCTGCAGGAGCACTGCCTGTGTCAGCCCTTAAAGCAAAGACTGAAGCCCAAGCTCATCCCCCCTGCTCCAGCCCTGTGCCATAGTGCAGGTTGGCCACAGCCACGACAGTCCTTGGCCTCTGAGTGCTGGGCAGGAGCCCTCGTTAACACCTCTGTTTAATGACAGTCTTCCCTTTCGTGGGATCCAAAACGCCCTGGATAATACAGCACTCTCCAATTAACTGCATTGCTCAACAGCAAATTTGGAAACATCCAACCTCCTAACCCCAAATCCTCAATGAAAATGTAGGGGAGGTATAAATACAAGGGGAATATTTGTCCCTAAGTCTCTAACTCTGCCTTGGAAACGATTCCCCATCCTCAGAGGCTTCCATTTGCGACAACAAACCAACCAAAGGTACTTGTTTCACATCAACCAGCCATCCTTCCACGAGGCATTCTGCCTCAGGATGGTGAATTCTGCCTCAGGATGGTGACGTGCAGCTTCAGCTCCTCATCCCCCACTGTGAGTTGCAGGAGTTGTTCCAGGCAGTCTCCTGATTGCTTTGCTCTTACAAACACAAAGGCCTGGGCTCATTTCTTCAAATAAACCAATGAAGTTTTCCCACGAGGATGAGCAGAAACGTCCCACCACGATGCCTGGAGGGCAGCCCTCCCCCCCAGAGCCCCCAGCCATTTCTGCCTGTTGCTCAGGACCCTCCATGCAGGTTTACTCCCTGTTGTTCACACAGGAGATAACGCGCCCTCACCTCGCTTTCAAATGAAACGCAAAGCAATGGAACAGCACACAACCCTCACACAAAGCAGTGCTCACCAGAGCAATACTTCCTGCTAAAAACTTCATTATTCAGAAAAATAAAAAGTTTCACTTCTCGCCATCTCACACAAAGAGAAAAGAAGGAAATCACACTGAATTTTCAACGAAGATATTTAGCATTGAGAGACAGAAAAAAAATAATCTCCATGCTGTGAAACTACATCCTCTGGGCCCTCTGCCAGAAGAGCTTTGTTATTTATTTGACACAATAATTATTACCCCCCAAAGAGGGAGGCTCGACTGCAAGTGAAGGGGACACAACACAATCCAGCTCCTTTGTGCAGGGATGGCTGACAAGCGTCCCAGGAGCTCCTCACAGCTGCCCACTGCCACAATCAAAGCTCATCTCCACTGATGAGCTTGGCTCTGTGACAGACAGCAGTGACAGGAAGCTGACAGCTGTCTGTAGACGAGCACAAGTGGAGTCAATTTCCAATGGAAGCATTTACCTTTGATGCCAGGTTGTCCACCAGCGCAATCATGGAGTTCTTGAAGAGGGTAGCAGCTGTCAGAGGTCGCTTGGTGACCTCTGTGATGCTCAGTTTACCTTCGGGCCACATCATCTTCAGCACAGGATTAGAGCTAAAAGGCAAAGCTAAAGCTAAAAGAGCTAAAAGGCTTTAATTGCACGGAGCAACAGAAGGGCCCTAAGTGCTCCATTCAGCTCAACACTCAGCAGGGTGCCCAGATGTCCTTGCCACCCAAGTCAAACCAACACAACAAAATCTCTTTTGCTTTTGAGCAACGCTCAGGCTCACAGCACTTGATTCCAAGCTGTATTCCTGTGCAAAGGGGGACGTGGCTCAGTGGCTGCACTGGTGGGCGCTGGGACTGGATGATCTTAGAGGTCTTTTCCAGCCTTGGTGGTTCTATGATTCTGCAATTGACACCCTTGATATATATATGAATTACTTCATCTATTTGAGCTGACATTTTCTGGAAGCTGAGGTGAAACAGCCATGATGGATGGCAAGAGATCTGGAATAGACTGGAACAGCTTTGTGGAGCCCCTCTAGATACAGATTTTGGTAGCACCTCACACACACCTGTCAAAGGCAACTTCCACTCGTCAGTATTTACAGCAAGTGACCGCGTGCTTTAGAGCTGTCATGGCACAGCACATACGAGACCAACTCCATATATTTGCTCATTTTTCCCATCACCCCAAACCTCTCTTTCAAAACGTGGGCTTCCAGTTGGGGCCAACATCTCTGCTGCTGATCAAACGCTGCTCAGTTGCTCTCTCACAGAAGGGAGATCAGTAGTGGCACCTCCACTCCTGGTCAAAGGCACGGTGCTCATCTCTGCACAGCAACCCTGACTGCAGTGAGGTGGGACCAACAAACCCTGCACAACCTGTGCAGCTGAACGCTAGTTTCTCATAGCATCCACTCTACAGAAAGGGATCCAGACAGAGCAGACTTAAGTTCACCTCCTTAATGGTTTTATTCCTACCTGTTATACATGAGGCGCTTGAAGTCTTGAAATAAAGTGTCCTTGTTTTTGTCAATAAATCCAGAGACTGAGTAACTGCAAAAAGGAAAACAGCGTTAATGCCAGATTCGAGAGCCACACTCATGACTTCTGCCTTCAACATTTCCACATCTCAGTTTTCCTTCAGAAAATTTCCCACCAGTCACTGGCAGCGCTGAAGCTCAGCCTCTAATAAAGAACCTGGGACTGTTTTTCTCCTTGGCAGAATGCTTTGGAATCAGCAATGTCTGTCAGCAACCACTCAGCAAAGACTCCAGAATGAATGGCACCCAATACAACCACCTTGGTTACCTTTATAAATCAAAGGTAAATTTAATCCTAAGGCAAAAGGTAAAACAATAAACCAAAAAAACCTACATCGCTTCCTTCCCAACTCCTCTTTCTGCCCTGTCATCCTAAACCACATCATTTCAGTGACTGCAGACAGTGGCCACCTGTTGGAAGCTTTCTAACACTGTCCCCGCTGCTCCTCACTGCTGTCACACCTGCACATTTCAGGCCCAGAACACTTCCCAGCTGCATGGGGCAGATTCCCTGCACTGCTGGGTTAGTTTTACCACCGCCCTGCCTTCTGAGCCAGCTCACATTGGTTTGAGAATTCCAAGCCAGAGAGTTGTATAATCACACCAACAGATGCCTAAATGAGGTTTGATTAGCTCTCTACAGCTTCTTTGTATTGCCATGGTAGGCTTTGCTTTTTCCTGAAGCATTGCTTTCCCGTTCACATTCTCCTTCTGTTTCAGTTCCAAATTCATATTCTGTACAGCCACCAGCTTCAGATTTAATTGATAAGCGACTGCTGCACTCCGCAATTCTGTACGGCAGCTTCACAGCGGCAGCACTGAATCAGAGCACCCTGCCACATCAAAGCTGAAGACAGAAATAGAAGGCACAGCTGAAAGAAACTCACATCACATCTCCAGCATAGTGCTTGATTCGGAAGTCTCTGTCGAACTCCAGGGTTTTGTCAGTCGCACAGAGCTGCAAGAAATTCCACACACATTAAAACGCCGCCCTTGGACAAACAGCTCAGAGCTGCAGGCCGATAGAGGAGGTGTGGGAGCACAGCCACAATGGAACGAAGCAAATGTTGCTACCCAGCAGGGTGCACTCAGCTGTGCAGGCTGCTCCGTGACAGCTCACCAACGTGGGAGATGCCAGCAAGTGCTGAACACCATGCTGGACTCATTAAAAGAGCCGTAATGAACTTCACACGGACTGGGCAAATCAGCAGAAATCATTGGGAAAAAAGCAGAATAGCACTGAGCAGCAGCGATAGAGCTGACAGCCTTCTTGGATTCCCATGGGCACCGAGGGTTCCTATGGGCCCTACAGGTTTCCTTGAGTATTTAAGCTTCTGAGAAGGACTGGAGAAAGGGGCACAAGTGCTGCAGAGATGGGAAATGGATAACAGCAGAGTCAAACCTTGGGCTTTTGGGAAACTCTAGGAGTATGTGGGCTGTGGAACTCCTTGTCACATTGAAAAGAACCCACAGCCCTCATGCAGGAGGACTGCAGATGGATGGAGGCTGGGAGCAGTTTTCTTGCGTTTCACATCTCAGAGCTGCAGGGGCTGCAAGGGACCACTGCAGTGCCCCACTGCAACCCCAGGGCTTTCAGCCTTCCCTGCAAGGGAGATGCTCCAGGCCTGGCTGGTCTTTGTAGCTCTCTGTTCTCTCCGTTCAGCCTTCACTGCTGCCCAGTAGCTTGGAAGATGAAGAGTCAAGAGGACAAGAACAGACCTTCTCACACCCTGACCTTCACAGCCAGTTTGCTGAGGCTGACACTCATCACTTCTCTAACTCTAACCTTCCTCTAACAGAAGATTCTGGAATTCATTCACTCTCACTGCACTCAATGCTACGAAATTACAACATAATTTAAAAAGAAAAATCAGAAGTTAAAGACGTTGAGAAAATGAACCTTTGATGTTGAGAAGTACATTCACAACAGCCAGCACACATCTAGACCAGCACGACAGGGTTGTCAAGGTTGGAAAGACCACTGATGCCACCAAATCCAACCACCAGCCCCCCCCCACCACATCACCCAGTGTGACATCTCCCCTTTCCTTGAGCACCCCAGGGATGCTGCTCCCACCACCACCCTGGCAGCAGTGGCAGCACGCCTCTAAAACCTTCCTGAGAATGAATTTTTCCTCCTACTGCAAATACTGGGCAATTCAGAGAAGGACCCTTCCTTTAGGGATGTAATTTTGGCCACAAATATTCACAGTGGGAATATTTACCAGGATTTTTCCCGGCGTGTTTGGCTTTCACCAGGACAACCAAGCAGACAGCAGATCAGACATGCAGTAGGCAAACTAGGACACTACTATTTAGGGCACAGCAGCCCCTTAGAGCTTATCCACACGGAGCCAGTGTGCAACACGCTCTGCAGGGGAGCAGTGAGGCATTAACTCAGGCTGAAAGATGGGAGCTGCTCCCGCAGCATAACAGCACACGTCCTTTAACTCTTCAGGAACAGCTCTGCCCTGCACTGGGCTTTGTGGTACCCGGGCAGAACTACTGCAGTCCATGAAAGTGAAATCAAGTCCTCTGTGTCAACGCAGACTGGAAGAGGACAGCTTGGAGAGCTCAGCTTTCACACTGCCCTCCTCTATGGGATAAGGGCTCACCGAGGAAGATGTCTTAAATAACCTAAAGGACAAAGGCACGAGAGCGGGAGCAATAATTATGATGCTGAGAATTTTATGGGTCGATTTTTTCCAAGGCTCTATTGATTCAAGCGAGGAATTAGCAAGCCGGGAAGATACATCATGTCCTCCATAAACATTATTTATAGCAGCATTCCTCCTCTGCCTTCAGCTCAGTGCAAACAGCCTCCTGACAAGGCCCCCCCCGCTGAGCAATGCTGCAGTGGGATGCACACACATCATGCATGTATTTCATGTTCCCTGTACCACACAGGGACTCACGAAGGGCACTTCAGGAAAGTCACATCTGGAAGAAAAACTGATGATTTTCTGTTCTTCCCAGCCTCGGCTGAACCGAAGCACAGCCAGAGCCGCTCTGTGCGCTCAGCCTCCCCGGAGGCAGCCTTCAGCACATTTCTTACACAACCATGCTAATTCTGTATTTCTGACCTACATAAAACACCACACACGGGTGGGAGGGAGGAGGGGGGGGCAGCATCCTGAATAATGCATTTCCAACAGCGATTCTCAGCAGAGAGACATCAATATATTAAACTGCACTTCATAAATAAATGACATTTGATTACTCAGTGCCAATTCTCAGATGAACCAGGCTGGTGAGCACGTTTTCATTACGCTGCCAAGCAAGGAACGAAGCCCTTTAATTCACAATGCAAACAAAGCAAGCCGAGTAGCCTGGCAGACCATAGGCACAAGTGGAGATGAGCACATTTTGCAGCCAATGACAACGGCACAACAACCCGCAGCGCTGCAATAAGGCAGAAGTGTGAATAATTCCCTGCCACTCAGTATTACGGCAGCCTGGGAAGAATCCCACGTGAGCCGCAGCGATGCCTCCATTGGTCCTCAATGACATCATGAGATGCCAGGGCACAGCCGCAGCAGCTCCTACGATCCGAATGACAGCGGCGTGCATCGGACATCCTCGAGCTCCCTCTGCTGGGTGCAGGCCGCTCGGGGCGCACTGGGATGGCTGATTTCTGCAGCCGAGAGCTGCTCCTCCGCATTTAATTTCATACCTCGTGGTCACGATTCGACCCTGAGTCCCTCTGTTCTGTTATGTCTAAGCAATAGAAAAGGCATCGCAAAGGAGCACGAGGCTGCAGAGTACCTTTCTGCTGGAGAAATGCGCGTGCTTCCCCAGCTTGCTGTTCAGAGCCTCCAGGAACATCTCATCTGTCACCTTGCCAACGTTCATGCAGGCGTCGTCCAGGATGGCAATGATCCCTTTGTGCTGCTGCTCCACCAGGTCCACAATCACCTGGTTGTTAAAGTAATCGATCTGGAAAAGCCAGAAGCGGAGGGGTAGCTGTGATTTGCCCGGCACGAGAGCACCCACGTTACCCACTGATGGAATGGCACCCAGCACCCGTGGGACGGCTTCTCCCACTGCCAGATTCCAGAAAGCACCACTGGTGTGGACACGGATGTCCCGCTGCCTTCAAGAGGAGCCTGCTCCAGGATCCACCTTAGACCTGGTGCCGGTCCACCAACCCCTCCCCTGCCAAATCACTCACATGCTTCCAGGGAATGCCCTCCCGCTGGTACTCCTCCTGCTCCTGCTTCAGAACCAGCTGAATGAAGAGCTGCTGCAGCTTCTCGTTGCAGTAATTAATGCAAAATTGTTCAAAACTGCAGAAACGTCAGGAAAAAAAAAAAAAAAAAAAAAAAAGGTGAGTTTTCTCACTTGGGAAAGGAGCAGCACTGTGCTCCAACAACGTGTCACCTGTTGTTGTCAAATATCTCAAAGCCGTAGATATCCAGGACGCCAATGACCGTGTTCTTCCCATGCACCGTCGTGTCGTAGTTCTTCACCTCAATCACGTCGTTGATGTGCGTCACAATCCAGCAGAAGAGGCGCTCGTAAATGGCCTGCCAGGAAGCAAACATTGAGGGCCTTCCTAACGTCACCCATTCCACACCCACACCTTTTGATTTCTTAGCAAAGGGAGGACAACTGCCACCCCTGTGCTACCAGCCTCCCACCTTTCCACCACAAACGACAGCACTTTGTTTCCACGCAGTCCTAAAGGCTGCTCCTCCACCCTATACCCATTGAATTTAACTGCTGAGGAAGTTGAGAATCCTATTTCCCAAAACATTCAGCCCTATACAGCACTAAAAATGCACAGTGATGAAAGACAACTCCATAGTGAATGTCTTCCACAGGCATGGCCGCTCTGATCCACCTCAACCAACAGCAGCGTGTTCCACTGTTATATGAGATCAGGTGAAGAAAAAGGAGATTCCAGCTCACTTTTGCAAAGGCATCTCTGCCATAGGTGGCTTCCTGCTCAGTGTGCTGCTTGTCGATGACATCCCGGCCCGTAGCGACAGTCCGGAACAGAAGGGCCTTTTCCACCAGCTCAGATTTTGTCGACAGCAGGTCTGCAATGTTGGACACAGCCTTGCTGTTCTCTATCAGGGGCGTATCGCCATCCACGGAAAACTTCAAGTTCCCCTGCAAGAAGTAGCAAGAAAGTTAGATTTCTCAATCATTTTTGTTAATATGAAACAGAGGAGCCCATCTTTTATCTGCCATTCAAGCCAGAACAATCTCTCACCACATCAGAAGGGTTGGCCTGCACACTCACACGCTTCCACAGTCAGCGGAAGCAGCAGAGCCTGACCCAGAGCAAAGAATCCCCGCTCAGAGCTCAGCTGAACTTGTGGAAATCAAATCACAACAAAGACTTTGGGCAGTTGAATTCCTGTCCCAAGATTCTGAACCGCAGCCTCACCCCCGCGGGCAGAGAACTTTACCAAGTGAAGAATGACTGCCACGATTTTGTAGACAGTCTGAATCTCCTCTTGCTTGAAGCCTATCACCTTCATGGCATCAGCAACTGCCTTGAACTCAGCACCATCGTTGATGGAACACTGCAGGAAGGAGATGTTTGGGACATGAATTGAGAAAGCAAGGGGGAGCAGTTTTAAAGTGAGACAGGGGAGGTTTGGGTTGGATATGAGGAGGACATTTTTCCCCCAGAGGGTGGTGAGGCACTGGAACAGGTTGCCCAAGGAGGCTGTGGATGCCCCATCCCTGCAGGCATTCAAGGCCAGGCTGGATGTGGCTCTGGGCAGCCTGGTCTGCTGGTTGGCGACCTGCACACAGCAGGGGGTTGGAGCTGGATGAGCGCTGTGGTCCTTTGCAACCCAGGCCATTCTGTGATTCTATGATTCAAAGACTCTGCAGCCCACAGCAAACAGAGAGGTAATGCAGTATTTTTCGGATGCAAAAAATTGCTCTGAGATCGACTGATCCCAATGCCATGCTGTACACCTGCATATCCCACTGCTTTCCCAGTGGAATTTAAAGTGGAAGGGCAGAGGCTGCTCATAAAACACAGAACAAACAGTGCAGTCACAGACGCCACGAGTACTGCTCAGCACAGACAGCACATTTGTGGCCTTTTCTCTTTTCTGTGGAGTGTGCCACAGAGTTGTAGGGCTTGGAAGGGACCTCTGGAGAACAATGAGCCCCAGCATGCAGTCATCTCCAAAGTCCAGAGCTCTGCCACAAACACCATTACAGTGTCGCCTTCCCATAACACTGCTCCCCACTTCTGCAAGCTCAGCAGTGATTCAAACATTTAAGAAGCCTTTACAACTTTAAGACAAGTCTCCTGCCACTCACCTTGAGCTGTGCTCCAGGAGAGATGTAGCTGTATGCAGATGCATCCTTCTGCAGATGTAGGGAGCGCAGCATCTGGTCAGACCCCCCCTGGAGGAGCTGTGTTTGAAGGAAATCAAACAGAAATCAAAAAGGTGAATCAAAATAAAGAAAATCCTTCATTTTTTCCACAGTAAATCTACCTTTTTTTGTAATAGACAAGTTCTTTTTCTTATTTACCTGCTTGCCAAGCAAAACCATAAAAACATGCCATGTGAGAATAAAGGTTACAGTAATAGGTTGACCACTTCCCCCAAAGGACACATGAGGGAATTGCTGTACAGAGTGGAAGACATTAAAAAGAACTCAAAGAAATAAAGAAAGCAAACTTGGTGTCATAAAATTGCTTCCATATGAAGTAAAGGCCTCGAGAGAACACAGAGGGGTTAGGCGGATTACAAACAACAGTAGCCAAAGTCCAGCACTCTGCCACACCTGCCTGGTTACTCTCAAGTTTGCAGATGTATCAGCATGGGACTGGAGATGGAAAAGAGAAACCTCCCCATGCTCTTCCCCTCTTCACACCACTACACAGGATCAGCTGCAACAGGGGAACCCTCTGCAAAACACACAGGGTGCGAAAGCTCTACCTGCCTGCCTGCATGTCTGGGACCCGACTGGATACCAACCTGGTAAAAAGAGTGAAAGCTCCGCTCTCCTGGCTGCTGCACGATCACACGAGACTGCAGGGAGAGAGAACAGCAGGTGGGTATTTCTGCATCTGGATGCTGAGCACTGGAAGCAAAGCTCAGCTGAGCACAGGCAGAACAGCTCCAAACCAACCTCCTGCTGCACCAAGGCCATGCTGAGCGCTGCCAGCGAGGCGCAGCCACAAGCTTTCATCAAAAGAGCAGAGCAGTGCTTCTGAGGCACGCAGCGGCCAACAACTGAGCTCACCTTTTCCAGCAAGTAGTTGTTGATGTGGCCACCGATTGGGTCTCCTTTGAAGTCGAAGTTGATGTCCATGTACTTCCCAAAGCGGCTGGAATTGTCGTTACGGTTCGTTTTGGCGTTGCCAAAGGCCTCCAACACACAGTTGGATTTCAGCAGGATGTTCTTCACTCTTTAGTACAGATAAAAGAGAAGAGGATGAGCTCTGTACCCAAACCACAGAACTTTTTTGCAAGCATCTATAGAGATGTGAGCAACAGCAGAGATGCTCTTTGGTTTTGTATTCAGGTAGGTGTGTAAAACATCAGCAACTCCCCAGGAAATCAGCTGGGAGCTCCTGGTACTGCTCCTCAGAGCTGAGCAAAGGGGAACCAACGATCCCACTGCAAACAGCAGCAATCAAAGCACAGCTCCTTTACACAGACAAGTGTTGGAGGTAATTTCTTGACGTCTTTCACCAACATTGGGACAAAAAGAACTCAAAATAGATACTCAATCTGTTTCAGTAGAAAGCCATTTTCTTTAGGAGTGACAGACACATTGCAGTTCAGGAGTAGCAGACCCTAAAGGACACAGAAATGCCCCTAGTGCTTAATGTTCTATTCTCATTCACATATTTCAGGCAAGTTGCCACTGGAAATGTGATTTTGAGATGCTGGTTCAACTTTGGAAGTTTGAAGGCTTGAGTTCTTCCTCACTTTTCTATGGGTTGTTAGCAAGCAATATTGCAAAACTGCCAGAAGAAAAATTGTGTCTGAAGAAAATGCTGCCAGATCAGCATGCAAGTAGGAGATTGTCAGTAAGACAGAAAGAGACCCAGGGACAAAGCCAGGACCCCTTTGCAGAGCCCTTACCTTTCCACCTCCGCCCTCTGCCCCGGGTTGGTGATGGCTGCAATGTACTGCATGATGTACTTGCTGGCTTCTGTTTTCCCAGCCCCGCTTTCACCTGAGGGCACAGAAAAGGGACAACAGACTGAAAATACCAAAGTGCATCACTGAGCAGCACCCCAATCCTACCATGATGATGTCTGGGGCTTTTTGGTTTTGTTCGTTAAAGCAAGTTTATTTGTGCCTGCTGCTGCTGCTGCGCGGTTTGATGTAAGGTTTCCCAGGTCGGCACAGAGCATCAAAAGGAATATTGTGAGAGGAGAAGGACTGGCAGCAGCAGAGCTGGGAAATGCAGCACAAGGGGCCACTGTTCAGCACATATCTCAGCTTTTCAGAGCCGGGGACATCAAGGAAACGGAGTGCCAGGATCCAGATAGCGACCATTCATGGCACAGACTGCGCTCCTGCTGTCAGCACCGTGATGCACAAACAGCCTGAACAGAGAACAAAGCGCTGAGCAGCCATCAGAGGGCAGAGATCAGCACTTCTCCGGGGTGACACTTCACACCGCTCAACCTTCTGCACGCAGAAATGACCAATGTCAGTGACACATCCACTGGCGAGGCTGAGCCAGCCGCTGGCAAACCTGCTGCTGGCTGGTCTTGAAGGTCCCCTCCAACCCAAGCCGTTCTGTGACTCTACGACACCAGCCCTTGGGTCAGGTAAGCGTTCACCATAAGGAAGAGCTCTCAGCTCACCCGAAATCACAATGCAGGTGTCCTTCGACCTCCTCTTCATCGCTTTGTACGCGGCGTCAGCGATGGCAAAGAGGTGGGGTGGCCTCTCGTAGAGCTCCCGGCCCTTGTACTGCTCGATCGTGTCCCGCCCGTAGATGTTCAGGTTCTTGTAAGGGTTCATGGAAACCACCACTTCTCCAATAAAGGTGTAGATCCGTCCTTTTTCAAACCTGGTTGAGGCAAAAAGGGAGAAAGATCAGGAGAAATTCAGCACGTTTTCCAAGTGGGCTGCCATTAACTCATCAGTGCGTGGAGTACAGCCAGCTGCAGCAGCATGGCCCATGCTGACCCAGCTCTCCATGGAAAAAGGAGTACGACCCAGCAGCTCAGAATCTCACCCTGCACGAAGGAAATCTCTACTGCTGTTCCACTTACAGACGCACAGTGGATCAGATTACTGCCACACCAACAGACTGACTTTGAGGACAGCAAAGTTCTGGCTCACCAGCACACACAAGCTGGCTTCAGGCATCACCAGGTGTCTCTGCTTCCATCAGTACGCTAACAAAAACAATTCTGAGATTTAATTCTTATCATTGGCACTAAGCAAGGACGAGTGAGACGAGCGGTGTATTTAAGCCTCACGACATTAGATGGCACCATCACACCTCTGCAGGCGAGGAGGTGCAGCACAAACACCAGCAATGCTCGACTGAATTTATCACCACCCCCACGTGGTGACAGCTGTGACATCCTCTACCATCCACCCGAGGTTCTCTGCAGGGTCGTGGGACGCTTTGGGTGTAGCAGGTGTGACAACCTCGAGAAAGGCAATCCAGGCACCAGCACTCCACGTTCTCAAAGCCACGCTGCCTTCAGCTCCAAAGTACTTACATGGAAAGTTACAAGAACTGCAAAAGCTCTGTTTGTTCCCGCAGTCCCAATCCGCACTTCCCAAAACTTCACAAGTAAAGTTTTTCACATTTCTGAGATAAGCTGCTTGGAAGCTACCAAAAATGTATTAGAAAAGAGAAGGCAATAACAATTAGCATTACCAACTGCAGCACAGCAGCTCTTCCCAAACTACTGCTACAGAAAGGATGGGTAACACACAAGCAACAGAGGCTTATGGCACAGCCCCGCAGCTGGAGGGTGCACGGTAGAGGGAGGAGGAGGAGGATGGAGTGACAGCATTGTGGACAAATGGAGGGCGGCTGCTGTGGCTGCCTGCAGTTGTGCGAGGCCTCTGGCACGGCCCTGCACCACGTCCCCATCTCTGCGCTGGAGAAAGATGGGATGTGAGCTGCACCAAGGGCTGGCTGGATGGCTGCAGCCACAGGGCTGCACTCAGTGGATCCACGCGCAGCTGCCCCAGGGGCCGTATTCGGTGCTGTTCAATGCCTTCATCAGTGACACAGAGCCGGGATCGGTGCACCTCAGCTGCTGCAGGGGACGCCGAGCTGAGCGGTGCAGCCACTATGAGAGGAGGAAGGGAAGCCGTGCAGAGGGACCTGGACAGGCTGCAGAACTGGGCACACGAGAGCTCAGCGAGGTCCAACACGGCCAGGTGCAGGGTGTCAAGCTGGGGCCAACCGAGCCCTGCCCACAGCACCGGGATGGGAGCAGACGAGCTTTAAGGTCCCCTCCAACCGAAGGCACTCCGTGTCTCCCTGAGGAGAGGTTCCCTGCGGGCTGGCAGAAGTGCATCTCAGCCAGTGTGACTCTCAGCAACACTCCTGCTCACCTCCTGCTCCCTCCTCCCCACTGCCCAGCACTGAGGCTCCCCAGTGCTGTGATCCGAAGCTCCCAAGCCGCCCCTCGCTGCTGATAAAGCCGCTTTTCATCCGCCGGCTGCGGCAGCCAAGAACAGCAGCGGCTGTTTTCCTACCGCATTGCTCTGCTCTGAGCCCTGCTTTGCTTCGCCCGAGGAGAACTCGTGAAAACTTAAGCAAACTTAAGCTGCCCGAGGTGTGAGCAGCATTTGTGTTTGTTTCTGCTGCAAGGAGGGGTCGCTCAGCAGAGCAGAGGGGCTCTTCGGGTGCCCCAACATCCACTCAGCAGCGGGATTTTTACTGAAAGCCACGCACAGAACATGTGTTGAGAGGAAGAGCTGCCCTGCTCCTGGGAGCTGACACTTCCAGGGTCAGGCCCCTTTTGTGCACATCACCACAACCCCATCCTGCTGCACGGCGAGGCCGAGGAGGAGAACTGACCTTTCCACTTATTAACTCAGCACCTCAGAACCAACCCGCAGCGAGGGGACAGGTTGCAGCTGTATACACGCAGACGTCCCACCTTCGTGTCTAATTGCCACTGGAAAACATCACACAGATCAGAGCTGAAGCAGAAATCTTCGCCACCAGAGAGCACTCACATTAAGGGCTTCTCCCACCTGACAAACACTGCAGTCAAAAATAAAACTGCTCTGACCGAGGAAATGATGCAACTTGAAATGCACTCAGTACAAATAAAGAAAAGAGTTAGCTGGCAAGGCTGGGAACCCATTCTGCAAAACAACATCTGCAGAATGCAGACAGTCCAGCAAAGGCACCCTACCATGAGAGCAGACACCGCCATCCACATTACGTGGGGAATTCTTCATTAATCATTGACTTGGCAACTCCTCTGCTCTTCAGGTGTTTATGCACAGTGATGAGATCCCCTCTCAGCCCTCTCTTCACTGGGTTGGACAGCCCCACATCCCTCCGATCTGGCTGTTCCCCAGATCCCTGCCATCTGTGCAGCCCTGTGCTGCAGGTAACCCCTGCCTGCCCGGCACCGGGGAGCCCAGCACTGAACACAGACACGGCTTCCCCAGGGCACAGCAGAGGAGAGATCACCTCCCCCTCCCTGCTGGCTGTGCACAACGCACTCCCGGGCCCCCTTGCCTATCCTGGCCTCCAGGGCATGCTGCTGGCTCATGGCCAACCCCTGGCCACCAGAACTCCCAGGTCCTTCTGCTACAAACCCCTCCTGGTTTGGGTTACCCCCCCATGGCAGCTCTTTGCTATTTCCTACCACCCAACACATGTAACATCCTATTTCTGCAGGCTTTGACTCCATTCTCACAGCACACGCAGGAAGATGTCAATTAAAACCTGTTTCACTAAGAGATGTAAGCGCACAGTCGAGGATGGGCTGCTGAGGGTCTTGAAGCTGAGTGCTGGTGGTGAAACTGCATTTACCTGGACTTAAATGCTACTCAGACAAGCGTGCCTTTCAGTGACACCAGGTCTGCCTGCTGGGCGTTCACTGCTGCTTGAAGCCTTGCTCAGGTAACCCTGAGCAGATATCAGACAGGGAAGAATGCTTTCAGCTCCTTCACAAAACTGTTCACAAACTGCATGACAGCCAGTCGCCCTGGTCAGAAGAGGGCTCAGACAAACAGGGCTTGTGTTGGCAGAAGCAGAGCTGAAATATTTTTACTGCAGCTGAAAAACAGACCAAGGAACTGCCCAGCGTTACCTCCTTGCTCTCAGAAAACAAACCCAGCCTGTTGCGATGCTCGCTGGGCATGTCTGCAATGTTTTCATCCAGAAAAACTGCAATTTAAGCTTATTTAATGGGCAGGTGAATTTTTTTTTCTTGCAGCTGTCCCGCATGGACTCGGTTTTTACATGCTGCCAGCTTCACAAAATAGGAAATGCCATTCAGTGTGCATTCTGCACCACTCCTTTCCTGTCGGGAGGGAGCAGGGAGGGCAGGCTGAGGAATACTCCATTCATCTGCACTCTTCACTTCAAGAACCCTTCGTCGTGACATCGCCATTGTTTGAAATAAAACAGTGCACCAGGAGCTGCGGTGCCACGTCGTCCCAGCAAAGCCACGCTCAGGAAGACAGCTGTAAGCTGAGCAGACTCAGCCCAGCACAGCTGACCCGCAGGTCACAGCTCTGCGAGTCCCAGGGTTGGGGCAGGGGAAAGGGAAGGTGGGTGCTGACCTGGCTGCAATGAATGCTGAACGAGGGCTGGGGCCAAGGAACGTCGCCGAAACGGAATACTGAAATCCCTCTCCTGAAGTATGAAGTCAAAATACTGACCTTGCACTGAGAAACTGCCAAACCACTAAACACAGGAGTCACTGAGCCCTGGCTGCTGCGTGCGTCAGCGGGATGAGCTGCCTCTCCTGCAGCAGGGAAGCGCTGCGCTCTCCTCTTACAGCTAGAAGCAGAGCAGAAGGCACAAGCAGACCTGAAGCAGACAACACGAGAGAGGGCTTCTGACAAGCTTTCGGGCAGAACACAACGCCTGGGATTCCTTCTCCCATCCACACCTGGGGAAGCTGCTGCTGAGCACAGGCAGAGGAGCTCGCTGCTGGTTTCTCTGCAGAGAGCACCAAAACACACTTTTCCACGTTAAAAGTTTGATTTAGACCACATGAAATCCCAGTGCAATAATTACATGGCTCTGCTCTGAGCCCTGAACGACCCCGAGGCTGAATTATCCCAGGATTCTGTATCTAACCAAGAACGAGGCAGAGGACAGCAATGCAACTGCATGGTCCATAGCCTCTAATAGCTGTCAAACAGCAGCTCAACACTTAAAGCATATTAAAGGAAAAAGGGGAGGGGGACAAGGTGAAAAAGAGGAAGCACAAACATCTGGTAGGTTCTTCCATCTGCTCCCATCCCAGGTGACGTCAGCCACAGCTGTGCAGCGTCCTCCAAGAGAACCAACTGAACTGCATGAGAGCCTTCAGAGCACTGCGCAGCAGGGCAGGCTGATGCAGCCCCTCTGCCTACACTGGTAGGTGAGCACCATCCTGCCAGGGAGCATCAAACATCCCAATGTTTGTGCAAAAAAAGAGGAGGAAGGGAATGGACTCAGCCTGGCAACCATAGACTTGAAACTGGAAGTGCTGTGTCGGGAGAGCAGGATCTGGGCAGAACAGCTCAGTGGAGGCAGCAAGGAGCAGTGAGGGGCATCGTGCAAATGATAGGCACCAAATTCTGCCCTGCTTCAGCAGCGTGTGAGCTCCGCAATGCAGGTTTGTGGGAGCAGCGTCCATGCAAAGGCGCTTCTAACCACCACGCTTCCTTCCAAGGCTGCAAATGGAGCTGTAAAGTCCTGCAACGCATCACAAAACGGCAGCAAAGCAAAGGCTGTGGGGCCACCTCAGCTCCCACTTGTTCCACAGGCTGAGGTGCCAAGCTTCAATCGGAGCATTTCACAAGGACCTGCAGCCAGCCACGAGCTGCTGACACTCAGATGCTCCATTGTTCTGTTGCAAAGAGATATTCTGCATCTGCTAAAGCCGTGCCCGGGGATGCTGCTGGATGCTCCTGAATGCAGCATTGTGCACACAGCACTCAGAACCCCCGAGTCATCTGCACACTGCTGGGAGAGCAGTGGGACAGCACGGGGCTCAGTGCCACCAAGCCCACATGAAGGGGAGGAGAAGGCAGGGGAGGAGAAGGCAGGGGAGGAGAAGGCAG
>NW_024884953.1:62404-80435 GCF_019232065.1 Centrocercus urophasianus
CAGGGGAGGAGAAGGCAGGGGAGGAGAAGGCAGGGGAGGAGAAGGCACGGGAGGAGAAGGCACGGGAGGAGAAGGCAGCAATACGTGGCGTGTTTCAAACATCCCTGTGGATATGGCAGCCCTGGGTGCAAGCCTGATAAGCAAATGGATTTTCCCCACAGTTCTGTATTTCACTTTACATTCTTTGAATGAAAAAAAGCCATCTGAGAAGTAGGAGGGCTGTTATTTGTGCATCCATCACTCAAAGCAAAAGCAGTGAGTGCCGGATGCCAGCTGCACTGAGTTGTTACACAGCCATATTCCAAAGGAAACATCAGCAATACGGAAAAGGACTCAAACTGCTGATTATTAAAACAGATTCATACACCACTCTTTTTGTTTGTTTGTTGTCAGTTATCACCAAAGAGCTCGCATTCACTTACATCTCCGATTGCTCCCCTTTTTCCTGCTCAGACAGCCATGCTGGCAGGCAACTGGAATGTTATCATGACAAAGAGAATTGCTCTGTAGCAGCCGTACTGCAGCTTCCACCAGCAGCTTCAAGTCTTTGCTGTCGCTGAACATAACTGCACAGGTTTCCAGATTGAGTTTGCTATCAGTCCTGATCAATCTTGTTTTAGACATCAGTTTAATTAAGTGCTCAGAGCTACAATCCATCCTCCCCCAAATGCATCGATGCTTCTTTCCCCCCTGTGAGCCATCAGCTGCTCAGCCCTTCCAGAACAGCCAGAAAACACAAAGGCAAGCCCTCCTCATCAAGGGGCTTTTAATCCTTCAGCAATCACACTCTGCCAAACTCTTTAAACCTTTTACATACGTACATATGGAAACATTACAGCATGGACAAAACCTTTCCAATGTTCTCTCCATTCAGCTCAGTAAGAGCACACACCTGCAGTGCTTGGAGGCAATGAAAGAGGTTCTGATGGACCCGCAGATAAAGAGGGGCTCCAGCACTTTGTTCACAGCACTTCCATGCAGTGCCAAGGAATTACTACAAAGCCTGACTGTGTCCAAAGGAGAGCAGGATATGTTTATGAAATGACTCTTTTTCCTCCTGAATATATTTGAGAGAGACTTACAGGAAAAGAAATACAGCTTAGTGATGTCCTGTTCACTGCATCACTGCCCTTTGAGAAAGGGAACAAAGGGATCCGACACTTTGGATGAATAGCACTCCTGGCCTTGCAGCTTGCCAGCTCTGGAAACAGCCCCATATATTGGGATATGAGGCACTGAGATAAGCTGTGCTAAAGAGCACAGGTCGTTAGTGCTGATAAGCAGCCAGCACGAAACAAGGTCGGTGGTTATTGCCATATCTTCACTTCTCTCAAAGTCCCATGTTACAGCAGATAAAGAACAGGTAATTACACATCATGCCGCTCTCTTGTGCCAAGAAGTTTAATCTTTGGAACCTGCTTGCTGGTGTAGCACTATTTCTGCCTGGGCTAAAGGAGCTCAGCTCAGCCCTCAAAACGCAGTGGATTGAGCAAACAGAACCCCTCAGATACAGGAGAAATCCTTGGGTGGAATGGAGAGAAGAGAGGAGAGGAGGCAGCCTGGAGGGAGAGGAGAGCACAGAGCGTCCCATCACTCTGGTGGGGGGACTCTCAGGATAATCAGGTCCACCTGTTTTCAGTCCTTCTGCCCTACTGAGATTTCCCTGCCTTCATCTCCTGAGTCTTGACTGTACCTCCCTGGTGTGTCCTTGAGCCTCCTGCACATCTTCCTGCTCACCTCCTGCTGCAAAGGCTCACCAGCAGGGCTCTATCAGCTCTTCACAGATCATCTGCAAGGCAGTGTAACACAGTCACAGTGCACTCAGCTGTTAATACACAAACTGACACACAGCACATTCAAAAGCTGCACAGAAGTGCCCAACTCATGACTTAAACACCAGCTCCTGCTGCCCCGCTCTGTTTTCCCATTGCCCTGACTGCTTGGTAAACATGTCATTACAGCATACAGGCTGAGCAGGGCACGTGTGACGTGTTCACACCTGCTCCCCAGATACAAGCAGAGTGTAACAGAACAAAAGTATCAGGAAGTGTTTCGGAATGCTGCTGGATCCTACCAGCATGTTGGTCAAGCAATGAAACCCAATTCCCAAATCACTGTGTTGCACAAGCAGCAGAACCCAATCCCAAATCACCATTCCATGAGCCAAGCAGTGGAACCTATGCCTAAATCACCTCCACACGGTCCAAGCAGTGGCAACCATTCCCAAATCAGCACCATGCTGGCCGAGCAGTGGAACCCATACCCAAATCACAGCTTGTTGGCTGACAGTTGCTTAATGCTACCACAACTTGAAGCATTTTCTTCCCAGATAACCCAGGAGCACACAAAGCACGCTGCTATTCGACAAATCCCTGCAACCCTTATAACAACCCAAAGAAATAATCAAAAAACTCACAAGAGACCAATTCCTCCTCTTCGGAAAGGACTCTAGCAGATTGAAGAATGCTTCTTATTACACGTCCACCCCGTAACCCACATCAGCAGACCGCAGCCCTTCACAAGCTGCTGCCCATTCACAACAGCACTTCTATCACAGCCCCACAAACCCTGAGCTGCTTCACGGCCGCTCGCCTCCTCTCCCCATCATCACCAAGTGCAGAACACGCCGCCTTCAGCCGCCAGCAGCAGCGCAGCCATCCAGCTGGGCACTGCTCCCCAGCCCCAAGGCGTGCGGGCGCCCCGCACTGCTGCTCTACCCAGCACTGAACCCCAGCGAGAGCACGGGGAGCTCTGCTGGAGGAGACAGACAGAGCTGGGCCCAAAGGAGCAGAGCGAGCAGCCGTGAATGGGTAACCAGCCCGGCCTGCACACACAGCTCTGCAGCAGGAAGGGCCAAGGGGAGCAAAACGAGCTGCAGTGTGAGCAAAGGCAGCTCATCGCTGGCGGCTGTGGAACCGGCAGGACGTCTGGCAGCCCCGCACACTGTGGGATCAAGGTATTATTTCAGCCATTGACAGACTGCCCAGCGAGGCACCCAAACAAAAGTCTGCTTCAAAGACAAAAGTCTGACAGCACAACTCGCTGCCAGGAGGGGCTGCAGCCACAGGCACTGCTCCTCACAGCTCCATCCAGCAGAGCTCAGCGTGGGCACCAGGGAGCTCTGCAGGAAACCAGGGCAACAAACAGCCCTGAGTGAGCTGCAGTACCTGCAGGCAGGAGAGCTTTGAGCAGGGAGGGAAGCAGGCAGGGAGATGCACTCTGCTGCTCTGACAGCACCCAGCTCCTGTCCAGCTCTGTCCCCACAGCCTGAGCGCACAGGGAAGGGCCCAGCAGCAGCCAGCTGCTCCCAGAGCACACTGCACTGCAGCGCAGCCCCTCCACATTGCTTGAGAAATCCTGTGTCAGCAGCACGCATGGAACCCACCTGGTGCAGCGACGTCCTCCTGCTCCCACTGAGCCGCTGCCCTGACCAGCAGCTGAGCACGAAGGCGATTTCCTTCCAGTGCGCAAGCACTTCAAATTCTGATTCTATCTAAGCTCTCTCCCACAACTGTCAGTTGGTGTCAGGAGTCCCTAATGGAAGTGCAGCTAACGGGGCTGAGAGGGCATCGCAAGGAAAACCCACCAGGAACCACCCATCAGCTCCACACGTTGTTCCAGGCTGCCTCGACTTTCCTGAGGAGAAAAAAAATAAGAGGGGAAGAAAGAGAGGGGGGAAAGAAAGAAAGAGGGGGGGAGGGACGGGAGTCTGTGCTACAGAGGCATTGCCTGCACCTCTGCTGAGCTGGGAGCCGGGCAATTGGTGTCCCCTTGGAGAAGAGCCCAAGTACAGAAGCAGAACTGCCCCCTCCACGTGACCAGCAGTGACCCCCAGGCTCCCCCAGAAATGCCTGCCGGCATATTTGGCAGTGAGTTTGGAACAACGGGCTCGGTCTCACACCCCAACTGCAAACACATCCTCTAATTAAGTTTCCACAGGGCCCAGCAGAAAGCAATCCGAGGGGACAGGCAGCTGCTGCCCATCCCGCACAAAGGCGATGTTACGGCCATCCAGGCTCTGCCCGGGGAACCCAAGGGACAACAGCACAGGCTGCACAGAGCTGGTGCGGCGGCGGATGGCCAGGGGCTGATCGCAGAGCAGCACTCAGCGCGGCCGCTCGTGATTCACCGCGCGGCTCTGAGCATAACCATTGTTTTGCTTAAAACACGTCCTCCCGGGGCGCAGCCATCTTCACTCTTATTAAGAGAGGTTTTCAGCTTTCATCGCTATGGAGAAAAGTCTGCAAGTGAGCGCAGCACACCCTGAAGGCAAAGCGTGAGGGAGGAGAAGAGGAGATGCGGAGGGCTGGATGCGCCCAGAACACAGCGGTGCTCCACAGCTGAATAAAACCAACAGAACCCAAAGCGCCCGAGCTCCCAGCAGCGCCCCACCAGTGCTGTGCTGCCCTCCTGCACAGCAATCATGGGCGGCGTGGCTGTTTGTGCTGCCGGCTTCCGTATCGAATGTCTCACTAAATAAACAGGCTGCTCGAGTAGCTTGAACGCTCCGGGCTGAGCCAAGGCAATACAGCCACATATGGAAGGTGGGGTGGGGTTGAGGAGGGTCGGGTAAGGCTGAGTCGGGGCTGCTGGTGATGGTTGTTTCGTTTTGCCAACCAGCTTTCCCACATTGCTTGTGGGACTCAACAATGAGCCAAGTCTTTGGCATGGAGATGTACAACATGTGCTTTGGTGCTGCACAGAGGATGTGCAAACAGGGTGGGAGCTGCTAGTGGAGGTTTCTGACATGTTAACAGGCAGGCTGGGATGGAAGGGATTCCAAAACAGGGTCAGGATGAAAGCCGACCATAATGCTGATCCCAAAGTGCCTGGGCTCTTCCAGGCCTGCCCCCATCCCAGCACCTCCTGGCCATAAGAGCCTGCTGATTTGCTCCGTCCTGCAATTTACGTTGGTTTAATGGTAGACGTTAATGTACCGCTAGCAGTTTCTTTCCTTTAATTTAGTCAAAGCCCTAAAAATCGCCCTCAGAGTTCACCAAATTTGCAGCACGTAACTGATGTTAATCATTCCCAGATAGAGGACAATGAATTACAACCAAAAGGGTTATGATGTCAAACGAGACCCACGCGGCCACGGCCCAACTCAGCAGCTCCCATAACTCAACAACGACCACAGGATTCAGGAGAGCACTGAGATCCACACTTTGGACTGCTGGATCTCCCCACAACATCTGCTAACACCGCGACTCTGTGCTGGCACCACGGCCACCCTGCACACAGGGAGGTGACCCACGCCGTGCTGTGCAGACACCATCCACCACCAAAGCCTCCTTGGTTTCCGTGCTCCCTGCTCCCCGCGGAGGCCCCACACGGCTCTGCTCCCAGCCCTGAGCCCCCGTTGGGTTCTCCCCTTCGGAAAGAAGCAGCTGAGAAGTTCTGGGTAAAAGCACATCTCGGGTTGGGCACTGAGCAGCCTGCCCCCGTGCCACGAGTCTCCAAAAATGTCAGCCCTTAATGGGAAACACGCTTCCTATCGAGCGACTGCAAAAACTTCAGCGAAGCCTCTGCAATTAGCTCCGACCTGCTGCTATCACACCTGGCTGCTGCCGCCCTCCAGGGGCTCGCACACATCCACCTTCCATCTGAACTCACACAGGGGCTCAGATAACGAGATGGGAATGAGCTGCCAGGGATGGGGGATGTCTGCTGGAGGAATGTCTGCATCCCTGGCAGCCAGCGCTGCCCGGAGAGCGGGGAGAACCAACAGGAGAATCCCGTTCTGCTGGAGACATTAAAACTGCATTTAATGTGAAAAGGAGAAACGAAGATCCTCCTTTTGTGTCCTCACCACTCAGCGCTGCTGGGTGCAAAACCCGCAGAGCAGCGGGGCACAGAACGGACCAGCAAAGGAAGCTGCCCACAGTCACACATCTGCCCCTCGCTCTTATTTTAGAAAGCCTCCCTGGTAATTTGCCTGTGCTTTTGAAAAGCAAGTAATATGTTTTGAATTATAAGAGGTTACAGGGACATTTTTGTGGTAAATTTGGACTTTCATTTGCAAAAAGAAAAGAAAAAAAAAACAAAAAAACAACCAACCCTTCAGAGCTACAGAAATCCGTTCGGAAATAACATTTTTTTGTCATTGCTAAGCACTTTTCAACAAAGCCTCACAGCTCCTGTTCCAAGGAGCTGTTTACATCCCGAGCAAAGAATACGGAGGTATTTCTGTCCCTGCGAGCAAAGGGAGGAGCAGCACAGCTTCTGTCTGCGTGCTGGGATGCAAAGAAAGGTGCGTGCTTTGCAGCATGCAGGCAGCATTTCTGAGCCGTTCTGAGCACCTCAGCAGCAGCCCCAGCTCAGGCAGCCAACCCTCAGAGCACCCAGCTCCTGTGGGCACCGATCCCATCCGGAAGCAGGAAACCACTGGGGCAGATCAGCACGACCAGCAGCTGTTACGGTGTGCTGACCCTCCTAGCGGGACAATTGTGCAGCCATCAGCAGGGGAGCAGGCAGCGTCTGCTGGCATTTATATGGGCACGGAACCATTGGAGCTGGAAGGCCAGCCAGTCAGAAAGGTCAGCCCCAGCCCCACGTGCTCCCTTTCGAAAGCCCTCCAAGATGCAATCACAGCCCAGGCACCGAGGGACAAACAGTGATGCAACAGCCAAGCAGCAGGATCTGCTGCAGGAAGGGAATTCGGTCCTTGGGACAGGAGGGGAAATGCTCAGGCAGCCTGAAGGCGTGCACAGGGCAGCGCATCTGTGGACAGGAGCTAAGGGCTCCTCAAGGGCACTGCTGGGAGAGCAGCTCAGGTCAGCCCAAAGAACGGGGCCGATGTCCAGGCTGACCCTCAGCAGGCGCCACTCAGAAGGCGATCGGTGCTGACAGACCCCACGTGCCGCCTCCAGGCGCTGCCCGGGCAGCGTTCCCTTGCTGCTGGCACAGCTCTGCCATTGGGGCTCACTGAGCTGCACGGCCGTGACGAAGATGAGCTGGAGCCTGGCCAAGCCTGCACGGGGCGTTTTGATGGACGAGGGGGCAATCTTCATTCCAATCATTCCAAATTCTGACACAACGCCCTGAGAGCTGATCCTCCATCCCACACCGCGCCAGCAGTTCAGATATTCGGATCTCATCGAGGAGGAAATTAAAGCGGCTTAAAGGCACGAAGAGTTGTTCATTAAGCACAAATATTTATCACTGCGAGCACAGCGAAACCAGGCATTCACGCAATATTCCCACTAAAAGACATTTCCTGCACTGCCCGGTGCAAAGCCAACCCTGCCCAGCTAACAAAAGATAAGAGACCCACAGCACGAATTCAGCATCGCACAGAAAGTGCCTGTTCACTTTAGAGTAAGATCAAGACCACAGAAGAGCAGAAAGTGAAATCCCAGCGCTCCTCCATCGACGTGCACACGATGGTGTGATGACAGGACGTCCTACAGGGGCACCCGGTGGGGAATGCAGGAAGGGATTCCCTTCTTTGGGGGTCTTCCCATCAACCCTGGATCCCGAGAGGAGCTGAGCCACCCAACCCAGCACAGCCAGCCCACCAAGAGCAAAGCCCAGCCATCAGCCACTCGGATGCAAACTGCTCAGATGCAGCTGCCTTCCATAAGTTCTTTGCATTATTCTGATGACTACTAATCACAGCCACGCACTCAGGACAAAGGAATTCAAGGGCCGGATGACTTTTATTTACAATTAATTGTGTAACACCCAAGGGCTGCATGAGAGCCCCAAACTCGAGGAGCTGCAGGGCTGTGAATAAGCACTAAAACCAGGAACGTCTCACAGAACCTCCAGGCGGATGGTTGTGATGTTTGTGCACCATCACAGAGCAGCAGGCACAGCAGGGGGGACGGGGCAGTAAATCCTCACTGTGCCCGCAGCCCCACGCAGCCCCGTTTGCCCATCTCTCCTGCACACATCCCTTGGGAAATATCCCTGCGTGCCCCAGGTCTGCTGTGACTGCAGCTCCTCCCACATCTGGGCTCGCTTGGGAACAACATCCAGCACAGCCCAATCTGGGTCAGCCGCTGACCCCGTGCCAAAATGGCTGCGGCGCAGCACGGCACTGCTGGGCGCTGCACAGAGCACCCAGCTCCAACAAGGGAGCACAGGGAGGCAGCAATTCCCCGTCCTGTCGTGACAGGACCGACAACACCCCCACCCCGGTCACAGCCTGGGCTGCAATTTGGCTGGAACGGGATTTAAAACTGCTGTTAATCACCACCTCCAAGGCTGTAAGGCCATAAGAACTCGGCGTTGCTGGGAACGCTCGTAAAGCAGAGCACGGGTCAGTGGGCCGAGGGCAGGCTTTGCTTCTGCACCCCAGGGACACCGAGCCAGGATCCTCGCAGAGCAGCACCACCAGCACTGAATTCTGCACAGCACACGTAAGGATCCCAAATAGGAAGTTTGTTCTTATGCTCTTTTGGACAAAACTACAGCAGACGGCGCTGCTGGGCGCGTTCCTTCCAGTCCCAAATGGAAGCCTGCTGATCCTTTATTTATCTGATGATGATCCTTCTGTTTCATCGAGATCCCTATTACACATTAACCAAAGAATATAAACCCCCAGAACAGCCTGTTACCTACAAGTTTCCTGCTAAGAACAGCAACCTGCGTCACGGTTATCATCTCCACAGAAAAGGGCAATTTCTGCTTAAACATCTCATTTTTAAAACCAACAATCATCAGTAAACAACAGCAAAAAACAAGGTTTGGGAATATAAACACAGCAAGGAGAGACGTTTCGGGTTCTAGTTCAGAGTTTGGAAGGCATGCTGTGGAACAGCTCTGGTTGGAAGAGACTTTAAGTATCACAGAACCACGGAATCACAGCAGGGATGGGTTGGAGGGATCTCAAAGGGCACAGAAGTAGGGAATCGTGGTATGGCCGGGATGGCAGGGACCTCAGGGATCACAGAACTGCGGAGTTGTTGGGTTGGAAGGATCATAGAATTAGGGAATCACGGCAGGGTTGGGTTGGGAGGGACCTCAGAGGTCGTAGAACCATGGAATCTTGGGTTGGGCTGAGTAGAGCTGGGCTGGAAGGGATCTTGAGGACCACAGAACCATGGAATCACAGCATGGTTGGGTTGGAAGGGACCTCACGACCCCCAGCCCCACCCCACACCACAGGCTGGCTGCCCCCCACTCACACTGCCCTGGGTCCCACCCATGGCTGTGGGCACCTCCAGGGATGGGGCACCACAACTTCCCTGTACCAGAGCCTCACCACCTTCTGAGTGAAGATTTTCCTCCTAAAACCTAACCTGAATTTCCCCCAGTTCCCCCACTCCCATCACTATCAGAACATGTAAAAAGTCCGCCAGAGCCCACACAGAACCTCCAGACCCCACTCAGAATACTGACTCCGCTCAGATCCTACTCACACTACTGAGCCCTCAGATCCCACTCACACTCCTTACAGCCCCACAGACTCCACTCGAAGCCCCTCAGCATCCCAACAGAGTCCCACAGACCCAATCTTGCACCTCAGAGTCCCTCAGACCCCACTTGAAGCCCACTCAGAGCCCCCTCAGATCCCATTCAGAGCCTCTCCGAGTCCTTAGAATCCCAGAGACTCTTCTCAGACTCCACTCAGACCCCACTCAGATCCCCTCAGACCACTCTGACCCCACTCAAAACCCCTCAGAGCCACTACAGTCCCACTGACCCCACTCTCAGAACCCCCAGACTCCACTCAACGCCCCTTACAGTCCCACACACTCCACTCAAAGCCCTCAGATCCCACTCACACCCCTTACCGTCCCACAGACTCCACTCAAAACCCTCAGCATCCCAACAGAGTCCCACAGACCCCATCGCTGCACCTCAGAGCCTCACACTCAGAGCCCCAACTCAGAGCCATTACAGCCCGAGACCCCACTCAGACCCCACTCAAAGCCCCTCAGAGTCCCACAGACCCCACTCACATCCCTTACCGTCCCACAGACTCCATTCAGAGCCCCACAAACTCCACTCAGAATGCAGTCAGATCCCACAGACCCAATGGGAGCTTTCAGACCCCACTCAGAGCCATTACAGCCCATCAGACCCCACTCAAATCCCCTCAGACCCCACTGGGAGCCACTACAGCCCTCAGACCCCACTCAAAGCCCCTCAGAGTCCCACAGCCCCCACTCACATCCCTTACCATTCCACAGAGCCCACTCAGAGCCCACAAACTCCACTCACAGACCCCACTCACACCCCACTCAAAGCCCCCCACTCACACTCCTTGCCGTCCCTCAGACCCCCCCGCTCACCGCAGCCGGAGGTTCCCCATAAACTCGGGCATAGTGACGGCGTCCAGCAGCACGAAGTCGGCCTTGCCGAACTCCAAGCTCTCCTGCTCCGCCATGGTTCCGGGTGTATACGGGTGTATACGGCTGTATGCGTGTGTATGTGTGTGTATGCGAGCGGACGCCGGGCTCCGAGCCGCCGCCGCACCCCGAAGGGCGGGGGGGGAGGAGAAGGGGGCGCGGCCCCGCCTCACCTCAGGTGGGCCCCCCCCCCTCCACACCAGTGAGTGGTAGATGTGAGGCGAGAGCGGCCCCTACCGGCCATAGAGGAGTGTTGGCTGCGAGGCGAGAGCGGCCCCTACTGGCGGCAAGCGGGTATGGCCCCCCCCTGCCGGCAGAGCGCGGCACGGCGGCAGCCGGGAGGACCCCGCCCACTGCGCTCCGCTTAATCAGAATGACCCAAAAAGTCCGGAATTGTTACGGATGTCAACAGCGGTAGAGCAGAGAGCTGCTCCTGGGAAGCTAGGTCACCCAAGGGCAATTAGAGAATCAGTGTTAACTGGGGAACTCAGAGCGACCTCAGCAGCATTTTGGGGAAGAGGCGGTGGGTTTGGGCGTGCAGGCACAAAGCACCGTGATTAATTAACTCCATCCCCCGACCCCACAGCCCAGTGGCAGCACCTCGAGAGAACACCCCCAAATTCTGCCCGTTTTGGCACTTTGCTGCACTTCCGCCCGATTGGTTTCACCCTTCCAGGGGAGCACCTCTGGGTGCGTTTTTATGCCGTGTTGCTGCAGGTGCTTAATTAACAAAGCGCTAACGAAGCTCCCACTCCTTGCACACACACACCAACCCAGCCGAATATTGGCACAGCAGCCAGGAGTGCAAAGGTCCCTCCGTTAGGGGCGGTGCTGAGGGCAGAGCGGTGCAGATTGTGTTGTCATTTCCAAAAACACGACCTGAAACCAAACAGCTGCAAAACACAGCTGTGGCTCTGCAGGTCGGGCTGTGGGCTGTCAGACAGGCTGTCCAAAATCTGGCAACAAGAGGCTGTAGGACGACAAGCAATGGGAATGCTTTGTTCTGCAGCATGGCCGAGGCTGGGAGAGTGGGAAAAGGTGTTAAAGCAGAGGGTTGTGCTCAGTGGGGATGCACTGGGGTTGGACTTTGGGGTCTTGGTCTTTTCCAACCCTAATGATTCTCTGATTGTAATTAATCAGCCGCCTGGTCTCCTCTGAAACACTTGACCTTTGCTCTTAATGAGCTGTAATGGTGCTCTGTTTCTTCTTCCCCATCTTCCTCAGATATTCCCCCTGGGGAGGGATGTGCTGGGGCACTGCAAACTCACCTGAGGGTGAGTGCTCACCTGAGCACTGCAAGAGCCGGCAGGGCAGCTGCAGCACAGCTGGGTGTCAGCATAGCACAGCTGGGCGTGAGTGCAGCACATCTGGACATCAGCATAGCACAGCTGGATGCCAGCTGCAGGGTGATGCAGCTCCCAGGTGTGTGTCCCAGCTCACAGTGGGTCTCCAGGCACCTGAGAGGCAGCTGCACCATGGACACCCCCCCCAACACCCAGAGAGCGTTCATCCAGATCACCGATGAAGAAGGAAGAGCAAGAGGGAAGTGTCCAGGGAAGTAGGTAATTAATTGCTGGAGCCACTTGTTAAGGGCTCTGAGATAGGCTCAGACATCATGTTGTTAAGCAGAAGTAAACTGGGGGCGGTCCTGTGTCACACAGATGGCTCCAGAGGTTGGGCTGAAGCACTGCATGAAGTGTGAGCTGTTCTGAATTGCGCGGCACAGCTCCAGGGCACAGCCACGTGTGGCAGAGGGATCTGCATAGGCTGCACCGATGGGCCAAGCCCAACTGCATGGCGTACAGTGAGGGTTAGCACTGCGTCCTGCTCTTGGTTCCCAACAAAGCCACTTTTGGCTTTGGGAGGAGAGGATGGAGAGGCGCCCGGTGGGAAAGAACCTGGGGTGCTGATGGGCAGCTGGGTGCCCATCAGGGGCGTTAAGTTGGGTGTCAGGGGAGATTTCTGCATGGAAAGGGGTGCTTCATCCCCACTGCATGGACATGGCACTGAGGGACGTGGTGTAGTGGTGAGACCCAAGAGCTCAGGCTGACTGCTGGACTCGGTGACCCTGAAGGCCTGCTCTAGCGTGGATGATTCCATGGGTCTGAGGTTCTGTGATTGCACCATGGGTTTTCTGCTCATTTTTGGCCAAAAACAGCATGGAGATGCAGTCCACTTCCAACCTCTGTGCGGGGCTGTGCCCAGCTCTCATCAAATGAACGAGGAACCCAGTGGTGTGAGATGCGGAAGAAATAAAACAGGGCAGTGTTTGCAGGATGAGAGATCCCACAGCAGACACACGGCCGTGCAGGGGCGCTTCCAACAACGCATCCGTGAACACCATCAGCGTGGTGAGCTGCTGCTCTGTGCCATGGGCTGCGCGTTGTCAAGGGCTGCATGGTGCCTTGGGCTGCACCTCACCCAGTGCTTCCAGGACCCCTGGCATCCCACCAGCATTCTGATGGAGGCAGCTTCCAAGGCGCCGAGCAGAGCAGTCAGGAAGGAGAAGTGTGGGGGTTCCAGGAAGGAACCCAGCTGTGCTCTGCGTGTCCCATTGTAGCCATGGGGTGGGGAAGCGAGACCGTCCCAAAGCCGGGATGGGAGCTCCTGGTAGGATTCCTCTCTTGGCTCTGTGACCCCGCAGCGCTGCTCGGGGCAGAGGGAGCTGCTCTCGCACAGCTGCACAGAGTCTCTGCCTCCCCTGGAGAGACGGCTTTCATTTCAGGGCTGGGAAATCACATGCTTGAAGGCTTCAGCGTGATGTCATTGGTTTTGGAGTTCAGAGGCGGCTCCCCAGCCTGGAAAGGGCTGCAGGACTGGAAATGAGGAGGGATTGCTGGGAAAGAGCTCCATGCTACGGATCCGGAGGCTCTCTGGGCACAGCAGCACCAGGGGCTGCACACAGCAAACCCAGCCCGGCTCGCTGGGGGCACGGCTGGGCTGCTGTGCCAGAAGGAGATTTCCCCAGCCTCCTTGGTGCAGCCCTTCATTCTTCATGGCCAGCAATGAGACCCGGGCTGCAGCAGCTCATCTTTGACTCTTTTAATTCATCGTAATTAATTTCACGAGCAAAGGCTGAGCCCAGCTTGGCTTTAGGAAAAAAGTTTCCTCTGTGTCGTGCCCCTCTGCCAGCTATTTTCTCCCTGATGAGGGTTTTTCCTAATTATTGTCACCTGAATTATTGGCTCGGATTTGTGAGGTTTATTTTAACTTCTGGTTTTCACTGGGGAATAAAGGATTGACTGGATCAAATTAATCAAAGTAAGACTGAATGCACAAGATCAGTGGAGATGCAGGGGGGAACACAGAGGTGGAGTTGAGCAGAGGAGGAGACAGCAGGGGAGGATGCCCAGAGGAAAAGGCAATGGAAGCACTGCAGGGCGGATGTCTCCACTGCACTGTGGTTGACCACCTTTGCTTTTCTGTCTCCTGGTAGCTTTTCCCATCACGCACCAGAAATAAGACAAAAGAAGTGCCTGCATGTTTCCAGTCTGAGCAGGTGACCTGTGTTGGAATCATACGCAGACATCTGGCTCATTTGTGCTGAATGGAGATGGGGAAATTCCCATGGCAGCAGGTCAGGATCCCAGGCTGAAGGGCCAGGCTGCAGCAGCCACGTGAACAACTCTGAGAAGCGTGCATTTAATTTCACTGTGCTCCACTGGGGTACGGTTGTGTTGTGTTCCACTGCTTTGCTTTGGATTCCATTGATTTCACTGCATCTCTTTGCACTGGCCAGGGTTTTGTTGTGTTTGCATTGGGTCGGGGTTGTGTTCCGTTGCTTTGGATTCCTTTGCATTTCATTTTGTTGTGTTACATTGGGGTAGAGATGTGTTGTGTTCCATTGCCTTGCTCTGGATTTCACTGCGTTCCATTGCATTGCTTTGCATTTTGTTAGGGTCGTGTTCCATTGCTTTGTATTGGGTGAGGGTTGCATTGCACTGCACTGCTTTAGATTCTGTTGCATTTCATTTTGTTGTGTTGCATTGGAAAAGGTTTGTGTTGCATTCCAATGCTTTGCTTCGGGTTAGGGTTGCGTTCCATTGCTTTGATTCCATTGCATTCTATTATTTTGGGTGGGGTTGGGGCTCTGTTGTGTTCCAGTGCTTTGGATTCCATTGCATTTCATTATGTTGCACTGGGTTAGAGCTGTGCTGTGCTCCATTGCTTTGCTTTGGATTCCATTGCATTTCATTTCATTCTGCTGCATTGGGTTGGGTTGGGTTGCATCCCATGGCTTTGGATTGCATTGCATTTCACTGCACTGTGTTGCATCCCATTGCACTGCATTTCATTGCATTTCATCGCATCCCGTTGCACTGCACTCCATTGAAGAACACCAGCAATCAGATGCAATCAGATGCAATCAGATGCAATCAGATGCAATGAGATGCTGCTGGCCGGGCTGGGAGGAGGGCTGAGCATGGAGTGGTGCCCGTGCTGCTGGGGTTGCCACGTTCTCCTGCCCCTTTGCAAAAACAGAACAGAAGTTGCAGCACAGCAGCAGCTGGTTTCTAATGCAGCCCAGCCCCACGTCTGTGAGCGGAGTGCGCAGGATTTCTGAAGGTTCACAGGGAGGACAAGGCTGGGATTGTGCGAGACACAACTGACAACAACAGCCACTCATGGCTGAGCCTCCCGCAGGGCCCAGCATCCAGCCCTGGGGTTTCCATCTCGTGGCACTCTGATCCATGGCATTCGGCAGAGTTTGACACAGACTTTTGGGTTCATTCTATCTGCCCATTTGAACGCCTGCTCCCAACCCTCCCTCATTAAACCACTGCCTTGGGAGCAGATGTGCTTCCCAGTCCTCAGACCCGCAGTAATCCCTTCATCTTCGCCAAGGCAAGACCTGGGGGTGGCACCGCACCCAGGGAATGAAAGCACTGCGCACAACGAGGTGACGCACAGCGCCCTGCAGCCACGGCACCCACAGACCTCACGGATCACTGCCTGCCCCACTCCTCCCCTCCCTGCCTCTATGGGGCACACAGCAGCAGCCAGCCATACACAGGCTGGAAGCCAGTGCCCAAAACACGAGGAGCATGGCTGAGAAGTGCAGCAGTGAAAGGGAAAACAGCGAGGCCTTGGCTGACGCGTAATGCTGGGCTTCCAGCCTCTGCCAGCAATGGACAAGCCGTATTTTCCCCTCAGAGAAGTACTGGGTATGTTGATCAACACAGCCTGTGGCAGGGGGTTGGAGCTCAGTGAGATTTAAGGTTCCTCCCAACCCATCCATGCCGTGATCCCATGGTTCTACAATTCTTAAAGTCCCTCCCAACCCTTCCGCGCCACCACTCCATGGTTCGATGATCTTTAAGGTTTCTTCAACCCAATTCCATGGTTCTCTGATCTTTGAGGTCCCTTTAAACCCAACTGTGATCTGATTCAGTGACCTCTTTGAGGTCCCTCCAACCTGACTGTGCTGTGATTCCACGGTTCTACAGTCCTTAAGGTCCCTTCCAACACAACCATGCCACGATTCCAAGGCTCTGCGACTTTTAAGATCTTCTCAACCCAACCACACCATGATTCTGTAATTCCATGTTCTTTGAGGTCCCTCCAACCCACCCAAAGCCATTCCATGATTCTGATTCTAAGCTCTGGATGAATGAAAGTTTTCTCCAAAATGCATTTTTGAGAAATGACTCCAAGAAACTGAACCCCAGCCAGCTCCCTCTGTGGAAGTCGTTTCTCACTTTGGGTTAATTAGTTACCAGTTAAAGCAAGGAGAATTCAATTAGAAGTAGTGCTGACAATCAAGCAACCTCCTTTTTCCAGTCTATACATAAATATTTCTTTTCTTAAAAAGCAAAAAAAAAAAAGAAAGAAAGAAAACCAAAAACCCAACATTGGAATTTTACATTTACTATTCCACTCTCAGAGCTGGGATTATAAAGAAAGCAAACCTTTTATGCTTATTTTCCAACATATCCTGACCCACCAGCCAGATGCAGGGCTCACGTGGGGCAGCTCTGCTTTCTGTGATGCTCCGTGCTCTTTGCACGCCCGGGTTGGAGCTGCTGGGGACGGGACTTGCAGCAGTTCAGGTGCGTTTCCTGATAGCAGAGCGGCGTCAGAAAGCAGAACTTGTGCAGAACGAGCATTGGATCCCGTTCTAGCAGAGATAAGAGGAAGCCTATAGGAGTGCATTCCCTGCAGGGCCGAACGCTGATTAATTGGGACTGATTGGTATTCAAAGGAGCAGATGAAAAGCTTTGGAAACGCTGTAAGGCTGTTTCTAATTTCTCACTTAAAGCCACGAAGGCATCGTTCAGTTGGGAGGAACGAACTGAGGTCAGCATCAGAGCCATCCTGCGACTGCCCTCAGCCCGAGTGGATGAGCAGAGCCGCTGCGCGCGGGGCAGGATCGGCCCTGCGGCCGTTTCTCTCCTTTTAACTCCGGATGGCAGAGTTCTGTAAAGGAACCGTGAGATCTGGGGCTCTGCTCAGCAAGGATCGCAGCTCGTTAGCAGAACTGGAATGAAAGCAATCAGCCCGAAGTGCCGCATCTGCTTCGGGCGGCGAGGAGCTCAGCCAGCCCGCCTGCAGGCACTCAGAGCAGCGCTGCTCCTAAAGAGAACCTAAGGTCACGACATGACCTCCAAAGAGCCCGCAGGAGCCCCAGCTCTGTTTGTCCCACCCAGCCCTGCAGCCCGAGGCAGCCCGCACATCACACAGCACAGCAGCGAGCAGATTTTTACTCGTTCCGTTTGCATTCGCTCTGATAACCACCCGCGGCTTTTATTGCTGCAGCACAGCAATTCAGTTCGGGCGCTCCGTGCCCCCCGTCGGCGGGCGCGCCTCTCGTTCCTTTTGTGAGCAGCGGACACCGCGCTCCTTTGCTGACATCCAACGGCCCGGGACGGCGGCACGGCTCTGCCCTCGGCTGAGGTTCTGTTTGGAGCAGGGCTGGTTGTCCGCTCGGGGGACACGAAGGGGAGGGGGAGGGGCTGAGTCTGTGACCGCAACGCAGCGCCCGAAGCCGGGAGAGGCGGGGATTTGCAGCAAACCTCAGAGCTGGGCGCTGCGGCTCCAATGGGGGCACGGGGGGGGATTTGGGGGGATATGAGATACGGGGGGATATGGGGGGATATGGAGGGGATATGGGATTTGGGGGATGCGGGGGTACACGGCCTGCAGGAGAACAGCGCTGCGAGATGTTTGGTGTAAAACCACGGGGCGGTGGGGCGGTGCCGGAGCGCATTTATTGGTTCACACTTCGCTGCTCAGGAGCGGCCTGAGGAACTCCTCCCGTTCAGGGCAGCAGCGGCACGAGCCGCCCCTCCCGGACAGCGCACGGAGCGGCACGCCCGGCCCCCCGCCCTCGCGCGGCGCTCCCTGCAGCGGCGCAGCTCCCCCCCATGTTGCTCGCTCTGCGCATGCGCGCCCACGGCCGCGCTTGCGCACTACCACTTTGGTGACCGCGCGCACGCGCAGTGCGGAGCCCGAGGAAGTCGTGGGCGGGGCGCTTCGCCGGAAGCCCCGCCCTCTTCCGGGAAACAAGTAGGGAGGCGGGGAGCGGTCTGGGCGGCGATTGGCCGCGCGTCAGATTGGGCGGGGAAAGGGCGGGGCGCGAGAGATGGGGAGGCGACGATTGGCTGCGAGGCGGAGCGGGCGGAGAGAGGGCGGGGCGAGGAGGATCAGGGCGCGTTGATTGGCTGCGCGGCGGATGGGGCGGGACCGGCGGCTTCCGCGCCTGTCAGTGCGAGGGAGCGGCGGGCAGCGCCGCG
>NW_024884954.1:0-28360 GCF_019232065.1 Centrocercus urophasianus
GGTGCGGGGTGGTGCGGTGTCACGTTGCGGTCCGGCCCGGGTCCCGTGGGGGCGCGGGGTCCGGCGGGGGCGCAACAAAGGCCGCGGCCGCGCTGCCCCCTCCCGGCCCCGCGCTTTGTGCCCCGGGCGCTGCCCCGGCCCTGAGCGCCACGGGCGGGAATCCGCGCGGGGGGGAGCGCGGCGCTCCGGGGGGCGGCGTCGCCCGGCGGCGTTGCCCCTCGTCGCTCCCGGGGCCGCCCCCGCGCCGCCGCTCCCCGCGTTTCGGGCCGCGCTCCGGGCGCCGCAGGCACCATTTGGGCCCTTTTACACTTCCAGTATGCAGCTGCCGCATCTGCACTTGAATGTCCCTGCCAATTTTTATGGCTTACGATTGCATTTTACCATCTTAAGGCACTTTTCTCTACAAAGGGTTCTCTCGAACAAAAGGGGCTCCTTATCGGGCAGTGCGGTTTTTGCTGCCTTCCAGCGCTGCCCTGATGCACCCAGTACTGAGATGTGACCATCCACGAATGTCCCTTGGGGCCATGACCCTCAGCACGGAGTTGCTGGATATGTTTTATCTCCCTTAATTAGATGTTCAGTTGGATGAGAAGCATCACATCTTTTCTTTTGAACTTTCTGCCTTGGTTTGGGAGCTGATGCTGCCGTGGTCTCCATTCAGCAGCGTTAGCAGTTTGCCCATGCTCACTGCTTTCCCTATAGAGATGTGGGACTTGGGGTCCCTTTTGTTTGCTCCCACTTGTTTCCTGCAGCTCGGTGCAGGCATTGCTGCCAGTACCTGCAGCCTGTCCTGCTGCTCCATGGGTGATGTAACCCTGGTGCTGCTTTGCCTCCAAAATCATGGAGTGCTGACGCTGTGCGGAGCTGCTGTGCGACCTTCAGCCTCTGCCTGGCCGGGTGCAGTGGGGCGATGGGCTCAGCTCTTTGCTGGCTCAGAAAACACCTGCAAATGGCAATGGGGTACGGGCTGGGAGAGCTTCCCTGCCTAACAAAGGTTCCTAGCCCTTCTGGTGCTTCAGAGTTCGGTATCTATGCTCACTCTTCAAGAAAACAATTGAACTTTATGGCATTGTGTATAAAAATAGGCTACATTAGCAGTGGCTGTGTTAAAACCCATTAATGAACTTAAGCCCTACGTGTGGCTCCTGGTTAACCCTGAGCGGACTGCTGGGGTGCGCTGCTGGCGGTAGGGGGGGAACCCCAGCACTGCTTTGAAATGCAGCCGTGTGGCTGTGGGTCAGCAGTTACAGCCTTGCTGTCGGAGCCGTATTTTGGGCACTCTCACCTTCTGAGAGGATTTCCCCCCGCATGTAACAAACACACTCTGTAGTACCGCATATGGAAGGCGATGGGTGAAGTACAGTATTTTTCAAAGTCACGAGTTCACAGGGCGCCAATTTCTCCTGCAACAGAAGCAATTTCTTCCTGGCAGGATCCTCCTGGAGACCGCTTTCTCTATGCTTTTATTTGGTATGTTTTTCTTCTGTCAGTAAAACATAAAAATAATCAGAGTGGCATCAGAGATGTTATGTTCAGTGGGATCAGCAGCAAAGCAGCCATCTGGAGATGAGGCGATGTGTGCTTTGCTGTGCTGTAAGGCGGATGTGTTAGGAAAGCAGCAGAGCTCCTCGAGTTCCTTAAAGTCAGGCAGGTCTCCATTTGTGTGAACCTTATGGCAGAGAAGGGAGAGCTGAGGGACCGCAGAGATGTGCTGTGCTCTAAGAGAAGTCACTGCTCGCGCCCTTCCCTTTGCCGCAGCTCTCTTAGAAATGTTACTGACGGTTTTAGTGGCTCTTTATGCTTGGTTGCTTTGCATCTGATGAGATAAGCCTTTGCCTAACAAAGGCTGCTTCGTGGATATCGCTGGGTCCTGGCTGACTCGCTATAAACATTTCTTTGAAGCTTTGGGAAGGAAAACAAATTGAGTCGTGGAATGGCATTGCTGCTAAAGTCAGACTGAATCCAGAAGTTATGGTGCGAGTTGGGCACGGTGCCGGGCTGTGTGGCAGAGATGGACTCACACTGCAGTGACAAACAGCGCGGCTCTGCGCTCACTGTGAGGAATGAGGTCGGCAATTTAGGAAGAACCAATTCCTCCATTTTGATTTGACATTCAGATGGAAAAATGCCTCTTGGTGTGAAGTTGGAATTCAGTATTGATGGCTTCTGTAGATCATTAATCAGGAAAGGCTTCGTGTGTGTCTTTGTGACTGCAATGTGTGTTTGGCAGGAGCGTGACACTGCCGCAGTCGTTTTTCTTATTTTGCTACGAGGTGTAGAAATGCTCCACTACAGGAACAGGAGGGACTCTCCCGTTCAGGACAGCCTTCCTCCAGCTGTCGGGGAGCGGGGCAGTCCTGCTGCTGTGTCTCTGGCAGGTCGCTTTTGGTAGCTTTTTTCAGGAGGAGAATGAGGAAGAGGTTCAGTAAATTACTGTTCAACTCTTTCGTGGTGGTGGCTTCAAAAAAACGTGTTTAGGCTGCATTCTCTGAGAATGAGAGCACAGTTTATCCTGTTGATAAACTGCGTATTTAAATAAAGCCTTCAGCAGTGTAATCTGGTAATTCTGATGAAGTCATTTACATAAAGAATTGGCCCCGGATCTCATCAGATGGCTGCTGGTGAGCTGCGGTGCATTCTTTCCCTCCAGCTGTATTAAAGTGGCCTTTTGATCCTTTTTTTTTTTTTTAAGCCTTTAACCACAGTGGTTATCACTTTGCGGAGTTAATTGAGAAAAGGAAGTTGGGGGACAAGAGCACCCTTCAAGGTTTAGCTTAAGTCTTCATTATTGAAGTTCTAATTACCTCATTAAAAAAAAAAAACTTTCGGATTTTACATTGAAATTGTTTTCGTAGAGGAAATGCACTGCCAGTAGGACAGCTTCAGTAAGATTCTGCACTGGTAAATGATTACCAATAACTTATCTTGAAAGCAGTGTGTCTGCAGTGCCTTAATGATGCTCCAGCCCTGCGATAAGGTGGCTGCGTGTACTGAGGGTGGATGGACCCCGCGTCCTTCAGACACTGCAGGAGTTGTTCTGCTTTCTGTTGCCTCATCATCCTGATGACTCCGTGTGAGTGCTGCTGCTTGGAGGCATTTCTGTCTGTGTGAAGGTGTTTTAAGCTGTTCTTTATTTCCCTTGTGCATCGGGGGGGGGGAAAAAAAAAGCTAAAAACTCTCCCAAGCTGTAATATGAGGTGACTGAGAGCTGCTGCTGTGTCATTGCCTTGAGATACCTCCTCCTATTGAAACTTGGTGGGAGCTTTAAATATACCATCGAAGTATAATGTGGAATTCTGAAGCCTTTGAAGGATGGCTGTCATAGAGGTAGTAACAAAGCGGAGGACTTCTGGTCCATGGTGATCCTGCCAAATGCTGCCTATTCTTCCAGAAGGCTTCTCTTTCAGCCTCACAGCTGGAACTTTGTTTGGCAGTGTGTACTAAAAACTGATCATAGCATGTTGTTACTGTGTTACGTGTACTTCTGCTGTGAGATTATACATCCTGCGAACAGCAGCAGAGCAGTGATTGTTCCTACCTGTGAATAACTCGAGTTATCGGCAGAGCTGTGCTTTGCTGTTGCACAGGAGGCTCTGCTGAGCATTAAGGTTGGGTTTGTAACAGTTTGTGTGTCTAAAAGGAGCTGAAGCCCCAGCTCCCACCAGAACGGGATCCCATGGCTCTGTGGTGGGGGGTATTGGCCTGACTTGCAAAACTGGAGAGAAGTGAGGAAGCATCTGCTGAGCACAGGACTGTGTGAGCTCGTGTTCCTGCCTTTCAGCAGTGATCTGAATGTGCTGGTTTGGTGCATCCAGCGGTGCTTGTTGGCTCTGTGCAGCTTTTCTTTGCCTCCTTCCATGTTCCTGCTTACCTGATGCGTGCTCTATTGCCTTGTCATCAGCACATGAGCTGATCCTTTCTGCTTCATCTTAATTACATGCGGCTCTCCTCAGTGAACTGTCCCTACCACAGGATGATATCCATAAAAATGACACTTCCTAGTCTTGAAAAAGCTCCCTGGGCCTGCTGGAGACAAGAGAAAAGGGCACCCAGCAGGAAGGGAGGCCCATCTCTGGGAGCGTTCATCAATCATTTTCCTGGCACCAGGAAACCAATCAGCCCTTCTCAGGGGTAGAGCACGATCAGTCACCCAGGGTGGGAAGCAGGACCTCGGCCCTGCTGGTGCACCTCTGTGTGGGCACAGTGGCAGCGTGTCTGCACTCGTCTTGGGGCAGGAATACTTCTGGATGCTCATCCTTCTTTGTGTCTTAAAAAATTCTGTAATTTTAAATAAAATCTTATGTCTACATATATTCTTATTATAGCCAGTAGGCAGGGGCTATTGGAGTTCTTTTCTAGTAAGATGCTGTAAATTGAAACAAGCGAGTTGTTTATGGCTCGGCTCTGCAGGGCTGCGGCCTGGTGCCTTTGGCTGCTTGGGCTGTTTTCCTCCTCCTGCTTTAATAGTGACAGAAATGTGACACAAGCGTTGCAGTGATAACGCCAGCACTGCCCCCTCATGCCGGGTGCTTGCAGCGGGTGCGGCAGGGCTCTGGGCCGGCTGTGGGGCAGCGTGCCCCCCTGGTGCCAGCCCCATCCTCAAGGACAGGTGCTGTTCCTGTGCGCCTTCTCTGCTGCGGAGCATTTCTGACCTTCCAAACAGAAGTGTTTCATCAGAAATACTCTGGACTTTAACTCTGTGAGAACCCCCAGTGTTTAATGCGCACCATGGTGTGCTCCAGGCTGGCTGTTGGGCAGAGCAGCTCCTGGGCCTGTGCCCATTGCTGATGCCTTCAGGTGCTGGGCAGTGGGGGCAGCAGCCCGCTCGCATGGCTGGGCTCAGTGTAGTGCCTGTGAGTTGAGGCTGCTGACAGCACAGCCAGCTGCTCACGGTGCTGGGAACGAGATCCTGGTTACTAATTAAGAGCTTTGAAGTGACCTTGAGTCTGTCTCAAAGTAAATTTAAGGCTTTTCTTCATTGCAGAAGAGGTTAGGTACAATGGTGTGCTGTGCTGCAGAACATGTAATGGTGGCCTTGGGTGAAGGTGGGAGGTATCGGGAGCACAGCTGGGCACAGGCTGGCTGCTCAAATCTCTAGTTGAAAATATGTAAAAATGAAGTGGCATGTATGTGGAAATAACCAAAGAGAACAGGACAGTGTGCTCATGCCTAATTGCTTTGGAACTTCTTTCAGTCAGTTAACTCTAAAATAATATTGAAATTCTTCATGTTCTTGAGCCGTTGCCTTTTGTATTGAGCTGTGGTTAGGAGTTCTGATTTTTTTTATCTACAAAAAGTTATCCTACATGTCAGTAAGGAAGATAATGCCCAGAAAGTGATACAGTGCTAGAGTAGGCTAGAATGCTTGAATCTCTTGTGGCTTATGGTATACATGCTCAGGAAAAGCCGTCTTGCCCTTCTCCAGGGCAGGGCTCAAGCTGCTTTCATCTCATTCAGTCCATGTGGATAAGGTCGTGCTGGGATTCATGGTTTTGGTAGGATGAGGTATTTCCAAGCTTGGCCAGGGCTTGTAGTTGGGGCGGGGTGAGGTAGGCTGGTGCTCAAATGACGAGCCTTGAGCTGCACTGCTGGCCAAGCAGAACGTGGCCCATCTGTGAAATGCGGTGGACAGCGGGGCTCCTGAGGTGGGAGAGCTCCTATTTTGATTTCGTAGGGTGTTTAATTTCTGTGTAACACAAGGAGAGAACTCAAATGTCTCTGGTCTGTAAGCATGAAGGTGTCGGGTGCTGCTGGGCCAGCTGCTGGCGGAGCAGTGATGGGATGGAGGTGGCCATGGAGGCACCTGGCCTGGTGAGTGGAGCAGTCCCCTCGAGCATCTGCATGGCAGTGCTGTAGGTGTGCATTAAACGTGGGAAAGATTAACTTCTGCTGTGGTGTCTTATGGATTTTTTTTTTGTTGTTCAATCTAATGGAGTACTGGTTAATTGCCATGCCTGTAATTGATTAGTATTAAACCTTCAGATTTGTTTTTAGAGTGTCAGTGTACCCTAAACTCACTTGAAAGTGATTTTTCCATTGGGAAAAATGAGAGCTTCCTTTTTTTTTTTTTTTTTTTTTTTTTTTTTTTTTTTTTTTCCCTACATTTTTCCTGTGTTTAAGGCAGGTAACCTCCTAGTACAACTGGAGACAAATTCTAAAATATCTGAACATTAGGAATGATGCTTCTCTTTTAGAATTAGAGCTGTCTTCTAGCTCTCAAAGATCTTTCTGATGTGCTTTTCATGATGCTTCGGTGTGCTGCCACACTTAAAAGCTAATAAGACATGGCATCCCACAAAATAAGATTACAGCAGACAGATGTGGATGGAATGAGGCCAAAGGAGAAAGGAAAGTTTCTGGAATTGCAAGCAGCAGGAGCTAATGCAGTTTGCAAGCACTGTGGACAGTAGGCAGAGGGAGGTGGCGAGAGAGAATCAGATTTCCCCCATTTCTTGTTTGTGTGCAGTCTTCATCCCTGGGAGGCCAAATGCTTAGTGTAAGCTTCTCACGCTAACAAAACCCAAAGCTGGTCTTGGTAGGGCTGCAAAGGAAGAGCAGCTGGTACTGGAAGGCTGTAGGTCACTGAATTTCATGGGAGTTGTTTGAATCAGTAATAGAAGAAGGGAACAGTGCAGAAATGCAGAATGTCAGCAGTAGGCTCCTGTATTTGCTACAGTAAGCATACCTGCTGCAACTCCATTACCTCGTTTGGTAATTGAGCTTTATAGGAATGTGCTATACCTAGGCTGTTAGAAAGCTTTCACTCTTCCCAGTGCAGCGTGTTCTAATGTTGACTGTGTGTTCAGTAGTTGATTTTAATGGCTCAGTACTTGTGTATTCGCAGTGAAGGAGTTTGCTTTAGTGTGTGGTGCTTACACCTATTTTTCACATTCTAGGGCTCTGTCGAGGCCCTTCCACAGAAGGCAGTTCACCCACTGTAAGCACTAGCTAGTCTTCTCTCATTTCCAGCTTAGTGCTGAGAGCAGACCTAGCAGGGTTTGGCTGTGTCCGTTACAGTTAGAAGTTGTAATGCTATCTCCACTAATTAAAATTTGAAGATAAACGCTGTTAAATTCATTAACCTTGAGGTTAAGGGAAAGCTGTTTCCAGAGCTCATAGCATGTTTGTGCTTCTCCAGGATCCCTGTTTGTCATGTGCTGCTGCTGGATTGAAAGGGCATGTCACAAGGAGGAGGTCTGGTAGTGCTTCTGGTCTGAAGTGTTGGTTATTGGCATCTGGGGCCTCTGGGAATGCTGGATAATTTACAGCCCGATTTCTGGCATGTTCTGTGTGTCACAGTGTGCTATCAGTTTTTGGTGGATGAGTATTAATCTGCATTGATAACTCCTCAAAAACTCAGTGGTACCTCCACCTTCAATAATATCAGTTAATTCTATTTTTTTAAGCTAAGTAAATGTAGGAGATCAAATCAGTGGATTTTGTTTTAGTAGCATGCCAAGGACTTGTGTTGGACAATATTTTACCTGTGAGCAAAACGTAAATGTAAGACTTTCTCTAATGTATAGACAGCACCAAGATTTACAGAATGATTATGCAACTGGTGTTTCAATATTGGAGTTGTCAGGGCTGCCTGCAAGGCAGTATCCTATTCCACCAAAACATGCTCCAGGTACAGCAGGTAGAAAGTTGTATGTCTAGGAACAAAGATGTGCATCAGGATGCCTTCAGAAGGAGGAATTAATGTTGAGAAGTGTTGGCTGTGCAACAGGAATCTGAGTAAGTGCCTGTCATTGTAGTGCTTTGGGAAAACACTAATGTGATCCTTTAGGAGCTGGAAGTCCATCTTTTATTTTTACTGCCTATCTAATACTGACACTTCTGCATTGGAATGCTAATGCTGTAATGCTGCATAAAGAAGGTGGAGCCCAGCTTCTCCAGTGTCTGGTTCAGTACTTCAGAACGTGTAGTTTAGGTTATGAATGAAACATCTGGATAGTAAATGTCACCAGAAGATTGTGAGACACCTTGGTATTAAACTGTGAAGATTAACATGAATCTCAGTTTACAGGCAAAGAAACGCAGATGTTTTATAAGGCACATTTAGGTTTGCCTGCTGTAGCTTCCTTCCCATCAAGTGGATCGCCCCGTGCATCTCCGGGAGTTCTTGGGGTTGCTTGTTTGAAGCATTTCTTCATAAGTATGAGCCCTTTGTGGGAACCCACAAACTTTCGCTTCCTGAATACAAGCACACAACAAGCTTTCCCTTTCTGTAGCCTAAGTCTAAAGACAGACACAATTTCCACTATCTCCTCTGAGGGCTGAGCTGCATCATGCCCTCAGTGGCAGTGGTGGCTCTGGCCCCCCTGCCTGCAGTGCCAGGCAGCCCTGCTGTGTTGCTGGGCTGCAGCTGGCACCTGGGGGTGGGCGCTGCGCTGCTGTGATGGAACGCAGAAGGTCCTGAGAACTGCTCTGAAACTCATGGTAAAGCTGGAACCGCAGCATCGCAGGGCTCCTTTCCGCCTCGATTTTTGCCTCTCAAGAGGCATTTCAGGAATCCTGTGACTTTCGATGGCATCAATAAATCAGATACCACACCGACAGAATTTTACTGGAATGTAAACAGATGTTTAAAATGAGGATGTCTGTATAGTGTTTGTTGAATACAGCACAGGTACAGCTCTTCAAGCACTAGGGACATTGAACTGCTGTGATTCTCTGCTTTCAGTTGTAGTTGTGAATAGGAACTTGACTTGATTTTTTTTTTCCTTTTTAACACAACACGAAGTATTTATCAGGAGATGACCTTACCCTGCTCCCCTCTGCAAGCAGTGTGTTTTCCTCACTGAGGTGAGATGAGCAGCTCCACACGATGTAGGGGAAAGGGGAGGAATGTCTCTGTATGGTAGCATTAGCTGATAAGGGATAATGAATCACCTTTAGCTCAGATCTGTTCAGCAGCAGCTGATCTGTGGGGCTGTGGGCCAGTCAGCCTTGCCTCGGACCCTGGGGAGAGCATGGAGCAAGTCTTCCTAAGAGATGTTCCCAGGCATGTGCAGGATGGAAGGTAACTGGGACAACTGTGGGGTTACCCAGAGCGATTCATGCCTTCTTATTTTCTGAAGAAATGACTGGGCCCATGAATGAGAGTGATTTGCTGCTCACCTTTATGTGAAGTGAGGCTTTTGGTGCAGTCTGCCATGTAATCAGTGTAACCAGCTGGGGAAATGAGAGTGAAGATCTCCCTGCGCTGTCTGGCTCGAGGGGCAGCAGCCGGTTGTTCAGAGACAGTGGTGGCCCTCAGTGCTGGGTGATGGGATGGAGCATGCTGCTGGGCTGGCAGATGGCACCAGACTGCTCTGGAGAGCACAGCTGCTATTCAGAAGGACTTCAGTAACCTGAAGGAAAGGGCTTTGACTGAAACAAAGTTCCCTAAGACAGATGTCAAATCCTGCATCTGGAACATGGTAACACCATGCCAGTGGTGTGGGCTGGGGAGCAGCTCTGCAGAAAAGGATGTGGGGTCCTAGGGAACCTCAGGGGAATGTCTGTAGTGTGCGCTTGTGATGATAACAGCTGACTGTGGGCTGGCTTATGTGGAGCCAGCAGGCTGAGGGGAGTGACCGTTCCCCGTGTGACATGGCGAAGCTGCAGCTGCATCACTGAGATGGGAGGTGAGCTGCAGGATGCCTGGAGCGGGGCTGCTGGGATGGCTGGGGCAGGAACAGGTGACAAATGAGGACAGGCCGAGGGGATTGCATTTGTTTAGCTTGGCGAAGAGGAGGCTAAGTGGGGATTAATTGGCACTCTTCCAGCCCTTTAAAAGTCATTATAGATAAAAATGAAGTCAGTGTTCCTCCAGAGATTTGTGGCAAAAGGTCAAGACAGTGGTTGTGAGTTGCAAGAAAGGGAATTCCTGCTGGATGTCTCGGGGAGTGTGGGAATAAAGATTGTGTTGGGAGTGATGCAGCACTGGAATAGGTGTCCAGAGAGGCCACGGAGTCTGCATCGTTAGAGATGTTCAAAGCTTAGTGAATGGCTCCCTCAGCAAGCCAATCCAACCTTCAAAACACATCTCCTTCCAGTGGGAGATCAGCTGGATCTTTCTTCACTTAATGTCTTTTTCTTGGCAATCACATAAAGCATCACTGCATTTCATCAGACAGATTCATCTGCAAAATTGATTGTCTGCTGGTAAAGCAGTGGAAGATGCAAGTTGCTGGATGTGCTCTCCTGGTCGTTCTGATCGCAGTGCTCCTGCAGTCGCTCGGGGCACTGCCTTGCTCACTGTCCTCTTCCTGAATGTAAGATGATAACGCTTGGTGCTGGCACCAAAACTCATGCAGCGATACCTTCAAAGTCCAATGCTATGGCACAGGTTCAGGCAAGTTCATTTCTAGGAGAGGGGTCCGTATAGCCCTTCAATTAGCATGAGTGGGACAAGGGCAGCCAGAGGTCAAGAGAAGTTCAGAATAGCATAACCTCTTTTTGCTGGCGTTTCCAAATGTTCCTCATCCTGCACTGCCCTCCAAGCTCTCCTTGCCATCATGTTTACTATACAGCTGTAAAAGTCAAAGAACAAGGCCTGGCTTGATACAAGGGAAGTTAGAGATGGAGTGGTTGAGAATAGGTAGCATTGTTGTTTAAAACAGGAGAAATAATTGATTTATGTTATGGCGGCCAATTAGGCTGTAAACTGAGAAACTCTTAAAGCAACCCTGTGGCTTCAAGGCAGCTTTTTGCTCTGATTTCTGCTCAGCAAGTAAGGGGTACCCCAATAAAGGTCATCAGCTCCATGAGCTAAATTATTAATTCCTTTCATGCCACTCTGGGCTTGTAAACAGTATATAATACAGGAAAACAATTGGCATCGTTCACTTACTGGGCAGAGGAAAAGGTCAGAGGGTAAATAGTTGTATTGGCAACAGCTGGTCTTCAGAGCAGAGCACACTTTTGTCCTTTTCATCTCCTAGAGCAAACCTGTTTCCAAAGTTGTAGCTGGTTGTTGATCTGTATCTCTTAGCTGAATTGTCTTTAGGAATTTAATGTTGCATATAATCATGAAAGTAAAAGGGCTGGTGGGGTAAGGATGGATAAGAATGCTTCATCGTCAACCTGGTCAAAGCAAGTTATAGGGAAAGTCCTTGTGCTTTGGTAAAGTTATTAACAAAAAAAAATGTTATTTGAGATAAATAGGCTCTAAACACCACTTTGCCAGCAGCATGAGAACAGAAGTGCTGCTGTGCTGGTGTTGTGGACTTGCCCTGCTGTGTGTCTGGGGGACTCGTTGCTGGGCTCCAGCAGTGCCTGCTGGAACGTGGAGGCAAATCTCAGAACTTTGGGCTTGAGCAGAAGGAAGTTGTGACCTGAGAGTGCTGGCTTTGGTGAACGTATTGGTGAATATACTAGGAACGAAAAGCATACAAAATGTTAAGCCTGGACTGAAATTTCCCTGTGTGGTGTAGCTAGGAGATACTGTTGTGCTTCTGTTGTCTTAACATTTAAAGTGGCATCGCGGGAGCAGGTGTAGAAGTACAAGAGTTGAAAAATCCACACCAGGTTGCTCTTCAAATGCTTACTGTTCAGAAATCACTCTTTCAAAGGCTTGTGCTACTTGGTTGCCTTTTGCACCGTACTCCATGACTAACGCAGCTGTTTGCAGGTGTAGCTGCTGCCCTGGTGGTTTCCTCTGCAGCTCTGCCATCTGGTGCTGGGGCAGCAGGTAACCCCCCATCGATGGCCATCTGCTGCCTCAGCCTTTCTGAAAGCTCGGCTGTGCACAGAAATGGGCTCTGTGGGCTTTCTGGTTGGGTTTGCCAATTCACCACTGTCAAAGTAATGCTGCACTTATTTTCATACATATGTCAAAGTATATATGGCTTTAAATAGGAAAAGCAAGGGGAAAACAAACAATCCATGAGACTCTTCTCAGGAATCCAAAACTGTTCAGAAGTCCTGGGCAGCAAATACCTTTATTTCAGCAGGGAACAGAACAGACATAACCCAGTGCACTTCTGACTAAACCCCTCTTTGCTGTTCCTGTGGCTGGCATTTAGTGCAGTGGGCTGAAGCTGTTGGTCCTGTAAGACCAGGTCTCCTAAGCAGAGCACTCATGGATGCAGGAGGGTTCCGTTAGCACAGGCATGGTCTGTCTGCCCTGTCTGCTCCATGACTGCGGTCTGCTGAAGCACTTGGGTCTGTGTGGTTTGCCTAATTACAGCAGAACTTTTCACTTCTCAGTATAAACAATAGTCTTCAGTGAATTGCTGCTGCTGAATAAATCAGAACTGTAAGAATGTGGAAGATGTGGTTTGGGCTGACAGCGAGCTCTGGCTGTGGCTGCTCTGTGCCTGAGGAATGTGAACTCGTAGTGTGCATTTACTGGGTCTTGAAGATAAATATGATAATGATACCTTTGTGATATCTGCTAGTATCAAAATGATAAACGCTGATTTGTTCAACTTGGGCGTTTGTGGTAATGGATGAGTAAATGCTCTCTGTTTTGAGGCAGATCAAGATCCAGAGAGAACGCGACTTCATTCTACCCAGTCTCAGATTAGGATTGACCCTGTTACTGGAAAATGGCTTTTTCTTTGTTTGGCTCCTGGGAAGTTGGATCCTTCCCAAAATGCAGAGGGCACCTGGCACACCCTCCAGATCACATTCTGGCTTTGTGGTTTTTATTAGCAAAGCACAGGAAGGTTGGTCTGTTTGCTCTTTCAGCTGTTACAAAATAAAGCTTTTGGAGTGTCTTTGTCTTTAAAGGCGTTGCTTCTGGTACTCCTTTGTTCCGTGTACTTCTGGAAGGGAATCTGCCTTCCTATCAGGGATCTTTTGAGATTGCACTGGCCACAGACAGCATGGCATCTTTTCACTTTGCAGTAGTGCTTCACTTACAGGATGATACTGTGCACAGCTTATAGCTGTCAGAACTTGGATTTCTTCATGGTGAAAATATACTTAAACTATTGCAGGTCAGATTACTGGATGGCTGCTCCGAAAGCAGCTCTGCAGATAATGGATGTGCAAGAGAGAGAGGCTGTAAAAGAGGAAGGGTGAAAAACTGCTGCTCATGTACATTTTCAAAATTAAAGGCTTCTGAAGTACCTGGTGAAATGCACATCACAACTTTCTCATTTTCACTTTCCCATTAGCTACAGATGTGGAGCAGATGAATTCTTCTCCTGTCCTTCCTATGAACTCCATGGCCAGTAAGTACCTCTTTTTCTTGCTGCATATAATGAGGTAGTATTTCTTGCTCAGAGAGCATGTAAAGAGATGCATCATACTGCCCTGTGCAGACTTGGAGAAGTCTGCTAATGCTTACAGAGCTGAGGATCTGGCACTGGTTAGCTCTTTCCCACAGAAGTAGCACCGAGCAGGTCTGCAGTCACTGCTGACACCAGCAAAAGGCTGCACAGGGGGCTTTTCCAGTGGAGACAGGTCAGTGAAAGCTGGAAAGTTGATGCCTGAATGTTACAGAGTGAAAATAAAATGTGAGGTGCTGGTAAATTGCCCTGTGATAAAAATATCTGAAGTGCTTCTGTATCATGCTTGGAAATACAGTAGCTGGAGGCTTCTACTGAAATTGAGAGCAGACAGTAAAACCCATTTCTCTTCTGTGGCCAAAACGCTGCTCCGCACCTAAAACGTGAATTCGGGATCCTGCAGAACTCCATCTAGTGGTGCCTGCTGTGCCCGAGGACCGCATGCATTTTGTTGGAGTCCACTAGATGGCAACAAGTCGTTGTCAGATGTTATGGACCAAATTCCAAACAATTGTATTCCAAATAGAGGGTTGGTCTTTGTGCAGACTTTTTATTTAAAACAACTTAATCATTTTTGGAAACACCGGAGTTCTCAAGTGTGGCAGACTATGAACAGGTGTCCATTGAAAAGCAATGCTCAGATGTTCCCAGCTGCTAAAAGCCTGTCCTGTTCCAGGACACAGCCTTGTCTCCTGTTGTGTTGGTGGCACTCAGTTTGTTGGAGGACTGCTTTCCGTCTGCCTTGAGAAATGTAGAGCTAATGAGAACATTGCTTAATGTTCTGTTCAATCTTTGTAGCCTGAAAAAGCTTAGACATGATGCATGAGAGGCCTCGGTGCAGTAAAAAGTATTAAAACAGAAATTAATTTTTACCATATTCTCACATCAGGATGTATCTGTCAAATACTAAAAGCAAAGGCTGTCTGATGCAAGTTGAGCAACCTTCTTTTTCCCTTAAGTGATTGTTTATTATTGCTAGCCTGAATGTGTCCAGCTACAGCTTTCTTGTCTGTTATCTTTGAACTGAAAAATGCCTGTCTATATTGATATAAACTTCTGACAAACTAAATAAACTGAGCTCTTTGAGTTCTTTCAATGTCTTCCTGTCTTGTGCTCTCACTGTGGGTGCAGGTGGGCAGGCAGTGCCTGCTGGTAGAGGCCCCTGGTGTGCAGGTCCTGCTGCCCATCCTGCAGGGCTGTGGTTGCTGCTGGCGTGGAGCAGCTGGTGCCACAAACATCCAAACTGTCCTAGGCATGAGTATCCAAAACTCCTGAACATCTCTGCTACAACCCATTCCCTCCCAGCCTGGTAGATTTTTTTTCTTGCTGTCTCATTACTAAATGGAAGCAAAGAAAAAGACAAAAGGACTTCCACAGTGGAGCAGGAAATGGAATTCTTACGCATATTTGTGCATTCAGAGCATTCAACTGTGGGGTGTCTGCCTAAACTTTCTGCTAACGCATTAGCAAACTGTACTGTAGTCTTTGTTCCTGAAATGTCTTATCTGGAATAACTGAAGTGAGTTATTCTCATATTCCTTTGCAATAAGGATGAACATCTGTCAGGGATTTCTTCTATGTTTTCATAAGGACATGTGGAGAAAAGCAGTGTAGGCCAAGTGGTATTTCAGTGTTTAAAATAACATGAATGTGCTTTCTTATTTAATAACCCATTGGGAAAAGTCCACATTGTGCAGTCATACTCCTTGAGTCTTCCAAACATGCTTTAAAGTTTCAAAGGCAAAATGTCCACCTGCATCCACACCAAGCCCCTGCCAGGTTTCGTGGCTGGGCATCCAATCAGTTCCGTGGTGCTCCACAGAAATTTCTAGATGTGACTGCAGCCCCCAGCCCACACCAAGCATGCTGGGGCTGCGCTCACTGGTGGTGGCTCACACTGAACAGATCCCCTCTGCCACACGTGGGAGGATTTATTCTAAAGCCTGAGTTCTGCATGGAGTAGTCTTCAGCTTGTCAGTCTGTTGAACTCAGCAAGGTGGTTCCTGGCTAAACTGAAACAATTTTGTCTTCTAGCCGAATAAGCAAGCAGGGATTTATTACTAAGATTCACCTAATTGGAATTCAAATGTCTGTAGCCCGTTGTTCTGACTTGAAGTGTGCAGCAGGTGGCTGTGCAGTGCCCTGTGCTGCATGTCTCAGCAGGCTGCTTCCAAAGCACCCTGTCAGCAGCTGCAGGAGGAAGCATGGCTCAGGAAGATGCCTCCACCCATTTAGCAGTGAATTGACTGTGGTACTGCTGGGCTGAGCACTGACCGCCTGTGCTCAGGTGGCTGTGCCTGGCACCGTGTCCTGGGGTCTTTTCTTAAAGAAGTAAATCATGTCTGAAGTTGCATTCAAATATGTTCTGTGTGGAAAAAGGTACTTGAAGGCACTGGTAAGTGCCAGTGAGTAATCTATTTTTGCTCTTCAATACGCTTACTTTGTGTGAGTAAAACTTCACTTAAAGAACACAGCAAGAATGTTTATATACCAAGATGATGTTTTTAATGTGCTTCAATAGTACAGACTGGCACAGAAATGTACCTGATCAGGCTTCCATATTTATACAGACGGCTTGTGTGCTTTATGAAGGATCCCCCATAGAAGCAGCATGGACTAATGCTGTCTGCACTGAAGATGGCTCATGATTGCTTTCTTGTACTTGGAACAGAAACACAGCCTTGAAAAAAGCTGTGTTTGTGCTCTGTTAGAATATCTGCTTTTCTTCAAGGTATGCTTGTTTTATCCCAAATGTACTGCTTTGTAAATGTTAATCTGGCAGGCTGCTAGGTAGCACAGAGCATCCCTGTGGGCATGTGCTCCCTAATGAGCAGAGCTGGCACATTCCACTGCTCCTGCTGAGCCCCAGTGCAGCCCTCTGGTTACTGGCAGGCAGAACTTGACTCAACTTCACCAGCAGTAGGCATGCGTCCCCTTCCTGCCAGCCCCAGGTGAGCAGCACAGTCACGCAGCCTCTTAGCCAGCTGGTCCGCAGTTTGCATTCATTGATCAGTGAGTTGATAGCAACAAAAACCCACCGACAGCAATGAATGTTGATTGCAGCCATTAGATGCTGGGCCGGAGTGCTGACAGCCCCGCTGTGCGGAGTGGTCCTGCAGGGCAGGCGGCAGTGCAGTCCTTGGTCGCAGGGCACGCGGTTATTTCAGGGCTTCTTGAAGTCTTGGTGACTTCTGGAAATTATGTTTACGTGAGGAGGACAGTAGAAAAACATTCTGTGCTCTGCTAATGGCATTAAAATAACTTAAATTGCCTTTTATGTAAAGGTGATTTGTTTGGTTATTCACAGATTCCTGCTGGCAGGCAGATTGCTTCTGTGGATCAGACGATTCCCAACTCTGTAGCACAAGGCTGAGAACTGCATATTCGTCACCTCACCTTCAGCCTGTTGCTACTGAAATGATTGTCCAACAATTCTTGAGCGCAATCCCTGTCCTCAGACTTGATGAGGGCTGGGTTGCATTCCAGAAATACTTGTATTACAGCAGTATGAGAGACATCCTGCCCAAGCGTTTCTCCTCTTGGGGATTACTGCAGAGCCACCAGCAGAGCTTGCACAGGGCCAGTGCCCTGGCCAGGAGTGCTGCTCCGTGACGGTCTGTGTGGCGGAAGGCTTTCAGACCCTCATGACAGGGAACCTCTGGTGGTTGGGTACCAGATGCCCAGTACTGGCAAAAGCAATGTGCTAAGAGCCTGTTCTGTTGTTCTAATTCTGCTGGATCGTGTCATATGAGCAGATAAAGGTGCAAAGTGAACTTCCAGGGAATAGCTGTCACTTTCTGGAGCCTGTGCTTTCTTGTGGGTCTGAGACAAATATCTCATGGCTGCGTGCAGAAGTAAAACTGCATGAGATCTCTTCTACAACAGCCCAAACCAACAGGCGCGTGCTCTAAGGTTCTGTGGTTCCGTGCTCTTGTGAGGGTGCTGTTACAGCAGGCTGTGTGTGGTGCTGCACCTGAGCAGCCAGGTGGGACAGCAGAGCAGGTGCTGCTGAGCTGTGTGTTCACCTCTCCTTTGAAGGGAGGGACATTTGCCTGTGTGCCTGCTTGTAAAGCGACAGTGAGTCATGGGAGCAGCTGGACTCTGTGGGGAGGAATCCAGTCCTCTGGCAGTGCTGCTGGTGAGCAGCTGCTGAAACCCAGTGCAGGCTCCTCGGAGCAAATGAGCTGACATTCCAGAGCTGCTTGTAGCTGAGCTCAAGTTGCCAGTCCAAATGGGATGGGTTCCCCTTCTGTTCTGAACACGTACCATCCTCAGGTTTGTTTCCAAGTGTACCATATGCTGTAGATATGTTACTACTCTTGTGGTGTCCGCACAAAATCTTCCATTACTCTCAGATACTTTGTTTTGCAGAAATTCTGGCCTAGCTCATAGTCTTTTAAAAATAGAAAACAACCATTTCTTACACATCAATTCATTTTTTGAGAAAGTGGGACTGGAAAAACTCCATCTCTGTAGCTTTCAATATGATCTGTAAATCACAACCTGCTAATAGCAACCATATGTACATAGCTATGAAGGTTCAAGCTCCGTTTAACAGAGGGTTTGTGATAAACCTCAAGGTACAGTCAACGGTCGATGGTTTTTCTTAGTTCTCAAACTCACCGACAGCGTTGAATGTTCACTGAAGCTATCCAAAGATGGCTGTATACATGTACTGTGCATATTTTCCATGCATATGTTTTCCATAGACTAGCAGTGGAAACACTGCTGAGGGCTGCAAATTCTTTATTGCAACTGCTCCGAGTATTTTAATTACAAAATGGAGTATTTTAATTACAAAATGGAACCGTGAGGACTAATGAATAGCAGAAATATAACAATACTGTTATCAGTGTGAACTTGACTTAGCGCTTCTTAGAACAGCTTTGAATGTGTCTGAATGGCAGTTGTGAAAGAGCCTTTCTTCCTGTGGATGTGTGTATTGACAATAGCTGCTCTAAGGTTTTTGGAGCATTTTGGAGCCTGCAGCTCGGGTCGTCCTCCAAAGGAAGAGCCGTGGGGTGGGGGTTGGCCAGACTGATCCCCAGCCATGTGATTCCCAGTGGATTCACCCAATGCTGAAATGTTTTCTGGGCTGACTGCAGCAGGGTTGATGCTCCCAGCCTTGCAATTTTGCATTTAGTCTCTTTAAATTTCTATATTGCATCCAGTCATCTTCACTTTTTTCCACCTGGTTTGAGTGGTTTGAGAGAGAAGCTACTTGCAGCTTATTTTTAGAAGTGGAATCTGCTGCTGTTCCTGAAACAACTGCAGGGAGTGGAGCAGAGCTCACAAAGTTAGCAGGAATCATTTCACTGTAAAATTCTGCAGACGATTTCAATTCAGTGTTTCCTCTCATCCTAGGGCCAAGAGAGCTCTCTGTGAACGTAACTTAACAACCTGTGTATTGTCTGCAGAAGTCGTTGAAGCCAGTCAGTTGTCTCATGCCGAGCAAGCTGCATGTTCATGTGAGAGATGAGCGTGTTCCCAGAATGCAGCTTGGAGTCGCTGCTTAGATGGACTGATCCTAATGGTGCCATTAAGCATCAACTGATCCTGAAAATTAAAAGAACTCTCTGCAAATCGGTCTCACCTTGTTCCTGCAATCTTTTCTGAGTAGGAGCTGGAGGAGAAAAAAGCAACAAAGCAAAGTAGTGTTGCTAACAAGCAGCGATCAGCCCGGAGCAGTAATCCTTGTGTGCCGCACGGTGAGCGCATGTGCCGTGTGAGCGTACAGCAGGGAAAGCATGAACAGACCAAGCACAACACGGCAGTGTTCATGTGCTGCGTTGTGAGAGGCTTTTGCCTCAGTTCACATCTTGCTCCCTTCGTGCCCCCCACCTCCCACTCGGTCACGCTGTCACCTGCAGAGCGCTCCATGGCAGCGGTGGGAAGGCCAGGTACAAACGCGTTTGTTTTGTCCCAGGGCAAGCTTTAGCTGTGCCATGAGAATGTTCCTGTTGTAGGTGTGTGTGTAAGCAGCAGTGCTGCAGCCAAACATCTTTCACCTTTAGCGCTGATGCTTTTGTTTCTTCACCCTGCCCCAAGGCTCACTGGAGGGCTGCTGGATACATCTTGGGGTAAGGTGAGATCAGGGCACGATGGAACCAATCTGCACCATTTGCCCTGTGGGATCGTAATGCTACAATGTTATATCAGAGAAAATAACCACAGAGCTCTTCTGGGACCGGAGAGAAAAGAAACTGATAACCGTTTCCAAAGATTTATGGAGGATTTCACAAGTTATTGTGATTCAGTTTTGAGCTGACAAATTTGCTGGTGGATACAGCGTAACTCCGGACCTGTGTGAGGTGTTTGACTTAATAACATATGACACCTTAAACTGGTATGATATAAATTTGCTATGGCAAATGTTAAAAGGATTAAAAAATGACAAAAGAGGAGGTCTCAGCATAATTCTAAATGGGAACCTGACCAAGTTGATGACTTAAGAGTGACTGCGCTGTGTTGTAAAGCACTGCTCTGCACACCTGGGAGAAACGCTGTTTTCAGTTGTTGCAGGTTTTTGTTCTTTTGTTTTAAATGGAAAGATGAAGGATAGATACAAACATAACTCCGTCTCTCTAGATAAACAGCAGAAATGAATGTTTTGGTAAAGTCAGATGCAAAGTTTGATGTTTGGGAACAAGGAACATTGACTGTTCCGGCACCAAGGACTCTACTGTAAGCAGCAGTACTTGCTGTGTCAGGTCAGCGACTGCATGTGTGTGCAATCTAACTACAGGAGGTGTTGCAGGGACAGAGGCTGTTACAGCTGCACTTACTTCTCCTGTAGCTGCTGACACAGTACTTTGTCCTGATGAGTATGGGCTATGCTATGCTGCAGAGATCGCTGAACAGGAAGGGTTCCTAAAAAGGTGAGCGGAGAGCAAAGGAAATAATCAAGACTATTGCCAGTCTGTTTAGTTCAGTGTCAGGACTGAGTCGATCAAACCAGTGGTATGCACATGAAAATTGCAGATAAAGGTCTCTGAAGCACGTTGACAAAAGGCAGAGAGTTCTGTCCTGTCTCTTGGTACCCTTACCCACACCGCAGAGCACAGCAGAGCTCCCTGAGCTCCGTGGTGGTTCTGGGGCTGCAGGGAAACACAGAGCCTTGGGTCTGCGCTAACTAGGGGAAGATGTTTTGGCTTCACAAAATTGGTGTGGTCTTTTGTTGCAAGAGAGCATTCAAGAGTGAAAAGCTTATTTTGAACTGCAGAGAGATAACGCTGCAGCAAAACAAAGAGGAAGCAGAAGCTGAAACATCTGTACTTTTTAAATGGAACTTGCTTTACCTTCCTGTGGCAAACACACAAGCTCTCAAAATCAAACCCCCCAACCCGTTACCTGCTAAATGTAGTATCTGTCAAATGTGCTTGCAGGGAGAACTGCTGCTGGCCTGGAAGACGCTGCGTTTGGGGGCTTTCTTGCTGACCTACTTACATAGGAGCGATCACACTGGATTAGGCTTCAGCTCAGTATCTGTCTCCTAAGTTGTTTTTGTGCGGGGATCAGCCGCACAGCATTGCCAGCTCTGCCTCCCTCTTCCCCAGAGACCAAAGGGAGGCGGAGCAGCTCCTGCACCCTGGGGGGCTCCTCTGAGCAGAGCTGTGGGTCTGCAGTGAGCTGCATGTCGGCAGTGTGGGCCTGCAGCGTGCGTGGAACAAAGCCATCTCAGCCCAGGATATCTTTATTTCGTACGTCTTCATCTTGTTTTACGTAATGTAAGAAATCTTCTGTTTAATTCAAAACAAAACCAAAACCAAGTGATGGTTGGGAGCTTTGCTGAATTGCAGCTATCAGCTACAATGAAGCAGATCTAAGCAGTGGTTAATGTGCACATAGGGAAGGACATAAGCAGGAGAAACTTGAATATATTTCTTCCTAATCATCTGCTGTCTTCCAGATGGCTTTCAGCTCCCTCTCTCTGTCTCAGCCTCTGCGCATTCAGTAACCATGAATGAATTTGTGAGGGTTCTTCAGCAGCATCCCTGTAAACTCCTCTTATCCTACATCTTTTACATTTATTGCCCCAAAGATTACTGTCAGTATTCACTGTCAGGATGGCTGAGATTCCTCAGTGTTAACTTCCTGCAGTTGTGCTCTGATACATCTAATGCTGGGTAAAGCAGCTTCTGTGGATACACCACCACTGTCTGTTGGTATATCCAGCACGCTAGTGATTCTTCGTCACTGAAATATTTCTCCTGCATTGTGACAGTGGTGAACTCAGGTAAGCACTTCCTCCGAAGGCTGTGCTGAGTGCTCTTGTTGATGGCAGCTGATCTGTGCACCAAGGCCCAGCCCAGGTTCTTCCTTTTGGTATTTTTACAAACTACTGGCACAGCTGTCAGTGTGGCAGTCCTGTTAGCCAAAACTACTTCTGCTGTGGAGAATGGACTTTCTGCTTTCAGATGGGAATCAGTTGGAGTTGGACAGACTTTCTGTGGTGGGATGGGCAGAAAATGCTATCTGTTCTTACCCAAGTCTCAGCAGTGAGGTTGGAGATATCCTTATATTTTTCTGAAACACAAAATGTAGCTGGAGATCAGAATGTTGAAGAGAATCCTGGTCTCTGGAATTACTCTCTCCTTTATTTCTTATCAGCATGCTACAAAGCCTGCTCTATGGGCATTGCTACGTGCACCTTAGCAGAAATCATTTTAATGCTTCAAGACTGAAGAGAAGTGCAAAAATCACATGTGTATTTGACAGAGAAAATTTGTGTTGCAAAGTAATCAGAAGAGAGAGCTGAAGAGTTTTTCTTTATGTGCTTGAATCCTGGAAGAGCAGACTGACACGTGGTTCTCCCTGCAGAGGGAAGGTCCCTCCTGAGCAGGGGCAGCTCCCAGGTGCAACACGTCCCACACCGTGGCTGTAGCAACGTGCCTGTGTTCACAAACTGATACTGCTGAAAAATACAAAAATATCTGCTTTGGAAGCTGTATGGATGGAGAGGGATCAAACGAAGGATTTGCTTTTCACTGTCATGTCCTATCCATTGTAACTTGTCCTTGGGCAATGGTCTGTGTTTTTCAGCTATGTAATCCAATTCTCATCTGCCAGACTTCTAGACTTGCAGTTCTTCTCAAAAGAAACACCTCTGAAACATCACTTTCTTGGCTCAGCTTAGAAAGCATGGCACCTCTGGGCCAACTCTGCATTGCTATCTTGAAGCATGTCCTCTGTCTGCAGAGCATCAAAGGGAGTTGTAATTCCAAGTGCACTGCTTCCTATGGCATTCATGGGCACATGGATGCAGATAGGTTTCTCTTATTGCTAAAAGATAACCTTATGTAGTGTCCTAAGATAAAAAAAAAAACAAAAAAAAAAAAACAAAAAAAAACTTCAGAGACCACTGATCTTTTAGATCATCCTGAGGGTTATGAAGAGGACACCCAGTACTGTACCAGCTGACTGTTTCCTCCAAGCTGTGACCTGTGTGGTTCCCATGCAACCCACACAGACCTTATTTTTGAGACTACGGATTCCTTCTTGCCTGTGCATTTAGCATCCACTTCTCCACTGCAAGGCCCCGGTGCTGCAAAACATGGGCAAGGAGGGGAAATGGCTCCCATATGCTGAGAGCCGCAGAAGCGAGCATCCTGCTGAGCCTGCCTTGTGCAGCTCTGCTGCAGCAGCTGCTCCTGGCTTGCGTGGCCACAGTCCAGCACCCATGGCTGCATGGGCGCCCTGAGCTCGATCTGTTAGCTCTCCTTTTGTGCTCTCTCCTACAGCTGTTTGATCTCACTGCCTGCATTTTCTCCTGGGCTGTGGTGAGAGCACAGCTGATGTAGGGGTGTTCTGTGCCAGTTATTGAAGCACAGCAATGAGCTGCAGGGGCTGTAGATGGTAGTGCTAAAATCTGGTTAGAGTAGTGTTTGAATTGAGGATTCAATTATTATGTCGTTTTACAGTTTCCATTTTGTACTGAATTCATTGGTGTTTACAAACTATTTTCTAAGATTTTAAGATACTTTCTCTCCTTCCCCTTCCAAGCACTTCCACCAGCACGTTTGCCCAATACCTGGTTCTTCTGACTGGAACAACTCAGACCTGTCAGTAGAGAGGAATCTTTTCCACAACACAGATTTCTCTTGGAAACACTTTGTGGTTTCACAATGACAACCCAGAAAGCATAGGTTGGTACCTCAGACACTGAGCACTAGTGTCAAAATGCAGATGGTAAAATCCTTGCACACGAGTAAACGCAAAGTTCTGGAAGAAGCCTGGTTCTGCTCAGACAGAGCAGTAAAACCCACTGTCCTGTAAGGGTTCCCCAAAGCTCACGTGGCACAAAGGAAATGGCCCCACTGCACTCAAGTAGTGCAGTATGTTCTTCATTTGCAAAGCATAACGCCAAGCACTGCATCTATCTGCTGGATACTGAAGGTAAAAATGAATTAAATAGGGCAAGCAAAGCTGCAGCTAAGCTATTATGTATTTCACATTGCTTAGTGTTTGGCATGTGGGCCGAATGCTTTAGATTATAAGGCATAAGCTTTTCAGAACCTTAAGTTATTTCAAAATTAAATGGATGACAGGCACAGGTCTGCTGCCTGGATTTGATTTTCTTTGTGCGTTAGTAGAAGTAGTAAGCATGTCTATGTAAGTATCTAATGAAGCTATTTTCTACTGTTATAGGTTTACTATGAGAAACAGACCTGAGACAGCACAACATTTTGAATAAAACAAATTGAACAGATTCTCAGAAATGTAGGTCACAGTAACAGATGACCTATACACGGTCCTAGTTTTTGATGCAACTGTCTAATCTGCTCTGAGAGTACTAGCCAGACATCATTCCTAATTGACCTTGATATTCAGTGAACAGAAAGAAAGCTAAAGCCACGCAATGTTTAAATCTTCAGCAGAAGAAATATGTGGTGAATTTGAACGCGTTCCCTTTCATACTTACAATCCGCACTTGTCCTGTGAACCTTTGTCTGCAAATGTGTTGGCCATCTGAGAAATCTGAATTTGAGGCCCCAGCTAAGGGAATGTGACTCTGAGCAGCCACTGCTGTCAGTGCGGCGCCCACTGCGCAACGCAGCTCTGCAGCGCGGCCGCGCGCTGGGTCCCCGGGCTCCGCATTGGGCTGCACTGATGGCTGGCCTGGGAGAGCTGTCGCTCCTGGGCAGGTGGGCGCAGCCTGGGCCGGGTCCTGCAGAACGGGACCTGCGGGCGCTGTCATTGATAAGCTGCTGACATTGCGGGGCCCTGGAATGCAGCACAGCCGTGAATGTCTGGCAGGGGGGCCTGGGAAGTACTGTGGGTTTGGTTAAGCCCTTACCACCTCTGTTTACAGACCAGACTAACTCTTTTTGTTCATGACCCTGACTTTAAACGCATTACTTGCAGCAGGCACTGCAGGCTTCCTTCCTGTGTGCTAAAGCAAATGTATGGGATTCTGGGAGGGCCAGGAGGAATGAAGCAATAAGGCCTCATGATGTCTTTTCAAGAAAGCTATCATCTCATTTAGGTTACCAGTTAAGAATTGTTCCTCAGGAGGCTTTCAGACTGATAACCTCTGGTTTGCTGGACCTCACAAACTGCTCCATGTGTGCTTCTTTGGCTGGCAGTGACCGCTGCCATCAGCAATGCAGTGCTGTGTCCTGGCTGGAGGAGCAGGGGCTGTGCACCAGGCATGGCCCCAACCCCACCGTGCACAGCTGCAACACAGCTGGGATGGAAGGCAGCCCTCTGCCCAGCCAGCACTGCTGCTGTTCTGTGAGAGCAGCTGCACTCACATGCACGCTGGTACAGTTAACACAAAGTTTGGTGGGTGTTGAGATGCAGTATTTCAGAATTTGTAATTTCTGATAATGGTGACGCGTGGCCATTGTCTGGATGGCTGCTGAGCTGTGCACACAGCTTTTGGGTGCTACGGGGAATCTAAGAACGAGTGAAGTCTACACAAAAAAGTAATGTTATCGACCTACGGATCAGTTCTGTGATACAGAGACACATCACTGTCTTCTGAATTTTAACGGTTGAAATGTTATATCGATAGCACAGTTCTGAAGTGATTATGGCATCTGTTGGCTATTATGGAGATAAAATGAAATTCTTAAGATTCCACATCTTTTGTTGAAGTGCCACACTTGGTCGGACCTGGTGCATTTATTGGCAGCTGAGCCTTGTCATGAGTGTTAGCTGTTAATGAGCGCTCAGACTGCACGCGCTGTGGGATGCTGCAAGTGCTGCAACTTCAAAGTCTGTTTGTAGTTAAAAGGTTTCTTCTTTTTTTGTGAGTCTTCATGAACTTTACGTGGGAATGGGTGTAAGTGGAGGTGGGAAAGCTGCTACCTGTTACTTCTGGGAAAAGGTTAAGAACCTGACCTAACAGGAACTTCAGCAGCTCTCAGCATCCTTTCCTGATGTGCACGATGGGATTATTCCATCCCAGCTGAGGTTACAGACGTTTACAGGCAGGGATGTGCCCAGACATTCCTTTTACAGCTGCTCTCATTAGGCACAGGCTCTGCCAGCCTCTAACAGGACACTTCCATTCTGAGCAACATGCTCAACAGGTATTAAAACTGAGCTACCTAATTGCTAGGCAGAACACAACACGATGCGTGTTCTCTGTTTAAGTAGCAATTTCAGATTGTAATTTTTTAATTTTTGAAGCAGCCTACTGATGAGCAGCTGGTATCGGCACTCACAGGAAGCAGAAAAGGTGGCTGCTATGTAAAGTACAGCACTATTTATTCTATGAGTGCTTTGCTGGTAGATGCATCAATGGCCATAACTTTTAATAGACATCATCTGGAATATTTTCCTTCAGAGGCTCCTTTTCATGTGTCCTCCTGAGTCAGTACCAGCAAGGAAAAACAGAAAGATCAGAACAGCTTGGGGATTCATGTCACCCAAGTTCTACTGTGAAGTAGAACCATGCCCATCCATCCATGCCACTGTACTACAGCAAGAAGAGAATTCAAGGAAATTATGTAATGATGCTGACAAAACTGATTCCCAGCACGAGTGTTTACATTCACATTTCTATTTCCAATGCTCTGCAACAGCATCTGAGTGCACTGTGAGCCGGCCCCCCGCATGCGGGATGTTAGGTCACCGTTATTTGTACCACGCTGGAGAGAATTTCACTTTCGCACAACCATGTGTGGTTTGGCCATCCCTACCCTGCCACAGGGAGCAGCTGACAGCCAGCCCTGCTTTCTCTTTTACACTGCATGGCATTGCTGCAGCTCAGTGACACACACTTCTCCACTTGCTCTGCGTGACAGCTCTGTTTGCTCCCCAGGTGAAGCGGTGCTGCTCTGTGCTGCAGCCTGACCTGCCCGCTGTGTGGGCGCTGGGAGCCTTGGGGCAGGGCCTGCACCCTGCGGGGAGGCTGGGGATCAGTTCTGGCAGGTGAGGAGGGGCAGCCTGAGCTCCTGGGGCACCTCCGCCCCAGCACAGCCAGGGCAGCTCTGCGTCCTACAAAGCCCCGCGGGGCCCCGATCTCCGTAACTTCTGCTCATTGGCTCCAGGCAGAGGATTAAAGCCCTGTCTCTGAGGAGCCCTTGCTTTAATTCTAGGAGACTATGGGAGAAGCAGGGCAATAGGAAGCACCAGACACCGAGTGTTTTGTTTTCCTCATTTATTGCAGTTTGCCAGGTGCCACAGCTCAGGGTCCCTACCACACCTGCACACAGCCTCCAGGCTGCCCCCAGCCACCGCTCCCCCCAGGCAGCCGCATCGCTGCCGTATGCGAGTGAACGCGGGGGGTTCTGTCCGCGAAATCCCTTTTTCCTTCTCCGCGTGACTTCTGGTCCTCAGGTGCCGCAGAGCAGCGGCAGGGCCGTGGCTGCAGGGCCGTGCCCGCACGGCTTCGTGCCAGCTGGGCGGTGCGGAGCGCCCGGCGCGGTGCAGCCCCGCGCTGACGGCAGCGCCGCATCAAAAGCTGTAATTTCCTGTGCGCTGCAGCCCGGCTCTGCCGCTCCAGCTTTGTGTCCCCCGGCCTGTGCCTGCGCTAACAGACCGCTATTGTCCGGCGGCGAATGGTGGCTGGCAGCGAAGAATTGCTGTCTGGTTTCTATTCAAATCCAGGTACGGGCGCATGAATGGAGACGCCCGGCAGCAGCGCGAGCCGCGGGCGCCCAATGCGGGGCCGTGCGGGAAGCGCCTCAGCTCGGGGTGGGGTTTAACGCCGCTTTCTGGTACTGCTGAGAGCTATTGGAGCCCTCTCCCATTTCTGGACACGAGCAGTGGGAGCAGTCGCCCACTTGGGAACTTTCTAAACTTGTTGCTGCGTTTTTCTTGAGCGGGACCAGCTCATTTCGTTTCTAAAGCTCAGGGACCAATAGAAAAAGTTGATGAAATCGAAGTATTTCCTTAAAGCGTACTAAACGTACAGGTTGGCTGAGTTTTATTGCGGACCGAATCTGGTGCAAGCGTCACAGTGAGTGACAGAGCGCAATGCGTTCAGCAAACACCCGGCACTTCTCACGGCATAAGTTTGGCTAAGCGATCTTCGCACGACGCTTTCCACACGTTTCAGGCATCTGCGGAATGCTGCACCCGGGGTTCGCGCTACCGTCAGATCTGGGATCGGCCGCACAGCCCCGCACCGCCGCCCCGCACCGCCCCGCACGGCCGCCTTTGTCCCCGGGCGGCTCCTCCCGTCCGCGGCGCCGCGCCCGCCCCTGGGCCGCGCAGTGTTCGGTTACAGCGCGACTTTCTTCTCCTCCGCTTTTTCCTTTCTTTTTTTTTTTTTTTTTTTTTTTTTAAAATCCCCGTCTGGGGATGGGGCCGATATGGGGCGGGGGCTCTTTCCGCCCCGCTCTGCGCCCGGCAGCGCACGAAGCTTTGTGCGGCCGCCGCGCGGGGCCGGGCCGCCGCTCCGCAGCTGGCTTACATTACGCGATGGATATAAAAAGCTTCTATCGGAGAACAAAGGAGCACGTGCAGAAACGGAGCTGGAAAAGCCTCTGACAGCCCCGCGCCCGCCGGGCGGCGACGAGCTCCGGCCGCGCGCCCAGCGCCCGCGGCCGCCCCGACCGCCCCGACGCGAACGGAAACCCTTCATCCTTACCTACGGCCCCGGCGGCGCGGTCCCGCGCTGGGGGCACCGCTCGGGCGCCCGCAGCTCCGGCCGCCCCTCGCGGCCCCGCCCGCTCCTCCCC
>NW_024884955.1:0-68158 GCF_019232065.1 Centrocercus urophasianus
AAAGATGGCGGCGGCGGCGGCCGCGGGAGCGGGGCGAGGCGGGGCGGGGGGCGCGCTGGGCGAGGCGTTCCGTGGTCGCGGGGCTGACGGCGCGATCCTCGTGCAGGCCGGGCATAGGCGGGGCGGGCATGGAGGAGAGCGAGGTGCCGAGCAGCAGCGACGCGGCCCCGCAGGAGGCGCGGGAGGAACCGTCCGAGAGCGGCGTGGGCACCTCCGAGGCCGTGTCCGTATCCGCCGACAGCAGCGACGCCGCCGCGGGCGCCCCGCTCCCGTCCCGGGCGGACGACTCCGGAGTGGGGCAGAGCTCCGACCGCAGCGCCGTGTGCCTGGTACGGGAACGGGCGGCCGGGCCGGCTCTGCCGCCGTACGGGCGGTGGAGGTCCGTTCGGAAGGGGGGGGGGCGGAGCGGCCCCGAGGGTCGCGGTGCTCAGTGAAGGCCAAAGAATCTGCCCCGACCCCATCCCTGTAGCAGAACGAAGCGCCGTGCCGGTGGCGTTGGTGCGCGGCGGTTCCCTGAGTGCCCGGCCTGTCAGGCATTTCTGAACGGAGCTCTTCTGCCTCTGCTGGTTTTGCTTAGGAAGAGGTGTCTGAGAGCAGCTCCAGCACAGATGTGGTTCCCCGGATTTACCTGCCTGATTCATCCTCCATCGCGCAGTCCACTTTGGTCTCCAGCGTCTCCACCGTGAGTCAATCCATCATGGTGTCGGAGTCCCCGCAGGTCCTGGTCCACTCCAGTGTCATCAGCGACGGAGCCACGGTTGTGTCGGACTCCACCGCATCCACCTCCTCAGACCTGGGTTCTGCCATAGACAAAATCATTGAGTCCACCATTGGGCCTGACATTATCCAGAGTGAGTGCATGCCGTGCTGCTGCTGCTGGCAGTGGATCTGTCCCTGTGTGGGGTGGGTTGAGTGGTGGGGCTGGGGAAGGGAGCTGCTAAAGGCTTGGGAGGTAAGGGGAAATGTGCGCCTGCGTACGCTTACACCTCGTCCTTGTTTGGCAAGGTTTCTCATCTCGCTTTGCCTTAGCAGCTGGTGGTTTTCTGAGCTGCTTGCTGGGTAGTAGCTCAGCCTCTGGCTTGCTGCCGCTTTGGCCACAGTGCCACAGCTACTCTGTGCAGACTCTAAGCTGAACCAGACCTCCTGCACCCTTTCCTACTCGCTTGGGAACTTGGGAGCACCGCTTCAGCCTCTGCCCCTGGTGGGTACCCTGATTTCCTCTCCTTTCCCTCCCCAGGCTGCATAGCTGTGACCAGTGCTGAAGATGGGGGAGCAGAGACTACTCAGTACCTCATTCTACAAGGGCCCGATGATGGTAAGGGTGCACCCAGGGCATTTCAGTGGTGGCTTTCTCTGTCTTTGAGCCTGTTCCCATTCTGGTAGTGAAAAATAAAACGTGCAGGGGATGGTTTGTGTGTAAGCACGAGCTGCAGGGCGAAAACTCTCAGGACACAGGGCAGGAGTGGATGCCGAGTTCAGCTCTGTGCTCAAGGTTTATGTGCAGCCTGGGTGCAGGTGAAGATTTGCCCCTTGGCTGATCCAGTATTGTTGTTTCAGGTGCCCCCATTGTGTCCCAGATGTCCACTTCTGCTCTGGCCAATAGCTTGGCTGTAGAAGCTATTGCTGATGGGCCGACCTCCACATGCCTTGACCAGCCAGGCCCTTCGGAGCAGTCAGAGGTGCTGGAACTGCCTGCACAGCCAGGCCAGGTTCGGGAGGCAGACGGTGGGGAGGAGCTGGACCAGCCGGACTTGGAGACCCTGGAGGAGATGATGGAAGTGGTGGTGGTGCAGCAGTTCAAGTGCAAGATGTGTCAGTACAAGAGTGTCTCCAAGAAAACGTTGATCAACCACATGAAAGAGCGACATTTCCAGCCAGGTGTGTGTGGTGCTGCCACTGCTGAGCACTGAGAAAAATACATCTTACTGCAGACGGGATCGTTGTTGTCTCTGGGGAGTTATGAGGAGGAGTTTGAGTGTGAATACCTGTGCTGTTGTACCGTTAAGTAAGGAGATGTTCTGCGTTTTGTGTTAGCGGGTTCAGCTTTGGCTTTTAAGAAAGGACGTCCACGAAAGGGGGGTTCTGCTCCAAAGTCTGCAGAGGAAGAGGTCGCAGAGGAAGAAGAAGATGATGATATTATGGATGCTGGTGCTATCGATGACCCTGAAGGTAAGACTCATTCTCACCGTGTCCTACATAGCTTAGTCTTTCCCCTCATCTCTGTCTGATGTTTTGGGCCGCTTGCCTTCAGAGGACAGTGACTATAATCCAGCTGAGGATGAGCCCCGTGGGCGACAGCCCAAGAACAACCGCACAGTGCCCACGTCCAGCGAGGAGAGGCCACGGAGACGCCCAGGGAGGCCCCGCAAGTTTCCTCGCCTGGGGGACGTGCCCCAGGACATGCATGAAGGTGGGTCAGCACAGCGTGGTGTGCAAGCTCCTGGGAGCTCACGGGGGGTGTATGTGATGATGTGCTGTGTCCTGTCAAGTAGGAGAGGAGGTGGAGCCCCTGGTGACGTCCCAAAGCACACCCAGCTGTGAGCTGCAGAATTCGGAAGCAGCCAGTTCCTCTGGCCTGGAGAATGGGACCGGCGAGAGCTTGGCGGAGCCCAGCATCAGCCAGTCTGACTCTGAGAATAAGGACCCTTCCTCCAACACTGGCCCCGAGGAAGCAGATGTCGTCCCCAGGAGGCGAGGCCGGCCCTCCCGCCGCTTCCTGGGCAAAAAATACCGCAAGTACATGGGGCGCAGGTGAGGGGTGTGTGCCGAGCCAGTGCTGGGCCCTCTGGCCTGCGCCCAGGGCCGGTCCAGCCTCTGTTTGTCACCACAGCTCTGAGTCCCGGCTCTGTGTGCGTGTAGGTATTACTACAAGTCACCCAAGCCCTTGATGAGGCCGTACCTGTGTCGGATCTGCGGCTCGCGTTTCCTCACGCACGAAGATCTGCGTTTCCATGTCAACTCGCACGAGGCCAATGACCCGCAGCTCTTCAAGTGTCTCCAGTGCAGCTACCGCTCCCGACGCTGGTCCTCCCTCAAGGTGAGCACCGTCTGTCCTGTTCCCACCCCCACGGAGGTGGCTGAGAGCCCCAGGCCTCGGGGCACCCATTCCCACTCCTTGCAGGAGCACATGTTCAACCACGTAGGCAGCAAGCCCTACAAGTGCGAGGAGTGCAATTACACCAGTGTGTACAAGAAGGACGTCATCCGACACTCCACAGTGCACAGTCGGGACAGGTAAGTGGGGTGAGTTCCTGAAGACTGTCCTGCAGCCTGGCTGAACATCATTAATATCACTTCTGCCCTGGAAGTGCAGCCTGAACTCTCGTGCTTTCCAAAATGGATAGTTGTGATGTTCTGGGGGGCTCAAACTCAGGATTTGGCTGACAAGGGGATTTTTTTGTCTCTTTTTCAGGAAAAAGAGGGCCGATCCGGTGAGTTCCAGTTCCCTGATGGCTTGTCTCTCAGCACTGTTATATGGGAAGAGGCATGTCTGTGTTGTCCACAAATTCCTTATGCCTAGTTGAAGTCAGTGTTTCTGGATCAGCTGAGGAAAGGCAGCCCAGGTCCTGTGGTGGGGAGAGAGGCAAGGAAACTGGTGACCTCCCCTCGGCCCCTATGAGCTCATCTTTCTGCTCTTCCTTCAGCCCCCAAAGCTGAACTCCTTCCCATGCCCCGTGTGCAATCGTATCTACCCCATGCAGAAGAGGCTTACTCAGCACATGAAGACACACAGCACAGAGAAGCCACACATGTGTGACAAGGTGAGAGGCTGGGGCCTGGAGGAGAGCTGGCAGCAGTGGGGCTGTGCAGGAGACAAACGCTGCTTCGCTTGCTTCTGCTGCAGTGTGGGAAGTCCTTTAAGAAGCGTTACACGTTCAAGATGCACCTGCTGACACACATCCAGGCCATTGCTAACCGCAGGTAGGAACCTGGCTGCAGCCTGCTGGGAGAACCAGTGTCCAGGCTCCCATTCCAAGGGGGGGCAGAAGGTCCCCGCTGTCTGTGTGACAGATGGCATTGTCCTGGCAGGTTCAAATGTGAGTTCTGTGACTACGTCTGCGAGGACAAAAAGGTCCTGCTGAACCACCAGCTGTCACATATGAGCGACAAGCCCTACAAGTGCAGCTTCTGCAAGTATTCCACCTTCCGGGAGGACTTCCTGGTCTCGCACATGGCCGTCAAGCACACGGGTGAGAGAAGCTGCTGCTGCCCTTCAACGCCGCTTTGCCAGGGCGCCGTCCCCTGGGGACCCCTTCTTGACTTCCACCCCCCGTGTCCCACAGGAGGGAAGCCCTTTGCCTGCGAGTTCTGTCACTTCACCACCAAGCACAAGAAGAACCTGCGCCTCCACGTGCACTGCCGCCATGCCGACTGCTTTGAGGAGTGGGCACAGAGGCACCCCGAGGAGCCGCCCTGCCGCCGCCGCCCCTTCTTCACCCTGCAGCAGATCGAGGAGCTGAAGCAGCAGCACCGCCAAGTGCAGGCGTCCACCGAGCCAGAGGCCAACCCACCAGTGAGTGCCACCCCCCACATCCCGGCTCCTCCCTGCTCCTCAGCCCTGGCTCCCTGCAGCTCTCTGTCTCGCAGGCCCCTCTCGGCGCTGTCACCTACCAGGCGGTGCAGGCAGTGCCCGGCTCGGAGCCTCCCATCCTTTCGCAGGATTCTCTGGAGGGGGCCACAATTATCTATGAACAAGGTGAGCTCCCGGGGCAGGGGAGGAGACGATGAGGTGGTTGAGTGCTGTGCTTAACCCTTTTCTGTGCTTCACTCTTTTTCTGACCTGCCAGGTGTGGATGGATCGGCAGAACTGGCCACGCAGACCGCCCTGGATCTTTTGCTGAACATGAGTACCCAGCGAGAGCTTGCTGCAGGCTCGCTACAGGTGAGCAGGGGGTGGCTGTGCCTGCTGCAACGAGAGGTCTGGGGCCTCTGGAAGTGCCCGGCCCTGCTCCCTCTGGAGGGAGCATCTGCAGAGCCTTCCTCCCGCTGACCTCTTGCACTCCCCTCCAGGTGGCAGTAGTGAAACCAGACGATTCGGGAGAGGTGCAGGACTCTTGTGAACCGCAGGCACAGGAGGACGGGGCGGAGTTGGATGGCTCTGAGCAGCAGCAGAAGTTGGTAACGCTGCACATGGCAGACCGTGGGGAGACGTTGGTGCAGGAGGCCTACGAGGAGGCAGCCCTGGGTGGCTCAGAGCTGCAGCAGATCACGATTCCCTTTGGCGGGACAACGGAGTACAGCATCATTACACCCATCAGTGAGGAGATTCAGGCTCCGGGCACGCTGTACAGGTCAGCTTTGTGGGAGGAGCGGGAGTCAGAGGCACCTCTGCCCTCAAAGAGGGGACCTTGAGTGGGGAGGGGGATGCGATGGCTCCGCTCTGACCGCGGCTTCTGCCGGCAGTGAGGAGGAGGGCTCTGCAGAGACTTCACATGCAGTCGTGGTGAGCGAAGCTGTGATGACGGAGGTTCTGAAGGACCACAACAATCACTACATCATGTCATCCAACGTCCCGGGGAATCAGTTCCAACACATGGAGGTGAGGAGGCTGGGCTTTCTCTCTTTTCCAGGCAGCAGGGTGAGCAGGTGTGACCGATGTTTCTCTCTTAGCCCCTCAATGGAGATGCTGCCTTCCCTTTGCCAGCAGAGGGCCAGGAGGCACAGCCAGCTGGTGTCAAGTGGCCTCTGGTGCAGTGTGTTACCCAGCAGCTCCAGAAGGACTCAAATTTGTCCCCCACCTCTGAAGGGCAAGAAGTCACATCCCCCAAGGTCAAATGGCCTGCACTCCAAGGCATAGCCAAGAAGCTCTCGTGCAAGGTTTCTACAGCCAAGAAGCTCTCATGCAAGATTTCCACAGCCAAAAAATTTTCCTGCAAGATTTGCACAGCCATGTTTACAGGGAGAGCAGAAATGGAGAGTCACAAGAGAGCCCACATTGGGCCCAGCACCTTCAAGTGTCCTGACTGTCCGTTCACTGCAGCCCTCTGGCCGGAGGTTCGGGTAGGTGCCTTAGAACAGCCTTGGAAGTAAATGATTTGTGGAAACGGGGCTTCCTGACCCTACCTTTGTCCTTCTGCCCCCAGAGCCACATGGTCCAGCATGCCAGCCTTCGGCCACACAAATGCACCCACTGCAGCTTTGCCTCCAAGAACAAGAAGGACCTGCGCAGACACATGCTAACACACACCAATGAGAAGCCCTTTGCCTGCCAGATTTGTGGGCAAAGGTGAGTTCTGATGGGCTGTTGCTGCTTGTAGGGCTCTGCTGTTGCTCTGGGTTTGAGAGGACATGGGATATTAGCAAGGAGCTGACTGCCCTGACTCCAGGAGCAATCTGTTAGAGAGATTGTGCTCTTCTGAGAACAGTTCCTGCTGCTGGTAGACCCAGCTTAGTCTTCAAAGAAGTTGTATGAGGGAGGGAGTTGGTATTTGAGCCAATGGAAAGGCTTTTAGGAGCTGGGACAGGCCATGTCCTGGGGTGGTGTGTTTGTGGTACCTGCAGGTAAGCTCTGCAAATACATGAAGCTCATGTGCAGCTCCACCTCACTCTTGTTCCTCCTGTAGGTTCAACCGCAATGGACACCTCAAGTTCCACATGCAGCGTTTGCACAGCTCAAAGGGGAAGAAGCCGGAGGCACCTGCAGCTGCTGCCCAGCAGACCATCATACTGAACAGTGATGAAGACACGCTGGCCACCCTGCAGAGTAAGATTCCTCCCCGCTCTGATGAAGTTCCCCTGCAGTTTTTCAAGGGCTGGAAATGGTCTGGGCTGGGAACTTCCTGCTGGAGGTTAGGGTTGCCAGTGAAGCAGGACCTGGCGGGTGCAGAGACCGCAGCGGTGTCAGTGTGCCATTGCCAGCTGCAGGGGCTCGGTGCTGGGAGCAGTCCTGCACAGGCACTGGCTGCAGTGGTTCTGTGTCAAACAGGGAACCCTAATAAGATGGGGTGCATTCAGACAGCAGCTGTGCTGTAAACAGTTTGTGGCTGGGATGGGAAGTGGAGTTCACTTTCTGATGTAGAGGTCTGGGTTTTACCCATGCTGATCTCTAAGTTCCTTCAAGTTGAGAGAGCTAGGTTTAACTTCTGACCTTTGGTGAGCAGAGCTGAGGGCCTGTCCAGGCCGCAGTGCCCCACCAGCTTTCTCCCCCTTCCAGCAGCCCTGCAATCTGGGCAGGCAGTGCTGGCCCCTGAGCGGCTGCAGCAGGCTCTGGGACAGGAGCACATCATTGTTGCTCAGGAGCAGAGCATCACAAGCCAGGTGAGTCACGCTGGTTGGCCTCATCGTGCTGCCCCGTGTGGCTGCTCCCCGCGGTCTGTGCTGGCTCTGTGCTGCCGGGGGGCTCGCAGTCAGATCTGCTCACTCTAAAACAGCACCCGGCTCTGGCTGGCTTACAGGAGGAGGCAGCGTACATCCAAGAGATCACGACTGCCGACGGACAGACAGTGCAGCACTTAGTGACATCTGACAACCAGGTGAGGGCGCATTGCACGCAGCTGAAGCAGGGACAGCAGGGAGACCTGGGGAGAAGCGGGGTGGTAAAGCGCTCAGAAGCCAGACAAGGAGCAGCCTTCTTGCAGTGCAGGGAGTGGGTGAACAGTTCTTTGGGTCTGAATCCCTGTGTTTGCAGGTTCAGTACATCATTGCCCAGGATGGCGTACAGCACTTGCTTCCCCACGAGTACGTTGTTGTCCCAGAAGGACATCACATCCAGGTAAGCTGCAGGCTGGCTGTTCCTTTTGTGCAGTGGGTGAGGTCAGTGTGGGTGCCGTGTGCTGGGGTCACCTCCTCGTCCTTGTGGCTTGCTCTGTTTGAGTCACAACTCTGGTAGGCAGGGAAGCCTGCTGGCCCTAACACAGCCTTACTGCAGCTCTTGTCTTCAGGTTCAGGATGGTCAGATCACTCACATTCAATATGAACAAGGTAGCCAGTTTCTCCAGGAGCCACAGGTAAGGGGGCAGGGACTCACTGCAGCAACCATGAGAAACTCTGTGCAGTCTTGGACTCTCCTTCTTCTCTCCTCCCTGTAGATCCAGTACATGCCTGTCTCACCTGAGCAGCAGCTTGTCACCCAGGCTCAGCTGGAAGCAGCTGCACACTCAGCAGTCTCAGGTATGTCAGGGCCACACTCTGGCTGTTCTGTCTTCCTACTGCTTGCAGGATGCCAGTCTTGAGTGGGAGCTGCTGATGCCCCTTAGCAGCTGCTGCTATGGTGCCTCAGTCCAGCTCTGCTGCAGAGGCTGCTCGCTCACTGCAGCTGGTAGGGCTGCCCTGCTGCAGTCCTCAGCAGAAGGGCTGGGCTGGATGCCCCCCTGCCAACCCCTGTCCCTGTAGTCCTGGGAAGCAGCTGACGGGCTGTGGGGGGAGGTCTTTGCTGAGCCCCACGTCGTCACCGATGCCCCTTCTCTGCAGCAGTGGCTGATGCTGCCATGGCTCAGGCACAGAGCGTGTTTGCCACGGAGGCAACGGCTGAGCAGATCCAGCAGTTGCAGCAGGGAATCCACTACGATGTCATCACGCTGGCAGATTAGCACTGGTGACAGGCCTGGCTGATGCTCAGGGACATCTGTGCTGAGCAGGACAGCGGCAGCCAGCGGGAGCCTCTACAGCCAGCAGTTGCCTTATTGCTTTGGGGCTACGAGGGACGTGCCTGAGTGCATGCCAGCAAGGGTGTGCTGCCACTCTGCTGTGCACAGCAAGGGTCCTTCAAATCCTGCCTGGCACAGGAGGCTGCCTTGAGCAGGGACTGCACCACAGCCGAAGTGCCGGGACACTGAGCAGTGGCAGCACTCACGTGGCTCATCTCTGCCTGTTGCACTTGATGATGGTCTGAAATCCCTTTTCCCTGAATCATGTCTGTGTGGGCCAAACTCAGCATCTGCTCGGGTGCAGGGATCCCGGGGGAGCTGTAGGGCCGAGCGCAGCCACGTGGTGCAGTGTGAGATGCTGAGGTCGTTCAGCCTCATTCGCACCCGTGGGGCACAAGGGCCGGGCTGAGGGCAGCCTCCCTCCCTTGGCTCCTCCGGCCTGCGGGCGGGCGGCAGTAGGGCTTTGGACTGGAGGAACCTGACAGAGGAAGGGGCCGTGCAGGTGGTGGAAGGAGTTGTATTTTTTCTTTGCAAGAGGGATGGACGCTGTGGCAAAGCTGGTTTGTAAGTTGTTACGGGAGGGGTTCGATTCTGACGTTCTCAAGCTTTGAATATGCTTACGAATAAAAAAAGATTGAAAGCTGGGTGTGTTTGTGCTGCCTGGAGGCGGGGATCCAGCATGCGTGGTGCTGCACGGCACCTGGGCCCTGTGCTATGGCTCCCTTCCACTGCGGTCACCTTGACTTCTGTGCAGCTGGAAGCAGGGGGGGCTGGAGGCATGAAATTAATCAAGTGGTAAACAGCCTAAATCCCATGTAACTCTGTCCCAAACTACACACGCTGCCCCTCCCTGAGCGGATTGTCTGGAAGTATTTACATGTGATTATAACAGCTAATCTCGGAGTTTTAGTTCTGTGCTTTTGCATTCAGCTGATTATCTCTAGAGGGGAAGAAGGCCTGCAACCACCCAGGAATCAAAAGCATCCCAGGGCAGGGATGGCTGTGCTGCTGGCCTCTTGGCGCAGCTCTGGGGGAATGAGTACAGCAGGTGGGCTCAAACCTTAGCAGGGGTGCTGGGCAGTGCTCGAGGTCTTGCTGCTCCACAATCCCTGGGCAGCCTGTCTGCCTGCACGTGCCCCTTGCCCAGCCAGAATGAGGGCCATTGGTGGCTGCTGGCCTCAGCATCTGCTGGCTGCTCTGCACTGCTCTGCACCCGTCTGGCTGTGCTGGGCTCCTGCTCCAGCTGTGTCCCTCAGCTGCACACATGGCGGTGGCCCTCCCTGTCCAGCTGTGCCACACTGGGTTAACAGACGCTTTCCTAGATTACAGCCCCATTATCTAATAAAGCAGATCTGCTCCACGGGAGCACTGCACTGATTGGGGCTGGCAGAGTCCTGCGGGGACAAGGTTATGGGGCCGCAAGTCGGTCCCGTCTGCCCCAGCTGTCTGCTCCCATCCAGCTCTGTTCTCCCCAGCTGCGCTGCCCCACCATCCCCACCTGGCATGCAGGAGTCCTGGCAGCACCGTGATTTCTGGTGTATGGGCAGATAGAGGTGGGGATGGCATGGGATGGGTGGGAGTGGGACGTTGGGCTGCTGCTCGTGGGGGCCGTGGAGCCACGGGGCCCAGGTGGGGGCTGCCACTGCCTGCAGGGAGCCCAGGGATGCTGTGGGTGAGCCCAGGGGTGCTGCAGGGCTCATTAGCTCCGGTGACCTTCCCCTTCCCGTCCCCAGCCAGCACTAAGCGGGTTTGTTACATATTTAATATCCTGAGAGCGTTATTAGTCGGTATTTAACGACAGATACAACCTGGGGGATAATCCTGCTTTGGGCGGGTGGTGTGTAAGCAGGAGATGGATGGGGGGCACAGGGACCACACTACGGCCTGCCCCCCACCTCTGGGCCTCAGTTCTACACTGCACAAAGGATCCCGGGGCTCCTCCTCCCCCTTGGCCTCTCTGCAGACAAGGATCCAGCTGTGGCCTCCTGGACACGGCCAGGACAGGGTGGCCTCAACTACTTCCTAACACGGGTGGTTTGGAGAGAGCGCAGGTGGCTGAGAACTGCCCCACACTGCACTGGGGGCTCCAGGGCTGAGAATGGGTCTGACAGCACCCAGCACTGCAGTAGGGTTCTGCGTGCTACATCCCTGTGTGCAGCGTTCTTCTTGTGCCACATCCCATCACCATTCACGGGGTGGCACTCAGCCCCCCAGTGCCCCCACTCCATGCGCAGGTCAGGGGTGCAGGTCCTGGCACACCGCTGCTCCCATCCCAGTGGTTCTGCTCCCACCCCAGCAGGGCTGCTCCCCATCTGGCAGCGCCCATCAGGGGGGCACCACCATCCCAGATCAGCACTGTGGCTTTAAGGGACACTGCCAGGGCACTAATACACCAATCAGCCGCCCGCCACCAAGGACCCCACCCCGATATAAAGCCCCAGAGCATCTCCCAGCTGCACTCCAGCAGCATGGCAACGCCTCAGAGTAAGGGGAACCCCAGCCAGGAGCTGAGGAGCTGCGGGGGACCATGGGGAGCACTACAGGGCCCCCCGCCCACCCTGTTGGCCTGCCCCGTGCTGCCTGGGTACCACCTGCTGCCACCACCCCTCCGCCTCTTGACGCCCATGGTAAGCGATGCCCAACAGCTCTCGGGGGCCTGGGAACCCCTCCAAGCCTGGGGAGCTGCAGCCCCCCCCAACCCCAACCCCTGTGTGCCTGCAGGTCCCTCCGCCCTGCGCGGTGCCCACAGGGCTGTGCCCGCCGTGCTGCCAACAGCCCTTGCCCGCTGAACCAGGGCGGGTGAAGGCAGGAGCAGCACGGGAGAGCAGCGCAGCATTGAAAGCCTGGCTGGCCCGGCACCCCCGCAATCCTTACCCCAGCAAGGGTGAGAAAGTGATGCTGGCCGTGCTCAGCCACATGAGCCTGACGCAGGTCTCCACCTGGTTTGCCAACGCGCGCCGGCGCCTCAAGAAGGAGAACCGAGCAGGATGGGCGACACGCGGCACGGAGGACAGCGAGGAGACCCTGTCACAGCCCCCCCCCCAGCCCTCAGCAGATTGGGAGTGCGAGCAGCCCCATAGGGGTAACAGGTCCTGGGAAGGGTGAGCAGCTGCACAAACCCAAGATCTGGAGTCTGGCAGCAATGGTGGCACCTGGCCCTGAAGAGAGCGGGGGGGATAGGGGCAAGAATGGGGCAGGAGTGGGGCAGGAGTAGGGCCCAGACCCTAACCAACCCCCCGCCCCCCATGAAGCCCCAGTGCCACAGCAGAAATAACTGCTTTGGTGCCCACCCTTCATCTGCCACAACCCAGGGCCACCACCACTCAGGGCTGAGGTGGTTCAGAGAGCACACAGCACTGTATGATGGGGGCAAACAGGGGGACAGGGACACGGAGGGATGGGGACGGGGGGGAATGGGAATGTGCACAGGAGGGACAAGGGAGGGAGAGGGTGACAGAGGGCATCAGGAGGTCCTGGTCAGGGGAGGGAGAGGGGACCACAGGATGTGGAAGGTGAGGGGAACAGGGCAGAGCCGAATGCTGCTTTTTAACATTCCTGAGAACTAGGAAACAGAAATCAAAAATAGACTTTGCTCTTCTTGATAAAAGTAATAACATGGTTAGCGGTGTTAAATTAATCCTTAAAAAATAAAACCACAGTGACTACAAAACAGCTGCAAAGACGTCTTTACACACCAAAGGAATCGCTCTCCTCCGCTCCTCTCCGGTACGGTACACAGCGTCGGCCGACACGGGACTCACACACGTGGGAAGGGAACGCGGTGCGACGGGCACAGCCCTGCCGGGAGCTCAGGGGCACAGACAGAACTATTTACACTATGGACACGGCGGTGCTGGTGCCAGTCCGGCCGCAGGACCCCGGGCTCTGCCCGCGCTTCTCCTGCACGCGCCGGGCTGCAGCCGCCGCTGGGCCCCTTCCAGGTGAGCACCGAGCATCGCGCCGCCCTCATCTGCAGAGCAGGAGGAGCTGAGAGCCGGCTGAATGCTTGCTGGCTGTAAGGAGTCGAGGATGGCAGCGCCGCGCACGGCTGGCGCTCAGCACCAGGACAACGCGCTCCGACGTGTCCCCAGCACGGGCGCAGGGCTCGGCCGCGCGGGTCAGGGTGAGGGGAAGGCGCAGAGCTCCCGGCACAGGCACTGGCAGAGGCTGCAGGAGACGCAGAGCAGCAGGGCGGCGGGCAGGAGGCTGACGAGCGCGAGGCCCAGGCCGTGGTGCTGGCTGAGCAGCAGGTAGATGCCGAGGGGCAGCGAGCTGCAGTACAGCAGGCACAGCGTGCCCAGCAGGCAGCGCGGGGCGGCTCGGCACCTCCGGGCGCGGCTCTTCCGCCGGCTCTGCAGCCGGACCACCTCCAGAGCGCCCAGCGCCTCCGTGGGCACCGCTCCCGCGGGCACCTCCAGGATGGTGAGCACCAGGCAGTCAGGGCCGGGCGAGGGCTGCAGCACGCTGGGGGACAGCAGGACCTCGGGGGGCGAGGGGGGGTCCCGCTCACGGCGCGTCGGCGGCGCCGGCCCCTCGCCGTCGTCCCGCGGCCGTCTCGCGTCCTCGCCGGGCACCGGGCTCTGCCGGCGGCAGAAGGGGCAGCGAAGTCGTCGGGGCGACGCGTCCCCCAGGGCCACCATCCGGCGCAGGCATCGGGCGCAGAGGCGGTGGCCGCAGAGGAGCACCGTGGGCCGGCGGGCGAGGGCGTCGTAGCGGCTGTAGCAGATCTGGCACTCCGGCTCCTGGTCGGCGAGTTGACAGCCGCCCCGCGCCTCGTCCTCGCGGGCCATGGGAACGGGACCTGGGGACGGGAAGCCCCCGATCACAGCGCTGCGGCCCGCGGCCAGAGCCCGGCTCAGCCCCGCGGCGGCCCCCTCCCCAGCCGCGGCTCAGCCCGGTTCCCACCGCCGCCCGCACCGCTCAGCCGCTCTGCGGCCCCCGCGCCTGGGCGGGGGATTTCCCGAGGGCGGGGAGCTGCTCCGCACCGCACGGCGTGGAGCCCGGGGTCCTCGGCGCGGCTCGCCCCCATCGCGCACGGCTCCCCGCGTTCCTACGGCGCGGCGCCGCCCCCCTACGGCCCCCCCGGCTCCCGCTCCCTCCCGTACCTGCGGGGGCTCCGAGGGGACAGGGGGGACCGTCCCATGGGGAGGCGAGGGAAGCGCTGCGGGGCCGGCACAGCCGCAGGGACCGCCGGCATCCGCCGCGCCGTTGGCCTGGCAACGCGGAGCGGGAGGAGGGGGTGGGGGGGTGGACGGATGCTCGGCTTCTTGGCTGAGCGCGGCACCGCAGCTCGCGGGCTGCTGCAGCACGGGCGAGCAGCTCCCTCGTTTGACCATCGTGACACGGCGATTAAATACTTAATGAGGTAATTGGCCACCACCTGAGGGAGAGAGACAAAGGACCCCCCCTCCTGCTCCTTCAGTAATGACGCTTTCGAGCATCGGCGTGTGCCGGCGGTCAGCTGCGTTTCAGGAACAGCCTGCCCTGCTTCCGTATAAAGAGAAGGGGAAAAGTGCTTTGTAAGCTGCTCCCTTCGCTGCTGGAGTTCTCCGGTCTCCCCTGAGTGTCACTGAAGGTCAACTACCTCACCGTAGTGGGAAGCATCCCTGGAGAACCTGATCCTCTTTGTACCCAGCAGACCATACACACCCTGCAGCCATTTCCTGATCCTGCTGCCCCCAAATGCTTCCCTGCCTCAGGTCACCATGGAATTCTTTATGCTGTCCTTACTCAGGTCTTTCAGCCTCTTCTCTTTTCTACAGCATGAGTCCCTGCTCCAGGACCTGCAGCTTTTTATACACTGCACAAAACCCACCCCCCTTTTTGTAGGCATACAAAGATATGAGGCATTTCAGTGCTATTCCAGCAAAGCCACCCATGCTTTCATGACCAGTATCTTTTCTTGACAGCATACCTTCTATCACTCCATATTCCAGGCAAAACATCACTCCACATTCTGGGTAAAATACTACAAGTTCCTCAAGAACTTCCCAGCGTTGTGCCATGTAGGTTCAAAGTATGGGCTGTGCCAAACTAAGAACCAGAACCCTTTTTCTTCTATCAGAGGGAGACGGAGGTGAAGGCATGGGATGAGTGCAGGCCCCAGGCCAACAGATGAGGAAAGGCACTGACACGGGGCAGAGCTGAATGCTGGTTTTTAATGTTCCTAAGAACTAGGAAACAGAAATCAAAAATAGACTTTGCTCTTCTTGATAAAAGTAATAAAATGGTTAGCGGTGTTAAATTAATCCTTAAAAAACAAAACCCACGGAGGTTAAATACAACCCAGAGGCTCTGCATAAAAACCACAATGACTACAAAACAGCTGCAAAGACGTCTTTACACACCAAAGGAATCGCTCTCCTCCGCTCCTCTCCGGTACACAGCGTCGGCCGACACGGGACTCACACACGTGGGAAGGGAACGCGGTGCGACGGGCACAGCCCTGCCGGGAGCTCAGGGACACAGAACTATTTACACTATGGACACGGCGGTGCTGGTGCCAGTCCGGCCGCAGGACCCCGGGCTCTGCCCGCGCTTCTCCTGCAGCTGCCAGGCTGCGGCCGCCGCTGGGCCCCTCGCAGCCGCGGCGCCGGGCCTGGTGCCGGCCGTCCCTCTCGCTGTCCTTCCACCCTTAGAGCGCGTCCCAGCTCCGGCCGCCCCTTCCATCCACGTATGGGCAGCCACGGGGCCGCCCGCTCCTCCTGCCGCCCGCACGGGGGTTGCCGGCCCTCCAGCCGGGCCGTGGCCCAGCTCCTCTCCCTGGCGGCAGCCGGGCGCTCCTGGCGCTGCTGGTTCGCAGGGGAAGGCGGCTGCCGTGAGCTGCTGGGCAAGAGTTCCCCGGGCCGGTGCTGCGCAGCCAGCAGTCTCTCCGCCTGCCCGGCGAGCCTCCTCGGGGCCGCCGGCACCTCCCTGCTGCCTCTCACCTCTGCCTCAGTTAGCGTTGGTCTCCCGGCTGCTGCTTTGCTCCCGGCCCAGCTCTCGCTCCTTGTCTGTGGAGGAGGTGGACGAGGAGGAGGAGGACGACGAGGAGCTGAGGGTGCGGCCCGAATGCTTGTAGGCCGCCACGAGTTCCTGCAGCCGCTCTGGCGTGGGCTCCCACTTGGCAAAGCCTGCGCTGTTCTGCAGGAAGAGGACGGCGGTGTTGTGCACAGCCTTGTAGTACATCTCCTCCCTGCAAGGAAAGACAGCAGGCACTCAGCATCTCCCGGCAGCCCTGCCAGTAAGTCACACCACTACGCTTCCCTGCCGCCTGCCTCTCCTCTTCCCGCTTGTAGGTGTTAGGACAAGTATTCCTCTCTGCCCTTTTCACTCATTATCACGTGGAAAAGAGGAGAGTGCCTTCCTTCTGCCTCTTTCTGAACAGTACTGAATTGCTGAGCCTCTCTGGCATTTGGCAGCCCAGGAAAATGCTCAGCTGTGGCTTGCCAAATGAGAGCTGGCAGAGGGACACGGAGCATCACCGCAGCACTACATGACATAAACAGTTCATACTGGACTTGTACCCAAGAAACACATCACTCAAATCTTTTAATTAGCAAAACACCTCAGCAGTCATTAAACGAATGCGAAAATCCACAACACTGTGGATTTTACACCTCTTAAAAACCCAGGACGATGACGCACTGCACAATCTTTCCTCTTCCCTTCCTTCCATCGATTCCCACTGAGGTATCTCAGTCACACAGCTTCCCCGAGAGGCAGCTCATCAGAAGGGCACCCTGCAGGGACCCCAAGGGAAGGCCTACTTTTTGCAGACATGCTGAGACCCGCTGCGGTATTCGTGATCGAAGGCTGACAGGATGAGCTGGTGCCTCTTGAACTTGCTCTGCTCCATGCGGGTCAGGGCGGGCGTGGGAGGGTCCCTCCACTCAGGGATGAAGACAATAAAGGACAGGGGCTCACTGGAACTCTCCAGCAGTTTCTAGTCCAAAAAGAAAACCAATCTTAGTCTCGGCTGAGCAATGACAGGCCTACTGCCTTCTATGGAAAGGAAAAGTTCTGCTTCCAGAGCAGTACAGCAGCAGTGACAGCCCTCTGCTTTTTGAATGACAGCCTTGTTGTGAGCACACAGTGGGGAGCAGACGAACGCACGGCTCCGTTCAGAACAACACAGCAGAGTGAACATACCTCAAAGTGAGAGACCATGGCATCCATCAGCTCCTCACAGAACGGAGGATTTGCCTCAAAAGACCCACTTATAGGGAAGAAATCCAGGCACGGGCTACAGGAAAAAGACAAAGATCACTATCAGGGAGGCTAGACACCTGATTGTTGGACCTTAAAAAACATTCGTTTCCTCGCAGACGACACTCATGCTCAGAAGGACTGAATTCTCAGCAGTACAGGGCTGCCACTCCTCCACAGCACAGACAGCCACTGGGACACACTCCATCTGTGGTCACTGAAGGCTGACTGCTGATGCAAGCCGACTGCCTGAGGGCCCACTCCCTCCTTTCTTCAGAACAAGGGCAAACACTGGCAGATCTATAAACTGCATCAGACAGCTCTGGCTGGACCAGTGGCACACTGCTGGTTGTTTCAGCGCCGATCTGTGCTCGCTCCCTGCTTTCAGTGGGCCTGAAGCACACGTCCTTCTGCTCAACTACTGCCACGAGCTGCCAACACATCAGCCTGTCCTGAATCACTGCTCTGCACACGTGCATGCACCCACACAGACACACAGCAAAGGGCACCAGAACACAAGACTCACCCCCTGGATCCAAAATACCCGTCTGTATCCAAGAAGGCCGAACAGTACTGTTTAAAATAGCAATTCAGTGGCGAGGCAAAGCATTCAAAACTCACTCCAAAGAGCTTGTGGAGGGCTTCAAAGACGTGCACGGGAAGTGCCCCCTGCAGGCCAGTTCCTTCATACAGACCCACACCGAACATCATCTGAGGAGAGCAAACCCCGGTGAGTGGTGCCTGCACTTGCTATTGCTGCTGCTCCCTTCATGGAATTTGGACCGAGGCCTACATGTCCACACACTCACTCCTCCAGGTATGCAGGGCCCCCTCGTCCTCTCTCAAATTCAGTAGGTCCCCTGAATGAACCTAGGAATGCTCTTTAGATACTTTCTTCAGCTCAGGTCCTGTCAAACCAACTGTCAGTTTTTACATGTATTCCCCAGGAGCCTTCAGTTAGGCCTCACAAAAACATCAATAACTACTGAAAGCTCTTTGTTACAATTTATCCCCACCACTGACTCAGTTTAAGTCCTACTTTGCACCAGGCTCTGAGAGCTGCAGACCCCTCAGAGCAACGAGTTCAGTTCCCCAGGTTTTTTGATGCACAGCAACAGCAACAACAAGTACCTGGTATCGTCGGAGAAGGCACCAAACCCTGGGTAGGAACTTTTCAAAGCCAGAGTCATCAATGCAACTGTACCGGTAGAGAAGCCACTGGAAGAGAAGGCCCAGCCATTAAAAACAAACAGTATCAACAAAGGTAAGGCAGCCAGAACACAAAACGTATCGTGACATGAGAAGAAACACCGATGAACAAAAGGAGCAGGCAGGGTTCTGCATGAAGGCTTTTCAGCTCATCTGCTTTTACTGTGGGAATGAACTGCAAGCTATCCACTAGCACGAATGAATGTAACACATCAGCAAGTCTCTCTCAGCAAGGGCTGCCTCGTTGGAGTACAACCATTCTTGCAGCACAGCATGTACCAAAGCATACACACAACACCTCCTAAGTACTCCCAGCAGAAGGCTGACCCTGACTAAGGAAAATGAAGCTGTCCTCATCCGTGCTACTATTAGGGCAACACCAGACAGCCTCCACAGGGCAGTGCTGTGTCCAACTGCTCGGTCCCTTCTTGGAGGAAAAGGAGAAATGAAAGCTCTCATGAAAGAGCACTGTGCAGCAGCAGTCATGCAGGCGTGGCAGTCAGCTCTTACCAGCTTGCTGAAGTAGTTGCGGCTCACTTTCACCATTTCCCCCTTGTACCGCACACATGCCACATTGTTTTCCATGTGCATTTCCACACTGGGGAGTGGTGGGGAGGGGATGGCCAGTCTCACTGGGTAACAGTACACGAGCCTGTCCTGGACTTCAGGAGCTTCTACCTCAGCTATGGAGAATAAAGAGCAAGGCAGCCCATTAGAATCCAGGGACATCTGGGACGGGTCTTCCTTCCACCTCGGAACGTGCAGGAGTAAGGCTGAAGAGCAAAGTAATCTCTCCAAACCACAGGGGTGGTCCTTCACAGATCACGTAGGCAGCTACCTAAGTTCAGAACTGATTCCCAAAATTCCATCACCCACAGAGCACGGAGAGGAACCACAGCACAGTACTTCTCCATCTGTAACGCAGTCAACCTGTAGACGTCGTGCAACCATTCCAACACCATCAGGCATGCTCTGGGTGAGTAAAACAATTTCCTTGCTGTCACTGTTATTTCAGTTTGCTCCAAAGTTATTCGAAAACCAGCTAATACTCCCAGGCTCTTAAATGCAGGAGGCAAAGGAACCTTTCTGCCACCTATCTTGGACAGAACCTCACCCTCAGCTTAGGCAGAAAAAAAAGAGCTAAAATTAAAGATTGGCCAGAAGGAATCATGAACGCATCGCCGGGTGTGAACACGGGCAGCAAAAACAAGCAGCAAAAGGCAGACACTGGAATCTGGAGGGAGAACGTCTGAAGAGAGCTAGGACCCAAAGGGAAAAGGGCTAAAGAATGGTAGCGATGAAAGAAGCAGAGACCAAGGAAGAAGGAAAAGGTTTGCTGTACCAGATATATTGTTTTCTTTGAGGATGGCAAGATGCTTCTCCCGGATCCGCTTGACATATTCGAGGGATATGTAGTAGATCTTACTGCAGATGCCCTCCACAGAGTCCTTTGCTGCAGCAGACACGTGGGGCCCACACTGCTTGCGCAGGTGCTCCAGGCGGTCCTGCAGAATCACAGAACCAGAGTCCCTTACACAGCCCACCTCCTGACCCCACAGCTGTGCAGAGTCTCTGAACCTTTGCTGCTTCCATTTTGCAAAGTGGAGGAAATGCAATCACAGCCTGTCGAGGAAGGATCTTTATCTGGCCCTGCACACCCGTGCTTTCACAGCCCCACTGCACCCAGCTGCACAACTGACCATGTAGTCCTCCTTCGAAGCAGAATGGTCCCGTCGCAGCCAGCTGAAGGTGTCCTCCACATTCCATTTCACCACCTTCCTGCTGTCTGGTGATGCACTCCTGCACAAAACAGGCAAGTGGGATTAAACCCTCAGCTGCAGGGCAATATATTCCATACCACCACAACAGTCTTGTTAGCAGGGAACAGCGCTGACGCCTCGAGGCCCTCGCTGCCTCTCCCCTGCAGGCGCCCTGTGCAAAGTGCTTCCAGACATTTTCATGACACGACCCTGCCCTGCTCTCACCAAAACACAGCCTAACTGTGCTGTCCTCTCCTGCAACAGGAACAGCAGATGAAGGATTGGTTAGGAAAATGGCTCATTTTGATCTTGCCTCCCATTATCAAACGCAGCCATTGCCAGGAACTTGCAACTCTGAGACAACTGCCCTGTTAACAAGCTTCAGGCTTTTTTCCCTTCTTAAATTCTCTGTCCTGTGGCAGAGCTCTTCAGGAAAAATACATGTGGTGTAATAAAATATCATCTTATGTTTGTTCTTCTTTAATAGCAGTGAGCATCCAAGCACTCTTCTATTATCTGAGGGATAAATGACAAAGGCATTCCACATGCAGAATTTCAGATTCTTGCTCATCTCCACACGCATTCAGCTTGCTGCTGTTTGATTTCACTGTGACATTACCATCAAAAGACAGCTCCAGAACTACTGTTTTTCCCTCACGTGCTCCTAACTTTGCTTTTCCTCAGTAAGAAGATGGCCAATACTGAATAAAGTGACACGACAGCTCCTCTTAGAAGTTGCCATGAACTCCTTCTCATTTCTGAAGGTGGCAGCACTGCAAGAGGAACTCCTACCTGGATTCAATGAGCCGTTTTGCAGCCTCAGCATACTTGAAGAGCAGCCTCTTGGCTTCTTCACGGAACTTAATTCTGGATAGCCTGAGGTAAGTATAAATTCACACGCATCAGTTTCACAGCTGCCACGAAGGCCAGGTCCAGTTCCCAGAATTTTACACCACCAGCACCTCACCACTTCATCAGCAAAAGTAAAACACAAAAGCAGAAAACTAAAGCAGGTAAATCACTGGACTAGCCCGAGACAAAAACAGCTCCAAAATTTGTCCTGTTTTTCAACAGTACCTGATGGGAATGTCATTCATGATTTCTCTGAACATGGAAGGAGACACTACTGGCTCGCAGTCACTCGGTAAAAGGGGATCTGTCCCTTTATCCACCACCTTCCTCTCCAACATCCAGCGGTTAAAAGACTCCCTTGGGGGGTCAATCCCTGGAGAAGGACAAAAAAAAAAGGGTGAAATCGTATGACAAAAAGACGTCCAGAAGCTCTGACAAGAATCATTGCACTGCAGGTCAGCTTAATGAGAATATAATTACCAAATAAAGAAACCACAGCGAGGAGAGACAAGAACCAGAAGGAAGAACAGTGCAGCACTGCAGGAGTGAGAACACAAAAAGGGGAGCAGGAGAGCAACTTGCCTTCTCGCTGCTGGCAGAGCTCACGATAATGTTGCCTCAACTTGAGAATGAGCTGGGATCGAAGCAGCTCCACTTCAGGGTGTGGAGAAAGCACTTCAGATGGTGCTCTCTGCTTAATCACCGCATTTGTCTGAATATCCAGGTCCCAGTACACTCTGTGACAGAAGGAAATGCCGTCAGGACGATCGGATCACTGCCTAATTATCGGATATTGCTTTTAAAGACGTTTCCTGGGGCTGTGTTACCAGCCAAAAAATTGAACTATCGAAGACTGCTTGCAAAGACAGACAAGCCTGCTACGTCCCCCAGGTTATTCTTCAAAGACACTTGGAAGACCAGCAGTCTCTACCCTCTCCCCACCCCTGAGAACAGAAATAAGTGGATACAACTCACTCAGTTGGTCGTAGAAGAGCTGCCTGCTGCTTATCTTCAGGTGAAACACACCATGCCTTCAGAACAGAGGATCCTGGAATACTGGGAGAGCTGGGGACTGGCTGAGCAGCTGGGGTCCCCGGAATATCCGACTGGAGAGGAAAAGATGAATTACTGCCCTCACAGAGAAAGGCAGAACGGAGGAACCACAGTATACCTAACAGCCCTGTACCAGAGCTTCACTTAGGATAACCACTGAATCCCTACAGCGTGTTTTGTTGGCACTTAATGTGGACACGTGAGCTACCACGTTCCTGTCACCATTTGTTCTCTCTCAGCTCTCATGATCCACCTGAGGCTGTAAGAGAACTGGCAAACCAGCAGGAAGTGAGCATGCTTCCACCTTTGTATTTTTGGTGTGAGCCATTAGAACTTGAGCTGTTAGAACTTGAGCTGTTAGAATTGATCTTGCACAGTAAAAAAAAAGGTCCAAGCTCTGGACCCTCTAGGTCTGAATTTTGACATCTTTAAGACTATTTTAACACTCAACTCACCTTGGGCTTTTTCACACTGTTGCCACTTGAGGGAACTTCCTCAGAGAATCTCCTCTTCCTCTGCTTGCTCTCCACTGAGGTCTCTACCATTCCACTTTCCAGTGGCATAGGAGCTGCATTCAATCCCAGAGGGTCTGACTAAGAGCATCCAAACAGCAGTACTCATTAGTTCATCAGCTGTTACTGCAGAGTACCAAAGGCAATAAGTCCTTTCAATTTTCCTTTGCACCACCCCCAGCTCCCAAGCAGACAAAAGCAATGACACTAACACACCTGCAGAAAGCTAAAAACTTAGCTCTTAGACTTGTGTCTGAACCATTTATTTGGTCTGTTAGTTTGAGACTGAGATGAAAAAAATGCAACACAGCTCCCCCACGGCGAGTTTGTTTAAGCAGTGCACCCGAATGAGGAACAGTGCATTGTGTTTCACCAGATCCCAGCCACGCAATGGATGGGGAGAGGAGTTCTGCAGATATAGAAGGCCCTCCCACACAGGCAATGCCACCTCCCAGAGGAATACCCCAGTGTGAGCACAGCCCCTGGACACACGTGCTTACTCACAATGACATCGTGCTGTCCCAGAACAGGCATTTCCCACAGGGACTGGTTGGTGAAGCGATTGAAGTAATACGGGCGATTCTCCCTCTTGCTCCAGCACTTCTCCCAGCCAGCCTGCACCAGCTCATCTGAGCACACAGTCAGACAGGATAAGGTCAGTACTGCAAAGCTCTACCATTCAGGTCCCCATTACCACCCCTGCACACCGCAACAAGCCTCGTTCCTGAACTCTCTCAATAGCCCCACTCCACCTTCCCTTCCCGGCTACTGGGGCCCTTCAGAACCCTGTGCTGGGCTTCCTCAGAAGCAGAATCAGTACCTGGGAGGTCCTGTACCAGTCGCATAGGTTTGGGGGAGCTGGGCTGGTTCTGGTTGGAGGTGCCAGGTGAGTGACTCATTAGAGATGCCTCCTCCGCAGGGCTTCCGTGATTCTCATTGGCCATTTCTCAGCAACCACACTAGAAAAGTCAGACAAAAAATCCACGTCACAGCAGGAAAGATCCCAGAGCCACCTGGCCCACTCAAAGTTAACTGCCAGTAAAATGGGCTTGAACCAGTACATACAAAATAAGACCTAAGTCCTGAAAAATACCACTTATCCCAGATGCACCTACCTCTGAACAGTACATCAGGGAGTTCTTATGGCCAGCACTCAAAATACTCACTTTTCAGCTACTTCCCTCTCCTAGGGCTGCAGTGTCTCATCCCACACAGCAGTGCTGAGAGCACAGAAAATAAAATATGCTTCACTGTGAACGTTTACCATCCCCTACCACAGTAGTAGTACTGGCCATATTTGATCTGCTATCCCTGGTGGCAGTTTAAATTAGTATTTACCCACATATAACCATATGCAATTTAAACAAAAAGCAGTTATTAAAGAACTTCTGCTATACAAAATAGCCCTGCTGCTTCACTAATAACAGCTCTGGTGGCTCACAGGACCACAGGCTAGGAATGAACAACTATGGAATTATTTTCCTCATTATGTTCCAGACATGGACTGACTGTCAGGACTGTCAGGCTGTTTAAGCCTTCGGAATTTTGCATTTACATAACAACAGTTATGCAAAAGAAAGTCTGTTCAAAATGAAACGCTCCTCTTAATCATCGTTTAATACTGTCAGCTGCGGAAGAACAGCCAGGTTTTTCCTCTCATTCACTCTTCTTCCCCCAGGGAAGTTTCTGAAATAGCACTGTTGAGCCAATTACTACAGATTGCTGCAACCAAACCGGGGGAAACGAGGCATTTTAAATAATTACTTCTATCTCCGTTATTTAACTCTATTCAGGCCTTTGGAGATGCCCTATGCAACGTGAGAGCTGCACGCACACAATGCTGTTGTGTACACATCATCCTGCACTAAGTGTGTTTTTAACTGATCTGAACTCCCCATCCTGTCCACGAAAACATCACCAGGCTTTTCAAAAGAACGGTGAGAGCCGAGTTCAAGAACGAGCAGGTAGGTTCTTGCCAGGCTGTCTGCAGCACTGACAGTGAATCGGTGCGACGCAGGGCAGGACTGAGGAACACCTGCTCCTGCCAACTCCTGGGAAGATGTTTCCATCCTTCCCTCGGGGTAAGCATGGAAAGGTGCAGGGTACTGCAGAAACCTGGAATTATGACCTCTGCTCACAGCTACAGAGATAACAACATCCATACCCACAGGCAAAAGCACCTGCTACAAAGACTGCACCAATGCAATCTGTACGTTTAATCACCCCAGCATTGAGTGTTGTGTAATATTTGTTTACTGACACTTCCTCCTGAACTCCAGCCCTCCTGTGACCTCTGCAGTCACACTTCAGGCAGCTGCCACCTGAGCAGCACCTCATTCTCTGCCAGAAAGCTGATCTGAGGCCACGGGCTGCACATCAGGAACCTCATCAAATTCCTGGCAGGAACTTTCTAAAAACGTTCAGCCTCCTCTTCTTAAAAAGGGAAAGTTTACCTGCATTTGCTGGTGTGTCATGCACGTTGCATAGATGATATAGTAACAGTTACACAAGGATGGGAGCAGACCTCCCAGGGAGAGCCACACATGGATTTTAATAATTACAGCTGGCACCAGGTGTCAGAAGGGCAGCAGCTCCCAGCACCTCTTACCACTGACAGCTCTAACCAGTGGTCAGATGGGGCTTCTTATTCTTTATCTCTCCAGTTTATGGATAAACTAGGATGGGGGAAGTCCAAAGCAGCTCTATCACTTTATCAGTTTGGGTGAGTATCAAATCCCAGCAACCTTTAACTCCCCAAAAGAAAAGAAACAAACTAGCCTAACAGAAGGAACTCCATCTTTATGCGCCTAGTGTTGTGACGACAGTGAAAGGGACCCAGAGCAAAGGTTTTACAGCGGTTACGGTACTGCTTTATACACCACACGACGCATACAGTGCTTCGCAGACACAGAACGCCGTCCCTGCCCAGAGAGCTTACAGCCTATAGGAGCAGCAGCACGAACAGAGAGCGCAGCCAGGCGGCAATGGACACGGAGCGCAGCACAGCCAACGTCTGTCAAGGCGGGATTTCACACGGGACAACGGCAAACGCGGACAAAGGAGAGCAGCGACAGCCCCCGGGAACACGGCAGGGTTTTCCCTCAGCCCCGAACCGCGGCGAAGCGGAGGGCACAGCCTTTCTGTGTCAGCCGCTCTCGGGTCGGGGCCGCGCAGCGTACGGAGCTCCAGGGGCAGCCCGCAGCACGCGGGGAGCGCGGCCGGACGGCGTGTGGTGCTGCGGGCGGAGCTCCCGGCGCGGAGGGCCGAGACCGAGCGAGCGCGGAGAGGAGCGGCGGCGACTACGCGGGCGGCCGGCAGCGGTGCGGGGCGCGGCCGCTGGGGGCGGCGCCGGGCGGTACTTACGGGGCCGCGCTGCTGCCGGGCGGGACGCGGGGCCGTCGCTCGGTGCTCGCCGCTAGCGCGCCGGGGCCGCATCCTCATAGCGGGGCGTCCCGCGCCGGGCCCGCGGGGGCCGCTGCGGAGACAGGAGCCGTTAGCGGGGAGGGCCGCGCGGGATGGGCGGCGCGAGCGGAGCGGAGCGCGCCGAGCTGCGGCTGGCGCGTTCTAAGATGGCGGCCGCGGGCCTACGCCGCCTCACCCCGACCTGCCGCCGCGCCGCAGGCCCGCCGGCCTCTCTCTCCGTTGCGGAGACCCCCGGCCGCGCGGGAGCGCTGCTTACCTGGGCGTGAGGCTGGGGGCTGTGGGCACCGCGCACCGTCGCGCTTCCCGCCGCCGCCCCACCTCCGCCTCACCCGCCCCGCCGCCGCCATCTTGCGCCGGGACCGCGGGCCGGCAGCGCGCAGGCGCGGGCCGCCCCGCCCTAGGCACTGCGCAGGCGCCGCCACCGGGACGCCCTCTCGCGCACGCGCATCACCCTCCGCGCCCGGGCGCGCTGGCGGTGCGCTTGCGCGGTGCGCGGCCCGCGCTTTTGTAGACGGAGCGGCGCATGCGCGCGCCGCGACACCGCCGTCTGCCCTGGCGCCATCTTGAGTGTGGCGCGCCGGCACCGCCCCGCTATGGGCAGGGCCGGGCCCGGCCTCGCGGCCACGTCCACCCGCCGCGGGCGGTTCCCATCAGGCGGGGCGAGGCCGCCGGCGGAGCGGCTTTGAAGTGCTTCGCGGGGCGGGGCGGGGCGGGGCCCGCAGCGCTGGCGGCGAGCCGCGGTCGCCCACCGCGTTCCGTCCGCAGCGCCGCCCTTCCGGCACTTAGCGGTGCGGCTCCGCCGCGTGTGGCCGCGGGGCGCGGCGCTGGGCGGGGCCGGGCGGGGCCGCGGGCGCGCAGCCAGGAGCCCGGAGCCGCAGCCTCGCCTGGTGGCCGTGGCTGCCGGGAAAGCGCGGCTCGACACCTTCCGACGGGGGGCGATTCTCCCCATCCGCGGCCCCGACGCCCCGCCCTTTGCCTCCCCCTGCCCGGCCGTGAACTCGCACGGCTTTCCTTCTGCCCGCGGCCGCCCGACCCGCTCGCTCCCGCTGGAGGCCTGCCCTCTGCACCCGGAGCACTGGGGTCAGTGTAATAGTTAATGCTGGCGAAGCAGTTTGGAAGGGATAAGTGCTGTGTAAGCACCCGGTCTCCTAAGTCTCTCTGTTTCCAGAGCGTGAACCCCCACAGCCCGGCTGTGTGTGTGCAGATAATCGCCCCGACCACAAAGTGCTGGCTCAGACCAACTCCGTTCTGCGGGCGCTTGGAGGAGGGGGAAGGAGGGGCTCAGCAGGATTTGTCCGAGGTTCCACGGACGGAAAGCACCAAGCCTTGTCCTTTGGAATGCAGAGGGGCTTGCGGTGAAGCATAGGCAGCGCTTTGTCTCTCCTGGGCTGAGCGGTGCCGCTGTGCTGCACACTGCTGGCAGTGCTGCTCTTCCTGGCCTCTTGGCGATGGGCACTTAATGGATCAGAAAGGGAATGTGGGCATGCTGGCTCACTTCTGCAGTGCCTCTCACAGAACTGAGCACATCTGTCTGCTCAGCTTCTGGAAGCAGGCTGGGGATGAGCCCTGGTGGCTGTGGGCCCTGAAGACCCTGATACGTGCCAGGCTGTTAGAGTGGCTCTGTGGCTCCAGCAACCACAGCAGCTTCCCTGTCTGATGCTCACCTCATAGATGGGCACAAAGCAGTTCCCGTTGTACCTCTGGCCCAAGGGACTTGTGTTCAGCTGCAGCCGTGGCACAGAGCCCACTGGGCAGTGCTGGAGCTGGCAGAGCACGGTGGGGAGTTTAGCACCAGCAGGACTGGGGGTCGGCACTTCCCCAAAATGATGAAGCCACCCTGCGCTGCGCGGCTGGCGTCCCCGAGCCCTTCATCCTCCTGTTTGCTGTGTCTCCTCCCAGCTGTGGGCTCACAAGGGGTGGCGGCTGGTGGGATATATAAACGTAGGGGAGTCTGAGCCAGCTCAGAAGAAACTCCTGGAGCTGCTGGTGTTCTCTCTCCCTCCCTTCACGTGATTCAGTTTCCCCAGACCAGAGAAGCCGAAGACAAGTCATACTGTAAGTATACAAACTTAGCCAGCATTGTGTAGGCGAGCTGCCCCAGTCTGAGCGTGGCCCTCCGGGACGGATGGAGGCTCTGGATCCTGAGCAGAAGGGGTTCTGTCCTCTCCCTTGCAGAGAACTGAGCAGAAACACGGTGGGGAAGCCCTGTGCGGTCCCTGCCATCCCGAAGGCAAGTCTGCCTTTTCCTGCTGGATGAGGAATCTCTGGCTCTGTCCCAGCCCAGCTGCAGGGCATGGGACACAGGCAGTGCTAATCCCTGGGGAGCATTTGGGGCTGCTCCCAGGGCTAGAAAGCCCATGGGAGAGGAATCCCTTCCCTTTGTGGTGCTGGGGTTCCCCATGACACTCACCTCACCCTGCAAGCAGGGGAGCTGGCTGTGCTGGGGAAGGGCGGGATGCTGCTGGTACCGAGGGCAGTGGCTGTCCCCGGGCGGGGCTGATCCTGCAAGCCCACGGAGTCTGTGCTGGGGGCTTGCACATAGCAAGGGGTGCTTGCCCTCTCAGGTGATGGGAACCAGAATACCGTTGTGGGATTTCAGGGTGTGGGGTACAGCAGGGCCACGGGATGGTCCTCTCATCAGCCTCTGCCCGGGCTCCTGTGCTGAGAGCAGGTTTGGGCAGTTAGCCACAACCCTGCCGGGTGGCTGGGCTTCCCCCGTGCGCTCTGCTAGCCCGGTGCATGCTGACCCTGCGCTCTGCCCCCAGGTGCGAGATGGCTGCCGGCAGCCGCCTCCTCCTCCTCCTGCTCCTGCTGCCCTGGCTGGCCGCAGCCTCGCACAGCCCTCCCGGCTGCAAGATCCGGATTACCTCCAAGGGGCTGGACCTCGGTAAGGGGCTGGCCAGGACCCTGATCCCAGGCAGGGCGGGGAGCTAGCTTGCACGGTGGGACCGGCAGGGTGGGCTATGTTGGTAGAGTGCGGTACAGCCTGGCTGTGGGCAGCCCAGGCTCATTTTGCATTGCAGTGAAGCAGGAGGGTCTGCGCTTCGTGGAGCAGGAGCTGGAGAACATCACAGTGTCAGACCTGCACGGGAAGGAGGGGCAGTTCCACTACAACATCAGCCAGTGAGTGCTGCCTGCTCCCTGCGCGCAGCAGCCCCTGGGTCGGCCTTACCGTCCCCTCCCTGGCAGGGTCAAGGTGATGGACCTGCAGCTGCCATTTTCCAACCTGCACTTCCAGCCGCAACAGAACCTCGCCTTCGACATCAACAACGCTTCCATCAGCCTGCGCTTCAGGCGGCAGCTGCTCTACTGGTTCTTGTGAGTTACTTTCCCTTGCCCACCAGCCTGTCCCACAGCTGGGTCGTGGCCCAGGAATGTCACAGGTGCCATGCTGCCCAGTCCTGGAGCTGATAGGATCTGTGTCCTCCTGTCTGTTCCCCTGGTTTCCAGCTACGACATTGGATCCATCAATGCTTCTGCTGATGGTGTCCACATCCATACTGTGCTGCAGCTGGCCAAGGATGAGGTTGGACGCCTCAAGATTTCCAACATGTCCTGCAATGCCTCCATTGCCAGAATGCACGCAGGATTCTCTGGCACACTCAGGTACACTGATGCGATGGTGGCAGCCATGCCCCTATGCCTGGCAAGATGAACTCAGGCCATGCCTCGTGTTTTTGTGGGAATGGAGGTAGAGGGACAGGGCTGGAAGGCTACTGCAAAGCTGTTCTGTCCTGCAGGAAGGTCTATGAGTTCCTGAGCACCTTCATTGTCACAGGGATGCGCTTCCTCCTCAGCCAGCAGGTAGGGCTGTGAGCAGAGATGGGCAGAACTCTCCTGACTGCAGTCAGGAGGGCCTGACTCAGGGATGCTGGAGGCAGCCTGGGTCCTCCTCTAGACCAGGAGTTCTGGCCCCACTGCTGAGTGATTCCCCACAGATCTGCCCATCCCTGGAGCATGCCAGCCTGGTGCTGCTGAACTCCTTGCTGGACACAGTGCCAGGTAAGTAGGATAAGACCAGACCCTGCTCACTGCAGCCTATGCAGAGCTGAGAAAAGGACTGCAGGCCACCCTGTAGGCTTTCTTCTCACAGCACCTCTTCCTTGGCAGTAAGGAACTACGTGGATGAGCACATTGGGATTGACTACTCCCTGCTCCGTGATCCAGCTGTCTCCCCAGAAACCCTCGACCTGGACTTCAAGGTGTGGCACCAGATTCTGCCCTGCCTCTCCCAGTCCTGTTGGCACAGCTCTGCATCAACTCATGCAATGGGCACAGCAAGCTGTGCTGCAGCTGCAGAAACAGTCACTATTCTGGGCCCAGGGCATGTTCTTCTATCGTGCGAGGGAGGACCAGGAGCTGGAGAACCACGCGGTGGAGCCGGTGATCAAGGAGACTGAGCGCATGGTTTACGTTGCCTTCTCTGAGTACTTCTTTGACTCAGCCATGCACGCATACTTCCAGGCGGGTGTGCTGGCCATAGAGCTTGAGGGGGAGAAGGTGAGCAGCACAGTTTGACACTGCACACAGGCCTGCATGGAGAAGGGGCGCCGCCTGGGGGAGGTGGGGTGGGCTCCACACAATTTCAGGACGTGCTGCATGGGCAGAAGCTCTGGCAGCAGTGCCAGCTCTGTTTCCCCTGAGGTTTGTCCTCCCTGCAGGTACCCAAGGACCTGGAGGTTCTGCTGAGAGCCACCTTCTTTGGGACCATCTTCATGCTGGTGAGAGGAGCTTTCTACTGGGGCAGGAGAGGTACAGGACCCCCCTCTGGGGTGGAGCAGTTCTGCCCAGACTGGCTCCCCTGCCCTCTCCCCAGAACCCTGCTGTGGTGGATGCTCCCTTGCGGCTGGTGCTTCAGGTGTCAGCTCCCCCCCGCTGTGTGATCAAACCCTCGGGGACCTCCGTCTCTGTCTCTGCCTTCCTCAACATCTCGCTGGTACCTGCAGACCGCCCTGCTGTCCAGCTTTCCAGCATGGCCATGGTGGGTGCTGCTGCAGCCAGCTTGCCTGTGCCTGCCCAAGTACACAGGGCAGGAGCACTGCACCCCACCTGGGATGTCACCAACATCCTAAAGATAGGAGCAGCACCCAGGCTGTCCCGCTGCCTGCCCATGCTGGCTGCAGCAGGGTTTCCATGCAGCTCACTCTCCCCATAGGAATCAAAGCTGAGTGCCAAGGTGTACCTGCAAGGGAAGGCACTGCGCGTGCAGCTGGACCTGCGACGGTATGGCCCACACTGGGGTCCCACCAGGGCTCCAGGGACAGTCCCCTCTGCCCCAGCTCACAGCTGCTTTCCCTCCCTGCAGGTTCCGCATCTATTCCAAGCAGTCAGCACTGGAATCTCTGGCGGTGAGCAGACCCTGTACCAGCCTGGAGCATGGGAGGGTCCAACTGTCCCGGGTAGCTCCCAGTCACAGCAGGGAGCAGCTCTGGGAGGGCTGTGCAGGATCCCCCTTCATCCACCCTCGAGAAACACAAGCAGGCCCTACCTTGCCCAGCAGCTCTGCACTCATTCTGCCTCCCCTCTCCACAGCTGTTCTCACTGCAGGCCCCACTGAAAACTCTGCTGCAGCTGACAATCATGCCCATCATTAACGGTAAGCATCACCACTGCCTGTGCGTGGCAAGGCTTGAGGCAGTGTCATGGGGCTTACTGCATCTCCTCCTCCATGCAGAGAGGACAAAGAAGGGTGTGCAGATTCCTCTGCCAGAAGGCATGGACTTCACCAGGGAGGTGGTCACCAATCACGCGGTGCGCGAGCAGGACAAGGACAACACCAGCCCCTCCAGCAGACACAGGCACCGTGTCCTGGCAGCTGTAGGCACAGCTAGTCCTGTGCCAATACTTCTTTCCTTTGCAGGGATTTCTCATAGTGGGAGCTGATCTCCACTTCTCCAAGGGGCTGCGGGAAGTGATAGAGAAGTACCGCTCCACCCCTGCAGTCCCTGCTGAGCCCACAGTGCAGCCCACAGCAGCCAACACAGACCCCCACCAGCTGTAGCTCTGCTTACTTGCTCCTTCACCCTGGACAAAGGTCAGATCCTGGGCTGGACCCATAGGCTGTAGGTAGGAAGCAACATCCCCAATACCACTCACACATCCTGCAGGGCATCTGCACCCAGGTGGGCAGCAGCAAGGTGGAGACAGCTGCTCTGGGAATCCCTGTTGCACCCCTTCTCGTAAACTAATAAACCACTGAATGCTAGCTTGCACTGCTTTGTTGCTTGGAGGATGAGCCCACTCCAGACCACATAGCTGCCAGCTCTGGGGGAGAGCTCTCCGCCTGCTTTTGGGACGGTTTGTTTTCAGGAAGCCCCAGTGCCCTCCGCAGAAAGGGAAACACAAACTCTGGCTCCCAAGGACACCGTGCGCAGCACATTAGCACTCACTGCTGCTGGAGCCTCTGTTAGGAACCACTATTGAGACAGCAAAAGAAAGCAAAGCAGGGGATAGCAGAGAGGTGCAAGGAGTTCATTAATGAGGAGCAGGACCACCTTATTCAGAGTTTATTGTGGGTTCCCAAGAGCACTGTGTGACCTAGGCAGTGAAATTGTCTTCATTGTAAATTGCCTTTCACTGAGGTCAGGTTGGGAGTGGTTTCAAAGGGAGCAGAAAGCCCTTGCAGGGGAGCCCACGGCCACCACATCAACTGTGCTTAGCAGAGAGCAGCTGGCTCCGAGCCTGCCCAGGCCACATGTGTACAGAGGCTGCAGGACAGAGGGAAGTGGTGAGGACTGCTCCCAGCCTACAAGGAAGTAGTTGCCTCCAGAAACAGGGAGGAGGTGAGACAGGAAGCCACAGCAAAGAGACAGCTGCAATGCCCAGCAGGGATGGCATCCCAAGGACTCCTCTCCCTGCACCCTGCAGAAAGCCCGCCTCTAGGCTAAGCATAGCCCTTGGGGCCCGGGGAATCCCTGCCGGCTGCAGTCGTCACTTTGTTCATGACACAGAGGAGCCCTGGTGCAGCCGAGTGGCAGTGATGAGCTGTGCAGGAGGTGACTGTTGTACGCAGGCAGCCCAAGGCCCTGGGCACAGCCTCCCCAGCTCCTAGTACGGCTCATTCTTAATGAAACGGCTGAACATGGTGAAGGCAGCGAGGGGCTGGTCTGTAGGCACCATGTGGCCGGCTCCCTGCAGGAAACAGGTGCCAGCAGTCAGTGCCCTCCGTGGCTCCACTACCGCCTGGCCCACGGCTCCAGTGTCAGCCATGAGTGACCACAGTGGGACCAACTGCAAGGCACCACCTCAGCCCTACCTTAACAGTGAGGAACGCAATGTTGGTGAACTCTTTCACGAAGCCCCCGATCTGGTTCTCACCTCCTTCAGTGTAGAGCCAAGGTCGGCGAGCCACCTGCACCTGGGAATAGAGACAGCACCCTCGGTGCCCAGCCCCACAGACCCCACCGCTTCCCCCTGTATCTGGGCTGATCCCTGGATCAGCCAGGCCTCACTCTGCCCATTTACCTTCTGGCACAGGGAGTCCACGAACCACTCATCCCCAAGGAAATTGCAGGCCATGTCGACATCCCCATTGTACACCAGGATTCTGTATTTCTGCAGAGCAGGAAGAGCATGAGCACCGCACAGGGCACGGCCCTATGTGGGAGGGCTGCTGCCATGGGCTGCGTGCTCCCCCACACATACACACCATGGCTCCAAGAAGTTTGAGGTACTGGTCATTCATCTGCGTGTACAGGCGCTTGTAGCTGCGGTTCACCTCGAAGCTGCAGAAGAAGCAGCAGTGAGCTCAGCAGCTGCTTGTGCCACACACTCAACCCCGCCTGTGTCTTGCTTACCTGCACACCTGCCACTCTGGGGCATCGGGGGAGATGTGGAGAGCCTTCCTCACTTCTGGGGAGTTCAGATACATGGTCGGTGCTGTGGAGTTGGTGCACGGTGGGTCCATCCGCACCTTATTGCGGGCTACAGGCATCCGGAACAGGTTCTGGGAGAGTTGGGATAGCCCTGCAGCAGCACCTCAGCACTGCCCACAGGGAGAGCTGCCCCATCCCCTACTGTGCAGGTGGAGGGTGCTGGCAACACACTGTGACAGGGACCCACACTCACCTGGCGCCAGGAGAACCTCATTGGCATCCGGATGAAGGAGTTTCCCAGGTCATGTGTGACGAGATAGTCACCCTCATACCTGCAGGCAGACCAAGCACAGCCACAGGGTGAGAGCTCTGGAGGAGCAAGGGCTTGGGATAACGGCCCCGGACCCACCACCAGGAAGAAGTGGCCACAGAAGCAGTGTCTCTGCCAGCCCCCTGCTGCTGGTAGGGATCTGCATGCTGCTTGTGATTAGGGATAGCGCTGCTGCTGTCGCCACTCTCACCTCATGCTTCCAGGAACACCGCCAGCACACGGGGCGTAGAGATTGTAGATATTGAGCCCAGACTCCTCTACAATCTCAATCATCTCTGCCATCTGCAATGAGCCACAAGCAGGACGGGCTCAGGACTCAGCTTGAAGGACCACAGCACACACCCAACACCAAGCACAGCGCTGCTGCTTGCAGGAATTGGAGCAGGGCTCGGGGATTCCAGCCTTCCCTCACCTTAAGCGTGCAGTTCAGGTTGGAGTTGTCATGGAAGTTGCACTTCCCTTCAGAGCAGCAGAAGGCCTGCAAGTCCTTCCACAGCCTGCAGGCAGAAACCAAAAGTTGGAGTGATCCACCAGAGCCCACCCTGCTCTGTGCCACAGGGACCAGCAGCACTCCCCCCAGCAGTGCTCCCCGCTCTCACTGGGTGCCCAGCAGGCCATGGTAATAGGCGAAGTACACCAAGGAGTTGTCATTGATCTCATAGGAGGAGAGGCCATTTCCCACAGCGATTCCCTGCGGGGCAATAAGAAAACAACTCTGTGGTGTGGCAGCTCCTCACAGGGCAGCCACAGAGCATCGGCGTCAGGCAGGAAGCAGATGTGGCTCTGTTTACTTCATGGGGGGAAGAGGAAAGGCCATGGGCGCCTGGGAGCACTCCTCAGTCTCACGCAGCAGAACACGTTCACCGCCAGCACCCAGGGAGATGAAAGGCTGTGGGGCTGGGGCTGCCCCACGCAGCGTGCTGAGCCCCAGCAAGGCCATGCCCTCACCTTGAGGTTAAGGCTGGGGTCCTGCATCACCCACTCTGCCAGAGTGGGGATGTAGATCCCGCCGTAGCTCTCCCCCGTGAGGAAGAGGTCGTTCTTGGAGTACTCAGGGAAGAGCCGCAGGAACTCCTTCAGCGCCAGGTAGTTGTTGTGTGCGACCTGCAGGGACAGCAGATGGCACCAGCGGGGTGGCACTGGGCCAGCAGCTCCGGGCTGGGCCTGCAACAGCCTCACCACTCACCTCGGTGTCGTTGGTAGCATACTTCTTGTCCTCGGAGTATGAGAAGCCAACGCCTGCAGGGGACTCCAGGTAGAGCATGTTGGCAATCTGTGAGGACAGCAGAGGGGCAGGGGAGCATGGAAGTCCAGGGAGCTCCCGGCACAGAGGGCCAACGGCCTTCACCTATGGCACCATTTGTGTGTGGCCCACCCCAGTGTTGCAATGAGAACCTCATCCCTGCTCTACAGTGAGCTGGAGGGGAGGGGGGCAGCACAGAGCAGTTCAGAGCCATGGTTCCCCACAGCTTGGGTGGGGCAGGAGCCGCTCCCTGCTGCGGCAGGGCCCATACCTTGTTCCAGGCGTAGTCATTGTACTTCAGCGTGACCCCATCGGGCTGCACCTGAGGAGGGAGTGGAGACTGATAAGCGGCACAACACAGGGCCCAAGACACCGCCCGCATCATGGAGCCCTGCAGACCCCAGGCAGCTGTGACCACTGACCAGGAAGGGGCCGTGCTCTTTCAAGAAGCCTTCCATGGAACTGCAGCCAGGGCCCCCGTTCAGCCATAATACCAGAGGGCTGCTCTGCGGGTTGTTCTGGGCCTCCACAAACCTGCGGGGTGAGTGATGTGAGTATCCAGTGCCCAGCCAGCACCGTTCCAACGCACCAGTACCACGTCCCAGCCCGGCCCTACATACCAGTAGTGCAGGCGCTGTGTCGGCCCGATGCACAGGTGCCCCGAGAAGTGGCGGAAGGACGGCTGCTTGGGCAGCCCGGGCAGGAACGTCACCTCATGGCCCGCGGGCGCGGCGTGGGCCGGCCCCAGCCCCAGCAGCAGCGCGCACAGCAGCGGCAGCATCTGCGGAAGGCACAGAAACGGCGATGCCGAGGGCCCGGACACGCGCAACGAACCGCACCGAGCTCCGCCGCCCCGCACCGATGCGGCGCCTCTCGCCGGTCCCGACCCTGCCGGCACAGTCCCAGCGGGATCACTCCCTTCTACCACGCCCGGTGCCGTACGCCGCTCACCCCGCACCCCGATCCCGCAGCGCCCCGCAGCACATGACCCGCGCCCATATGACCTCCGAGCGGTCACGTGCCGTTGGGCGGGGCTTCGAAGAGGGAGCGGGGACAGCCTTAGCCAATCGGCGCGTCGTTTGCGGCAGCTGGCCACGCCCCTCCCTCCACGCCGCGCGCGCACGTGTGAACGAACCGGCCGGCCGCGCCACGCACCGCACTCAGGCGCGGCGGCTGCACCGCCCGGGTGCGAATGCCGCGCGTGGGCCCACGCCGCCCCGGGGCTGTCGCAGTAACCCCGCACGCCCCCGCGCCTCGTGGACACCGCGGGGCACTACGAGCGGGCACGGTCCCGGAGTTCCCCGACGTAGGGCGAGGAGCGGGGAGCCCAGGTCCCCGTCCCTGTACAGTCCCGTCCCGCGCAGCCCCGTGGGCAGCACCGGACACCCCGCGCCGCCGCCCTCCCGCGGGGCCCCGTGCGTTAGGACCGGCCCCAGCCACCGCCTGCCAGCAGCTGCCCGGCGCCGCGCGGTTAAAAATAGCGGCGCGGCCATGGCGGCTCCGGGCCACCCTCCCACCCGCTTCCACCGCGTGCACGGCGCCAATGTGCGCCTGGACGCCTCGCGCACACGGGCCACGCGGGTCGAGAGCTTCGCCAACGCGCTGTGCTTCAGCCACGAGCCGCTGGCACCCGGGCAGATCTTCCTGGTGGAGATCGAGGAGAAGGAGCTGGGTTGGTGCGGGCACCTGCGCGTGGGGCTGACGGCGCACGACCCGCAGAGCCTGGGCACCGTGCCCGAGTATTCGCTGCCTGACCTGGTCGGCCTGGGAGACACCTGGGTGTTCGCCATCACCCGCAGTCACAACCGCGTGTCGGCCGACGGGCAGGAGGAGCCGGCCCCGGCCCCGGCCCCGCTCTGGGAGCCCGAGCTGCGCATCGAGGGCGTGAGGATCCCCCGCGACAAACTGGTGGGGCGCAGCCGCCCCGGACGCTACAGCCATCTCCTGGATGAGCTGTACCGCACCAACGTGCTGCCTCCCACCGCCCTGCGCAGCCGCATCGGCGTGCTGTACGCCCCGCGGCCCGACGGCACCGCCGACATGCACATCGTCATCAACGGGGAGGACATGGGGCCGAGCGCCCGGAGCCTGCCCACCGCGCGGCCGCTCTACGCTGTGATTGACGTCTTCGCCTCTACCAAAAGCGTCCGTGTGATCCAGGTGGAATACGGCTGTGGGTATCTGCGCGGTGACCCCGCGGTCCGGTGGGCAGCATTTGAGTGGGATGGGACGTGGGGCGCAGAGATACAGGGTGGAGAGTGTGGCAGAGCATCCCGAGTCCCCGTAGAGTGCAGTGAGGCCCCACTAGCAGCGGTGCCTCTCAGAAGCCGTGCTGTGGCAGGGATGTGGTTTGGCTCCGGCAGCCCAAGGTCCCCCTCCAGCCCTGTGCTGGCTGCTCAGTGCCCCAGCCTCGCCCAACCCAGAGCCAGGGCTGCAGCAGCAGATCCAGAGCAGACCCCCGCGGTGCTGCAGCCGTTGGGCAACATCCCGGTGTCCCCAGGCAGGGTGGGGCTGGGATCGGCAGCCCCGCACAGCCACGAGCTCCTGCGAGCAGTCAGCTAATAGGTGCTAATTAGAAGCGTATTGGAAAAATGAACACGTGCTCAGGATGATGAGGGATGTGAACCAGAAGAAGAAATAGTGCCTGGGTACTGATGGCTGGGTCACCATCATGCTGCTGTGCCACCTGAGCTTTACATAACTGGGAGATAATGAGGTCTTGGCATAGCAGGCACAAGGCCAGAGACAAAGCAAACAAGATACCAGGACCCACAGCAGAGCGAGCGACTCCTGCACAGGGAACCTCAGCCCCGAGTTCAGCCTCTCAAGGCTGAGGTCTGGCATTCCCTGTGCTGGCTGCCTTCCTCTAGAAAGGGGAGGGAGGGGGAGAGCAGCAAGGGCTCCCAGCAGGACACAGTGCGAAGTGAGGGCCAGGCCAGCAGTGCACCAGAGGCAGTGAGCAACCCGGTGCCAGCTACCCACAGATTTCTGCAGCTGCTCTTTCTGCAGCATTTCCCTTGGCTTTACAAATCAGTTTTGGTTTAGTTCTGCTTTTGCTGGGGTGTGGGCGGTCAAGCGAAACCCTGCAGCTGAAGGGCAGGAGACGAGACGCTGCGCAGGGGGGCCCACATTGCTGCTCACCGAACGCTCAGGGCGGCGAGCCCCGGCCTATGATAAGCATTGCAGACATCCAGGAGCAGCCCAAGGCCGGGGCACAACGCTGCTTTGTCTGGCAGTGCCCCGAGGCCTCGTGCTGGCGGCCCTGTGAGAGCAGAGCAGCTGGGCCACCACCCAGGGCCCCGCTCTGCAGCGTGACACCGCAGCCGGCCCCCCCGCCCTGCGCTGCTGGGGGCTTCCCACAGCTCATAGAGGAGGAATCCGCCCACAGCCTGTGTCACAGGGGTCAGGGGGCCGATGGAAGACGCGTCCCGGGAGCATCATGTGAGTCCTCCCTGCAGAGGCTGATGGTGCAGTGTGGTGTGCACACAGGCCACCGAGGGAATAAGGATGAAAGGAAAACACTGTGTGGGCACGTGGGTCCCTGGAGGAACCATGTAGCAGCCCCGAGAGGAAACAAATGCAAAACACCACAGTAACACACTGTGCAGGCACATGACTGCAGGGCCACCACGCTCAGCTTGTTAAAGGAGCTCCAGCCTGGGCACAGCATGAGGACTCCACAGGGTGAAGCTCTCCCCCAGCAGAGCCCTGCAGGAGGACGAGTGCTGCCCGCAGCATAAAATTCCCCAAACGCTGCCCAAAAGCCAGGAGCCAGCAGTGAGCCCTGCACACCACTCTCCCAGCACAGCTCTCCCAGCCACCCCAGCTCCTTCTGTTTTTGCAAGACTGTTTCTCTTGCAGTCCCTTCCCTGCAGACGCTCTGCCGGCTGGTCATCCAGAAGCACATTGTGCACCGCCTGGCCATCGACGGCTTGGATCTGCCCCCCATGCTGAAGCACTTCTGCCAACACGAGTGAGGAACTGAGGTGCTGCATGGCCTGACAAGCCCCCAGAGCATGCCAGCGACTTTGTGTGAATGGGTACAGTTGGAGCTCTGAGCACCCAATGTAGCTGTAGGTGCCCCTGTTGTTTGCACAGCCTCGATGGCCTTCAAGGGTCCTTTCAACTCAAATTGCTGTACGGTTGGGCTCGTGCCCACTCACAGAAGAGAGTGAGTAATAAAGCACTTCAAGGCACAGCCTGAGCTCTCTGCGTGGTGCCGGTCCACAGAGCCCAGGAACAAAGCTACAATTTCCTGGGTCCACAGCTGGGGCACTGAGCACTGCCTGCGGGTCCTCCTGAACAACAGCCCCAAGACTGCAGGATGGAGGCCTGTGATATGGGATGCTATGTGCTGGGGCACTGCTTCTCAGTGCTGCAGCAAGCTCAGAGCACTGCCAGAGGCGAGTGCAGGGCCAGCAGCCCCAGCCCAGGCTCCTTCCTGGCTGGAAGCAGCCTGCAGCAGTGAGAGGGCGGCCTGGGAAGCTGCGCTGCCAGCAACGGGCCCTCACGAAGGGCTGCAGGGCTCCCTGCTCACGTGGAAGGTAAATTGCAGCTGGGCCCTGTCCCAGCCACGCAGTTTCGCTCTTGGGAAACATGTTTACTGAGAAAGGGATGACTTATTTCCTGTGCTCTCTGAGAAGAGGTGGAAGGGTCGGACTGCTGTCCATACACCACGTGCAGGGAGCAGCTCCAGCAGTGGCTGCTCCTCGTGCCTGTGGCCATGAAGCCAGTCACAGCAAGCTGGGGGAGGTCTGGTGCAGACCCTGGTTCCCAGCCTTGGATCACTGTGTGCCTGTGCTGTGTTTCCCTGGGGAGACTGCTCCGGGAGCAGGCAGAACATACAGCTTTAAGCTTGCAGAAAGGTGTTTTAGGAAACACTATACTATATTTAGACAGAGGGATTTGATATTATCAGACAGCATGACAAAACCCTCAAATGAGGGGAAATTCCCAACCACACTGCAGTTCTACAGCAACAGGCAACTCTAAAATCCGAGCGTTAGTGAAGCACCAACTGTGGGAAACACAGCACTAATGAACTACAGAGATCAAGAGAGGTCTGTGGTGCTTTCTGCTCCTCACCAGATGTCCCCAGCAGATCCCCCAGTACACAGCCAAGGGGCTGGAGAGGGGGCTGGCAGCTCACCAGCTGCACAACAGCTTCTAGAGGCTTGGGTGATCGCGTTTGTTCTTCTTAGTGTTTTTTCCTCCCCCACCCCACACACCCAAAGCATTTGCTCTGTGCTTTGCAGAAGCCTTGTTTGTACTGCCGTGACCCCCAGCAGGCATGAGGGAGGGCAGTTCCATTTTCTGAATAATTAAGAGCAGCTGCCACAACCAGATAAACAAACGCCCCAACACGGGCAGCACTGCCAGCAGCAGAGATCGCCACCCTCAGGTCCTGCTGCTCCTTAACACACAGGCTCACTTGCCTAATGAGCGGGCAAGGAAATTAGACCTGAAAACCAAGGAAAGATGTTAAAAACCCTGCCCAAGTGAGCAGCCTCACTGCCCTCTGGCAGGGAAGGATTGCCTCAGAAACACACTCAGCTCCAAAGTGACAAAGGAGCATTTATTGGCTTTGTTGCACAATACCCTCACAGCCGGATGCTGGAAGGACCTGAAGGTGCTGGCCAAAGATCAAATAATTTTATCACATTATTAAACTATCACTTCCTACCCCACGCCACCCTCAGATCACCCCATGCATTTCCTGCTTGTTAGGTCAGTAGCTTGTTACCCATCACAGTCCAGCTGGGAATTTGTAAACCAGCTCCACAGCTCCCCCATGCAGGAGTGGATGCTCACTCACGAAGCGGCCCAGCCAGCCCCTAACTCCCGTGGGGTGCAGTCTGAATAAAGGAGCAATGAAAGCAGGAGGGATGTGGCAGAGCTGCGAGCAGTGCCAGCCTCACGCCTGGCTCACTGTCCCATACTAGAGTTTCACCTGCATGTAGGGCCCGATCCAGCTGTCAGCCAGCGCTCGCAGCGTGCTGCACCGGAGCTCAAACTCCTCTGTGCTACAGCAGGTGAGGAGCTGGCTGACCTCTTCTGTGAGCAAGGACACAGCCACGAATTTGTCCCGAGACTCATCCCAAGGGCTCTCCAGGTCCTCCAGGAGGTGGTCAGCACTGCCTCGCACGCTCTCGATGATGATGTCACGTCCCTTCTGCCACTGCCTCCCCAGCATCTCAGGCTGCAAGGTCTTTCTCTCCAAGTTCAGCACAGCCTGGATGTGCCGGCAGGGCAACTGGAACGTCTGGTTGAAGTGGCATGTGCAGTGGCACAGCCCTTCCTGAGTCACTTTGTGAGCATCTTCAAGGATCTGTACGTTGACAGCATCTGTGCTGCTGCCTATCAGCTGTACAGACTTCTGAACCACTGCAAGCTCGCTCAGGCACAGCCTGGCAGCAAACTCTGTGCAAATATCAGACAAAGATCGCATGATACGTTCTTCAGCCTTTTGGTTCATCCCCTCATCGCTGTCCCCCTCAGAATATTCTGTAGCCTCCTCTTTAATTGCAGGAGATGAAGGAATGTACAAGGAGCAAGTGCTCACAGACCCGCTCTGGAGGAGAGGCTGGGGAGGTGCAGGCTGGCTGCGGAGGGCCACTGGGAGTTGAGGAGCTGCCATTGCCATGGGAGAGTCCGGGGCACAGCACTGGGATGGCTGATCCTGACATGGTGCCAGAGGAGAATTCGAGGTGGGTGAGGTTTGGGAAGCTGCACGGTGATCAGGACAGGCAGTGGAGCACATAGTATCACTGGGAGGGGTCTCAGAAACACACTTCTGGTAGTACTTTGCAAACGAGGCAATGCAAGTTTCCAGGAAGAGCTCAGCACTAAAAACCTGGCTTATGCCCTGGGTGATGGTCTCCAGCTCCATAAAATAGTCACAGCTCTTCTTGCAGCCTCTCTCCCCGTGCGTGGCCCAGATCTTATTGGTGAGCAGCCAGTGAGCGTGGAAGCGTGGCAGCAGGTCTGGCGGTACCGTCTCACTCAGGACGCGGTGCATCTCCCTGCGTTTGCTCTCCGTGGCCCTGCACATGGTGCCGTGCAGGGTGCTGAGGAGCAGCTGCTCGGCCCGGTGCTCCAGGCCCAGGCGCTGAATCTGCTCCTGCAGGTGCTTGCACACGTGGAAAGCTGAGAGGCGCACCTCAGCCCCGGGGAAGGCTTGGCCCAGCGCCACGGGCTCGGGGAGGTCGGGGCCCACCAGCAGCACCCGGGTGCGCCACCACGCGGGGTTGAACGCCCGGAAGGCCTCGCACATGCGGGCCAAGCCGCGTGCCGACTCGTCGCGGGGCACTGCGAGGTGCACCACCCTGCCCGCGGCCCCGCGCCCCGCCAGCCACGGCCCGTCTGCCAGGAAAACGTACAGCGCCCGGCCGCTCGGGGCGCAGGCTCGGTGCACCAGCAGGGCCTGGGGGAAGCGAGCGAACAGCGCGCCCATCTCGGCGCTCTGGAAGCTGACGGAAGCCATGCGGCCCTCGGCGTCCAGCTCGTAGGACACCAGGCAGCCGCTCCCCGCGTCCTCCGCCATGGCCGCACCGCCATGTGCGCCACGCCCGGCCCCGCGACGCGACCAATCAGCGCCGGGCGCGCAGGTGACGTCACGACGCACGCACCGCCACAGCGCCCCCGCGCGGAGAAGGCGGCACCGCGCGCCCGACGCACGGGAACGCGCCCGGCCCCAGCGGCCGCTCACGGCGCGCCCGCCGCCTCCTGCTTCACCCCCAGGTCCGGGCTCGCCTCCGCACCGCGCTCCTTGTCCCCACCTTGCTCGGCCCAGGCGTCCACGATGGCCCTGAGCGCGGAGCTGCGCTCCTCCAGCTGCGCCCCGTCGCTCTGCAGCAGCAGGTTGGCCAGCTCCTTGCTGAGCGCCTGGATCCGGTCCCGCCGGTCCTCCGCCTCCCCCGGGATATCCATGTGCTCCGGCAGCTCCGCGGGCACGGCGCGCTGCTCGTATTTCCGCCGCCAGCGGTGGCCCACCATGCCGCTCTCTACGCTCCTGCGTTCGGCGTGCAGCACGGCCAGCACGTGGCGGCAGGGCAGGCGGTAGCGGTGCTGGAAGTAACAGCTGCAGCTGCGGCAGTCGTCGCTCACCCGGTGCACGTCTTCCAGCAGCCGCACCTCCACGCCGCCCGGCACGGCGCTGATCAGCTGCGTGGACATCTGCACCACCTCCCACTCGTTGGCACACAGCTGGTAGCCCTGTGCCGTGGAGCAGTCCCGCAGCTCCTCCAGCATGCAGGCCTGCCCCTCCACCACCACGCTGGGCACCGTCTGCCTGGGAGGCTCGGGGTGCTCAGTGAGAACCTGTGAGTCAAAAGGAGGATCTGGTTCTGTGGTGGTGTGCACCTGCGCTTCAGGTTTCTCCTGGAAGCCTCTCTGACAGTCCTTGGTGCACGAGGGACTCCAGTTGGAGCTTTCCAGAGGTTTGGAATCGAGACACTCTGCGCACTCCAGTAAATGGAGAACGCTTGCCTCCAAGGAGGAGTGCTGGCCAAAGAGAGCAGATAGCCGGTGTGTGACGAGATCCAGACTGTCAATGTGTGCACTGCATGAATGAAGACCTTTCTTGGTATGCATGTACCACAGCAGCTCGCAGGAGAACCAATTGGCCTGGAGGTAGGCGTACAGCTCCGCGTTAACCACGCTCTTCATCATCTGAGACAGGGTGTCCAGACTGTCAGCCGAAGTGGAAAATACTGCATTCTTCAAGGCCAGCTTCATTTCTTGCTTGGCAGAAAGTGGCATTTCTGCTGCATTCACATTCTCCTCAAGCAGTCGGACAGTGTGGTAGACAGAAAGGAGCACCTGAGCCAAAGGAAAGAGCTCCTGAAGGACAGCTTTGTGAGGGAAGGACGTGTCCACAAAAACAACCTTCACCTTTCGCCACTCAGGATTGAACTCCTTGAAAACAGCCAGCATTTTGCTGATGCTCTGTCCCTTGTCAGCTTTCAGCACTGACCAGTGCACAATCTTCCCCACTCGCTCTTTACTCTCTACTAAGAGCACGTAGAGAACATGTTCTCCCTGGCTCTGTACCCTGTGCAACAGAAGGCTGGTAGGAAACTTTGTAAATAAGCTCTTCATCTTGCTGGTCTGGAAGTTGAGCCTCTCCAGCCCCTGCTCACTGCCTACATCAAGTGAAGCCAGTGCCCCACTGTCTGCATTCAGGCAGCTTTTCACTACTTCCGTGACTCTGTCTGCTGCTGAGGGAGAATCATTTTCCTTCCCTGCCTCTGAGAGGGCAGGAACCCTGCACAGGGCGGATGCTCCATCCACAACTTGCTCAGCCTCAGGCAAATTCTCATCCACCTCGTTAGAGCTTTCGGTCCCTTCTGCCTGTTGCCTGCACAGCTTGACTGCAGGGCTGCCATCTGCTGTGGTGTTGGCTCTTCTGGTTATGCCAACACCGGTCAGGAAAAACTCCGTGTCCACATGTACATGGTCACTACATAGCTCACTGATCACCAGTTGATCTATGTCCTCATTATATTGCAAAACAAAGTAAGCTGGACACAGATTGGGCTGCTTCTTCCTTTTCTTATTGTACTTTTGGGTCCGGGTACAACCAAACTTCACCTGCATGAACCTGCAAACGTTGAGAAAAAGTTAATGTTGGGAGCAATGATGCTGTTATTTTTTCAACATTTAGTTTTGGCTTCTCTAGCATGTCAGCTCTACATTCAATTAGCAAACATAAAAACATACATCCACCAGATGTGCAAGGCTGGTCTACTCGGAAATCTCAGGATAAGCACAAACAGTGGGAACAAAGGAGCTAAGAGTTACAGCCACCATCACCAAACACCCCGGTATCCCCAGGAGCAGGGCAAGAGAGGCTTTAAGACATGAGATTAAGTTCTGTTCTAAGGAAGGCTGAGCACATCCATGGGCCAGGTCCCAGCGGAGACAATGAAGGCCTGCAGAACTCAGCACTATGAAAGGGAATCCAGATAAATCCTTTCCAACACATGGGCTAAAAGCAGCCAGGGAACACTATTGGATGCCAACACTTAAGATACCACTTGAGAGGAAAAAGGCCACAGTGATAGTTAGCAACACCACAACAGCATCATCTCAAATACCAGAAAGGCAAGTTTCACCGCAAGGGTCAGAGAACAGAGCTGAGCAACGACCACGAGGCAGCAGAGAGCTGCACGGGGGACAGCACGGAGAGTGCATGCGGGCGTGAGGGCAGCAACACAGCTCAGCCTCACAGCAGCAGGGCCGCAACGGCACCAGCACTGCCCCGCCGCCGTGACCTGGCCTGCAGGCAGGCCGCCCTGCCACGTGCACGTGGGATCGCAGCCCGGGGACAGGCGAGGGCGAAGAGGCTCAGCAGCACGTGCCGCTGCCGGTGGGCCGAGGCCTACACGACGCCAGGAGACGGCCGCCTTACATCACATCCTCGCGAACGGCCGTGCCGTGCTCCCGGTTGTGGAAGCGCACCGAGGTGCAGCTGCGCAGGCTATAGTGGGAGCCGTGGGCCTGCTGGTAGGCGCACAGGGACTCCTTGAACTCCCGGTACGTCCGGAAACACGCCCCGAGCTCCATGGCGAAATGTGAGGGCCGGGCAACCTGCCGGCCCTTATCAACCCGATGGGGCACCGCCCCGCCCGCCGTTCGACCAATCACAGCCGTTCTTTCCCAACTGGCGGGAGGCCGACCAACCAGCGCAACGTTTTCTGCCGCCAGTCCAGCGATTGACGACTCGAGAACCCAATCAGTTGGTGGCTCCCTCCTCCAGCTGTGTGGGCGGGACTTCCTGCTGCTCCGAGCGGCTGCCGGATGTGGCTGCAGGCAGTGCCGGTTCCGGGTCGCGGCAGAGATGGCGGAGCCGGGTGATGCCGGGGCTGCGGCCTCGGGCTCGGGTCTGAAGCGGCTGGCAGCGGCCGGGGACCTGCGGAGCGTGCTGATCACCAGCGTGCTCAACCTGGAGCGCCTCGAGGTCGACCTCTTCAGGTGCGCGGTGCTCCGCCCGCCCGTCCCTCCGCGCTGTCCGCCGCACTGACGGCAGCCGCCATTCTCCCGTTAGGGGTCAGCACCACTGGGTGCCCGTGACGAGGCGCCTTTTCGGCGGGCAGATCGTGGGCCAGGCCCTGGTGGCAGCCGCCCGTGCCGTCAGCCGTGACCTCCAGGCCCACTCGCTGCACTGCTACTTCGTGCGCGCAGGTGGGACCGCGCCGCGGGGCTCGGGCGGCTCACGGATACCGGGGCCGGGTGGGCGGATCTGGGAGATGGGGGGGAGGCCGGGACCGGGGCCGCCATTCCGTGCCTGCCGCAGCGGAGCAGTGCTTCCTCTGCCCGGCCCCGGCTTTCTGCCAGTGCGGATCGGGGCCCTCTGTGGTGCATGGCTGCCCCGCGGCCAAAGGCTCCCATCCACCCAGGGGACCCCAAGGTGCCGGTGTTGTACGAGGTGGAGCGGACCCGTACTGGAAAGAGCTTCTCCGTCCGCTCTGTGAAGGCCATTCAGCATGGGAAGCCTATCTTCATCTGCCAGGCCTCCTTCCAGCTGTCCCAGCAGAGTCCTGTGCAGCACCAGTTCACCATGCCCACCGTGCCACCCCCTGAGGAGCTGCTGACACAGGAGGAGCTCATTGAGAAGTTCCTGCAGTGAGTGGAGAGGAAAGAGCATACCCTGGGGGCTCCCTGCTCTGTGCTGGGGCTTTGGGAGGCACAGGGACAGAAACAGATGGGAAAGGATAGCAGTCCCAAGGAGTCCCCACATGCACCTGCAAGGGACGTAGAGGCAGGCAGCAGCAGCTGTGCCCTCCTGCTTTTCCCTGTGGCCCTGGGCTGACAGTGCCTTCCATGGGTACTGGGCATTGATTTTGCTTCTCCATATTGGTCTCAAGGAATCCTAACTTGGCAGAGAGATACAGAAAGCATCTCAACAGGATCCAAGCTGAAGATGTGCCGATTGATATAAAACCTGTGAACCCACCAGATATACTCTGCACAGAGCCACAGGAGGCAAAGCAGTTCTTCTGGGTGCGAGCCCGAGGCTACATAGGTGGGTACTGCCTGGAGGGGCCTTTGGCTGCACACAAATCCAGGGCTGGGGCTCAAGCTCTCACACTCATGACAGAGGGCTGGGAGAGTTGTGATCCCTATGCCCTAAGGCTGGGGGAATTTGGGGGTTTCAGGACTGAAGTAAGGGCAGGGGGCCAGGGCGTGAGGCAATGCCCATTTGCTGTATTCAGTCCTGCAGCCTTCAGCCTGGGCCATAGCAAGGGCTGAAGGTCTGAAGTAGTGCCGCAGTGCTGCTGGGCTCACAGCTGACCTTGGGGATGCACAGCTGTTGGAGCTTTACATCACCTACTGTGTCCAGATGTGTCCCACAGTCACCTGGCACTGAGCAAACACTGGCTTTTTGCAGGAGAGACTGACATGAAGGTGCACTGCTGTGTGGCCGCCTACATCTCTGACTATGCCTTTCTGGGCACGGCCCTACTGCCTCATCGTCAGCACAACATCAAATTCATGGTGTCCCTCGACCACTCCATGTGGTTCCACGCGCCCTTCCGATCTGACCACTGGATGCTGTACGAGTGCGAGAGCCCCTGGGCTGGTGAGTCTTGGCCGGTTCCCTGGACACCACACGGCAAAGGCTGATGCAGCACACACAGGGCTGCGGTCTCACGCCGTTTCCTGCAGGTGGGTGCCGAGGGCTGGTGCACGGACGCTTGTGGCGCAGGGATGGGGTCCTGGCTGTCACCTGCACACAGGAAGGAGTTATCCGGGTCGAGCAGAACCCAAATCAGAGTAAACTCTAGCCAAGGAAGCCAGACACAGCAGTTGGACTAAGCTCCGTGTGCTGGCGTTGAAGCCTGCACCAGAATACCTGTGGCAGAGGCAGGACCCCACGCAGCAGCAGAAGGAGCAGCAGAAGAGAAGCAGCTTAGGCCCACAGGTGGAAGTGTTGGTGCCAGCACTTCAACACTGAGGTGATTCTGCACGGGCTGCAGTGTTACTGCTGTCGATTGCCAGCTGCGCAGCGTAATGGCGCGCTATGCTGAGCCACTCTTCACCCACAGTAATAAAGCTATCACGTGAGCAGCTGAGCTCTGTGCCCTGGACTTTGTCCCCTCAACTTTGGGTGACTGTGTGTAACTCAGATCTTCTGGTGGCAGGGGAGGAGAGGGCAGCACCAGGACACTTGGGGCTGGCTGTGCCCTGCAGCACACAGGTCAGAGAAGAAAGTGCTACTGCAACGCTCACATGGCTTCCTCTTCTCACTTCTGCTGACCTCCTTGTGCCCTTATGGTAAGCTGCTGCTGCTGCTGCTAGCACCTTGTTCTCCTCTTTGGAGCTGAGCTGGAGAGGGGAGCACAGCAGCCACAAAGAAAGGGAAGAACACGGCCGTCCCCACCTCCTGGTTTGGGAAGTGCAAGGTCTTCCTGCTCGTGGGTGTCTTTGTGCGGTGCCTCAGGGGGAAGTGAAGCTACACAGATACTGCAGGAACCCCTGTTCTTTCTCCTGTCACGGCTTTATTAAAGTCCTTTTTATTTTCTGTTATTGGAAATTCCTGGCTGGAAGCCTTTCTGTCCCTTTAATGCAGTGCCAGTGTGTCTCAGCTAAAGTCCTGTCTGTCTTGAGAACCCCAAGGAGCAGGTGGCTCCTGACAGGTAGTGTGAGCAGCAAGCACCCAGCACAGGTGGAAAAACTGATATAGAAAGTGCATTTTCAAGAGAGAGCTCCCAGAGGGGCCAACCCTGATCCCAGCCACCACATACAGACTGTGCCATCACAACTCTGCCTCTGTGCCCCATCCCAACCCTCTCTGCTCCCTCTCCCGCCCCAGAGCGTAAACTGTCTGCACCCCACGGCCCCTAGCCTCACTCCAGAGGTTCCTTGATGAGACACTCCTTCAGGCTGGGCTGCTGCTGCAAGGGCACGCCAGCCTCCTGCAGGTCCTGCAGCCGGGCTTCCGACCGCCGCTTGTCCTTGCCCACTTTCCAGGCCAGGTGGACGTGAGCCTGGAGGAAGGGCCCCAGCAGTGGGTGGCTGTCCTGGGCCTCCAGCAGCTGCAGCGCCTGTTCGCAGCAGCCGTGGGCTTCACCCAGCTGGTCCAACTCCTGGTGGCAGACGACCAACCCGGCCAGCGTCAGGAGGAAGCGGCCAGAGCCGCACACCCCCAGGCGGTCCTGCAGCCGGTAGGCGTTGGCCCAGGTGGCCAGAGCCTCGCGGTACATGCCGGTGCAGGTGAGGCGCTGGGCGGCGCGCAGGTCCTGCAGGAAGAAGAATTCAAGGAACTCGGGGGAGCGGCGGATCTCGGCGATGGAGTGCAGGTGGGACAGGAACTGCTCGAAGGCTCGGCTCCGCTTGGCGATGGTCTCGGCTGTAAAGTTGCGCCGCAGCCTCTTCCTGGGGAAGGCGATGCCCGCCATGTCGCAGCCAAAGCGGCCGCGCAGGCGGCGGTTCAGCCTCTCGAAGTCCGAGTAGCGACGGGAGATGGCGGCGGGAGCCTTGTCCAAGTGCCCCGAGCGGATCAGGTAGATGGTGTAGAGCTGCGGGCAGGGAACGGGGGTCGGGAGGTGCTGTGCTGGGGGACGCGGCCCCTGGTGGGGCCGGGGCTGAACCGAGTGCACAGCAGCAAAGGGGATGAAGGGACGGGCACGCCGTGCCCCAAGGGCGGCATTCACACGGCGGAGCTGCGGGCCGTAGTTACCTGAGGCTCATCTGAGCCGCAGCACCATCAGAGCAGCACGGGGAGAGACAGAGAGAGGTGAGCGCCCGCCCGCCCGCCCGGACCCCCACCCGCCGCTGCGGCCCCGCGGGCGCACTCACCACGTACTTGGAGGAGCGCTCGCTGACCACGCTGGCGCTGGTGACCTCGAAGAGCAGCCGCTGCGGTACGAAGCTGCTCCGCGACCGCCGCCACAGCTCCTGCAGCTGCCGGGTCAGCAGGCTGCCGGGCCGCGCCGCCGGGCCCCACTCTGTGCGGGGAGAAGGGCTCAGCGGGCGCCGGGGCGGCGGGAGCCCAGGGCACCCATCCCAGCACCTGCCTCCGTCCTGCGCGGCATCCCCCGCCTGCAGCTCCTCGCCGCCGCCGCCGTCCTCCTCCTCCTCCTCCTCGTCCTCGTCCTCCTCGTGCCCGCTGAAGCTCAGGGTGCCGCTGAGGCGAGTGGACAGCCCTTCGGTGTCGTCCTCCAGCTCCGAGCTCTCGGGGCAGTCCTCGGCCTCAACGCCGTCGTGTGTCCGCTCCTCCCGGGCGCCCTCCGCGCCCAACGCGTGCCGCAGGCGGTGCAGGATGCGGGCGGCCATCCCCGCGGTGCGGCTGCGGCGACGGGTCAGACCCGGCCGCCCCAACAACGGGACGGGCACGCGGGGGGGGGGCAGCGCGGGACCCCGCACCGGGACGGCCCCGCTCCCGGCCGGGACCCTCCGGCCCCCCCGAGCCGGGCGCACCCTCAGCCCCGCTGCCCCAGGAGCAGCCCCGCTGCCGCGGTGGGCGTTACGCACCGTACCGTACCGCGCTGTGCCGGGCCGCGCCGCGCCGGGCGGTGCCGAGCGATGGCCGCTCCGCCGCTGCTCGTCCCGGGATCCTCCCTGCGCGGCTCCGCCTCCGCTGGGAACCCGGATCGCGGCGGGGCTGTCACGTCCCGGCACGGCATAGCGCGGCTCCGCACGGCGCGGTCCGGCTATCTCGCTGCCCGCACAGCCCCTGCCCTGTTCCTGGGCACAGCTCCCTGATTGCCATCACCCTGCGCTGCCACGGCACCCTGACACCTCGGTACCCCAACACCGCAGCACCCCAACACCACGACATACCAAAACACCACGACATCCCAATACCCGGCACCCTCACCCACCACCCCTGCCCTCCTCAGCCTCACCACACGCTCCTGCTCCTGGGCTGCAGCCATGGCCGGTGCCGGGCACTCACCGCCCTTATTTAGTGCCATACCCACTCTGTCCTTGCTGCTTTCTTGGGAATGTCTATTAATATCGAGGAATGATCCAGCTGCTGCCATCACTCTGTCCTTGCTCCTCGCTGTGCTGTGCTGCCCCATCCATGGGGTGCCTCAGAGCTGCCCCGGCACAGGATCCTGCAGACCGACAGTCCTGCTGCAGCCCCAAAGCCCTTCTGAAGAGCCGCACAGGGCACAAGGGCCGTGGGCCACTTGGCCAGCCAGTCCCAGGGCCATTGGCCTGGCAGAGACACAGCTGTGCCGCGCTTTTGAGGAGGCCGTGGGCATCATTCCCACTCTCCCAGAGTCACGGAGCAGACGTGCCACTTCTAGCCCTGCCAGGCCCAGGCGGCGGCTGCCAGCAAAGTGGGAAGTCACGCCAAGGCCAGGTCCCATTGTAGGACCCTGCTCCTCATCCACCTGCAGCTCTCAGCCAGTGCTGCTCTGGGGCTGGGGGCTGCTGCTTTGCCTCACCCCTCCAGAGCAGAAATAAGGGGTGAAAGGAGGGGCCGATGGTTTGGGCACAGCCAAAGCAGCCGGGTACTGAGGGGTGAGGGAGGGGGCACGGCCCCAGCGCTGCCCGCCTGCCCCAGTCTGTGCTGTGGAGTTAGCAGTGTTACAGGCACCACCAGTGCTGTCCGGCTCTGTCCGTACTGCTGGCCCGACATGGGGGGAGCCCAGTCCTGGTCTTGGGGATGCCGCTATTTGGGGCTATTTTTAACCCTCTCCATGCTGAGCTGTCCTGATGCAAGGAGGTGTAGATGAAGGGGCCGCACTCCTGCCAAGAGGCCGTGTCCCTCCCTGCAGGGCTTGAATTTCTATCCCGACTTCAGACCCACGTTTAATCCCCTGCTCTTGGCCAATAACGCTTTGGCTAAATTAGGTAAAATGAGCCTGGTGCCAATGAGCGGGGCCGGATTTCCACCAGGGAGCTGATAGGCTGCTGGGGCTGGGGGCCAACGGCTGGGGGCACGAGGACACTACAAATTGGGGAGCCAAGGAGTGTCTGGGGGCTGCTGGTGCAGGAGGTGGTGACTCCCTGCGGGAGGAGAGCAGCAGAGATGGCGTCGATGGTAAGTGCTCCAGTGGTGCTGGGGTGAGCCGTGGCTGGGCCAGAGGTGTTGGGCACCGTGATGTGGGGCTGCCAGGCACCTCTATGGGGCGATGGCAGAGGGACGATTCCTGCAGGCTGGCTGTGGCGGAAGGCAGAAGGGATGTGGGGGCAGCGGGACATGTTCCCCATGGCGTATATCCCCCTATGGGACGCGTACCCCTATGAGACATGCCTCAGGGAGGGATTGCGCGGCTGCCTGGAAGTAACTGGTGCATGGGGTGATCAGAGCTGGATCTGGGCTATGCGAAGGCGCTGAAAGCCAAGCGCTGGGTCATGCGACACCTCTGTGGCCCCAGACAGCCCTCGCCTCCAGGAGAAACTCGATCTGGGGCAAACAGGTGCCCGCTCAGCACTGCTCCCTATAAGGGGAGTTGAGGAGAGTTCAAAAATAGTGTCGCGTGTCTGGGATGCCAAGGCAGCATGGCGGCCCCTGCGTCATGGACCCCCGGTGGGCGGCTGCATGGGGCTTGAGGCAGCTGAGCTGCAGGGCTGCCTGAGGCCTTGGCTCACTCAGGGGACAGCCACGTGCTGTAGAGCTGAGCTGGACAAAGGCTTTGCAGCTGTGCCGGGAGGCTGAGGCTTTGCACTGTGCCAGATACTGCTGCAGACACCTTTATGCTGCTGACCCTGGGCAGGGGCTGTGCTGGCAGGGCAGGGGTGCATGGGGCAGGAACTGACCCCTTCTCCCTGTGCCTTACAGACAGACCAGCAGGCAGAGGCCCGTGCCTTCCTCAGCGAGGAGATGATCGCTGGTGAGCAGGGAGAGCAGCCGGGCCCCATCCTGACCCACGCCATTGCCTGAGTCCCAGCACTGACCAGTCTTCCCTGCAGAGTTCAAAGCTGCCTTCGACATGTTTGATGCGGACGGTGGTGGGGACATCAGCACCAAGGAGTTGGGCACGGTGATGAGGATGCTGGGCCAGAACCCCACCAAGGAAGAGCTGGATGCCATCATCGAGGAGGTGGACGAGGACGGTGAGCAGCTTCCATGGGGGCGGGGGGTGGCTTGAGTGCACGGCCTGACCCGCATCGCGCTCCCTCCCCACAGGCAGCGGCACCATCGACTTCGAGGAGTTCCTGGTGATGATGGTGCGCCAGATGAAAGAGGACGCCAAGGGCAAGTCTGAGGAGGAGCTGGCCAACTGCTTCCGCATCTTCGACAGGTGAGGGGGGCAGTGCCTGCTGGCACCTGTCCTTGGTGGCGAGCAGGGCCGCATCCTGCCGTTACTCTCCCACAGGAACGCTGATGGGTTCATCGACATCGAGGAGCTGGGTGAGATTCTCAGGGCCACCGGGGAGCACGTCACCGAGGAGGATATAGAAGACCTCATGAAGGATTCAGACAAGAACAATGATGGCCGCATTGACTTCGATGGTGAGCGGCAGCCCTGACCCTGCAGCTTGCTCAGCCCCTTTGGGCTGCGTGTCTGGCACAGCTGGATCTGATGGTGCCGCTTTCTTGCAGAGTTCCTGAAGATGATGGAGGGCGTGCAGTAAGGGATCAGACATTCCTTGGGCCGGCTGCGGCAGCCAGCCCTGCTCCTCTGCCCAGGAGTGGCCCCGCTGCAGCACCTGGCCTCGCTGCTCACCCGCTGGAGCCCTGCAGCAGCTTGTGCCCCTTGGCCGGCGGCTGAGCTTTTCCTTGACTCTGACAGATGTGGTTTATGGATGAGCCTCATTAAAAGGGGAAAGGCTGAGCTGCCAGTATGGGAGTGCCTGGGGGGGCTGTGGCACTGTGCCCCATGCAGGGGGACATGGGGAAGTGTGCAATGCCGTGCCATAGCTTGTACCAACCAGCCTGACCTGCGAGCGTGTGAGCAGCGGTTCCCATGGGCTGCTGGGTGGGCGCCAGCCAGCGCTGAGCTCAGAGTTTCCATCAGGAGCACTCGCTTCCCACGACAGCAGCAGCAGGGAGCACAGCCCTGTCCTCCCATGGTCCCAGCAGGCAGCACTGGGAAGTTGCTTCTGCTCACTCTTGGCAGGATGTGTGACGACGCTGGATTTTGGAAAGGGAAAGGGGGGAAAAGGGGGGAGAAGGGGGACAAGCATTGCTGCAGGGTTCTGATGGAAAGGATGGGGTATCCTATCAAATAAAGTAGGGGGGCTTTTGCCCCCCCCCCCCCCCCCAAGACAGCAGCCACCCCTCTGCACATGGATTAAGGCAATGCTGGAAAAGCCAGCCTGGTCTGTGCCAGCTCTCCCTGGGGACTTGCGTCTCTGTGCAGCCTCCGCAACTGGGGAGGAGCACAGCCACAGGGGCGCCAAGAGCAGAACATCTCAGGGCCAGGGCTCACAGGTCCAGGGAACACCAGTGCCTGTGGGAGCAACGGGACAGGCACTGTGCAGGACCCCGGCTCAGGACCCATCATCCTGCAGAGCCAGCGAGAAGCTGAGTCCTTATGGCACAGGATGGCACCAGGGCGAGGGGCTGCTTCCAGCTGCAGGGCACGGGGGGTGTGCATGGCCACCCAGACTGCGCTCTGCAAGGCAGCGGCGGGGCACCGACAGCTGGTGCTGCAATTGGGGAGCAGCGCTGATGGCCCCCAGCTGCGCGAGGAGCGGCACAGGAGGAGCGCGGAGGTGCGGGAGCTCAGTGTCGGTAAGGGTCCATGCAGTGGGCAGAACAGGGACTGAGCAGAGGGGCTGCAGCACGCTCAGCATCTCCATCCTGCAGGGCTGCAGAGTGCACTGCTGGCGTGGCTGCGGCAGGCAGCGGGCCCTCAGGAGCGGCGAGAGCTGGAGCGGCTGTGGGTGCTCTTCCTCTCTGCCCTGGAGCTTTTCCTGCAGGACCTGTGCTGCGCCCACCACCTCTGCAGCATCTTCTCCCCAGGGGTGGGTGGTGTGACCCCACTGCGCACTGGGCTGGGGGGGTGGCGAGGTGGGGGTCCTGAGCTGCCCCCAGCCCCCCTATGCCTGGAGGAGGAGATAGAGCAGGTGAGGGCAATGCTGGTGGAGATGGAGAGCACGGCCAACATCCCACTATGGACAGTGGAATCCATGCATGCAGTGGGGCCAGAGGAGGGCACAGCCCCCATGTCCTGCAGGCCAGGGCCTGGCACCGAGTCTTGCTGCAGGGTGCTGTGAGCTGTGGGCAGGAAATGCAGGGCTGACTTGGCTCAGGAGGATGGGACCCCATGTGCCCGGAGAGCCTGCAGGGCAGCAATAAAGCCCCACACTACCTGATGTGTATTTGCGTCCTTCCATCCCTCCCATCTATCCTGCAGTCCCCATAACACAGCACCGCAGGTAACCCAGCTGTGCAATGCATGTAAGCAGATGGAAGAACCTATAGATGTGTATTTATTTATACATTAACCGTAGGTCGCACTCCAGAATTAAGTTAAAAACAGCCTATAATACAGAAAGGCGCAGCAGACAGGGGCAAGGGGGTGGTGTGGTGGGGGTCAGGTCTCCTGGCTCTTAGCCTGCTTGCTGTACATCTCCCGCAGGTACTTCTTGTAGGCTGTAGGGAAAGGAGATGGAGGCTGAGGTTGGAGCCAGGGCTGTGCCACTGCACAGCTCGAGGAGGATCCTCGGGACACTCACCAGCCTGGTTCTTCCACAGCTCTGCAGCATGCGTGTTCAACGGGCTGTCAATATTGGGCTCTGGGGACAAGGGCAGGGTCAGAATGGGTCAGAGGTGTCCACGGACCCCACGCCCAGCACACCCACCTGCCAGCAGGCTCTGGATGGACAGCAGGATGGTGCGCACGTCATACAGCGCCGACCACTTCTCCTTCAGGATGTCGAGGCAGATGTTGCCCTGAGCGTCCACGTTGGGGTGGTAACAGGGCGTGAGGAAGCGCACCGTGGGTGCGGTGTAGGGATATCCGCTGGGGAACTCCAGGGACAGTTTATAGCGCAGCTCCTCGTAGGCCTGCGGGCGGCAGTTAGCGGGGTGGGGGACCGGGAGGGAGGGGGGGGGGGGGGCGCGTCGTGCGGTGCCGCGCGAGGTCTCACCGTGCCCGCCGCGCCGTCGATGGTGCCGATCCAGCGGAAGAGGTTATCGGACTCGGGGAAGGCGGAGATGCCTTTGTCGCCGGACATCTGCGAGGCAGAGCCATCAGCGCCGGCCCGGCCCGCACCGCCCCTCTGCCCCCGGCCCCACTCACCATCAGCGCCACCAGCTCCTGCTGCAGCCTGCGGGGACAACGCGTTACGGGTCGCACCGGCACCCGCGGGCGGGGCAGCCCAACCGCCTCCGGCCCCCGGCCCGGCCTCACCTCTTCCCCACGGAGCCGCGGGCGGCCGTGGCTCCCGCCTCGGCCCCTTTGCGGGCGGCGGCGCTGGTCACGGCGGCGGGGTCGGTGTTCTGCGAGGCCATGGCGGTTCCGGGCCGCTCCCTCGTGCTCTCGCTCGGCCGCTTGCTAGGCTGGACTCGGCTCGGCCCGCTCCCGGTGTGGCTCAGCTCCGATCCCGGGTCCCGGCCCCGCTTCCCCTGCCTTCCGTTCCGCCCCCGCTCCCGCACTCCGTTTGAATGTTTCAAACTCGCGACGCCTCCGCCAATCAGCGCGCACTTCCGCTCCCGCCAGCCAATCGGATACAGCCAAGAACGCGGCTGCTACGGAAACGGCGGGTAGACCCGGAAGAGGCAGGACAGCGCATGCGCGAAAGACCCCCGACCCCCCCCCGGTCTCAGTGGGCCCTTAAAGGGACAGTGGCGTGCCCCCCCCCCCCGCCAGCAGGCGTGGAAACGGGTGCGAAGCAGTGGCTTTTATTGTGGGGCCGGGTGCAGGTCTGCGGGCTCGGGATGGCCTTCGGGAGGACCCTCAGGAAGGGCCTCGGGGGGGATCTCAGGGGGCGGCGGTGGGTCCCCCCCATTGCGAAGCGTCTCCATGTACTTCTGCATCTTCTCCGTCATCCAGGCAGGTGGGACGAAGGGCTTCAGCTCCTCCAGCCGCAGGTCCACCGAGTCCCTGCGGGAGAGCGGGGTGAGTGCAGGTCACAGGCTCTTGGGGCAAGCGAGGCCTCACGGGGTCCCCAGCACGGGGATCCATCTGAGTGAGCCCACTGTTTGCAGGGCCCGGGGCCTCACCTGTAGTCATCGGTGGCCGCCAAGTCGCGGATGTCCTCTTCCAGCAGGAGGTAGGCCTGCAGCAAGGCGAGACACGCGCTGTGCTTCTGCTGGGGTCTGCGGTGCCCGCAAGGCAGCTCTACCACCCCATCCCTGCGTTCCTGGCTCTCGCGCCTGCCCGAGCCCCGGGAGCAGCAAACGTCTCTTGGCCGAGGTGCCCGAGCCCTGCCTCTGCCTGTCCTGCCACGTGGCCCTGCCCGTGGCGTGCTGCCTGCCTCTCTGCTCCTCCGCCCCTGTCCGACCTGAGCGGGTTTCCGCACAGTTCTTGGGCTGCAGCGGGCACAAGCCCGGGCGTACTCACCATCTTGCCCCCAGTGGCCCTCATGTGCTGCTGCTCTGCCAGCCATTGCTTATCCTGCGGGTCGGCTGCGTACTGCAATAAAGCAGCAAGGACCTGGCTGAACACAGGACACAGACCTCCCACCTGGACCCCCCTCCTGTGGGGCACAGCCCATTCCAGTGCTCTGCTGCCAGCACCTCACCCCCGCAGCGTGGTGCTAGGGGCTCCCAGAGGGAGGGCTTAGCCCTGCCTGCTCTCCTCTCAAACAAAACCCTGACTCTAGGCAAAACCAGCACCTGAGATGCTGTGCTACCATTAACTTATGTTTTAGTGTGCTGGCCAGGTTGTGTGTACGTGTTCTAAGACAACAAATGGGATGTGGGGAGGAAAAACCAAGCGAGCCAAAGCACGCGCTCCCAGTTCCCATCACAAACTGCTTCTGAGCAAACCCCAAAGGAGGAGGCATCCTGCCGTGGTATCTGACCTTAAAGAGGTGGGGATGCTTGATGTAGAGTCGCCCTCTTGTTCCTCCCATCCCGAGAGCTCTGAAAAAAGAACACAAGGGGGTGTTACACTGGGGCAGAGGGGCCCTGCAGCAGAACGGGGCACCTCCTCTCCTCCCAAGACCCCAGCCCTTCCTACTGCTTTCGAGGCAGAGAAGTGAAGTGATGGGAGGAGTCTTACGGGCTCCTGCCTGGGAGACACCACCCTCCATCAACAGGGCCATTCCTTACTTGTTTGCTCGAGATCCCAGCACAAAGGTTGTGGTTTCAGTCAGTCGGGATGGATCCCACTACAGAGCAATTGGAAAAGGGGCAACATTAGAAATGAAGCTGGTGCCAGCCAATGCTCCATGAGCCTCAGCTCTCTGATGGGGAACCTTAAGAACTGCCCCCTGATTTGGGAAGGAGGGAGGTAGCCACAAACCTCTGGATTGCCACAGAGGAAGGAAACTGCATCACTTTGGGCTGGTCTAAGCTGTTCCCCTTGTGGGAAACACTTGTGGGATCCTCCTGGCTATTACTAAGGCTCTCCCCATGTCTCCTAACAGCTGTACCACACCACAGAGCTACAGTGTCTGGAGGAAGCAAGCAAAGGCTTCCAGGCACTGTAAAGACTCAGCAGGGTAGGGCACAACTTAGGACTGTCCTGTGCTGCCGCTGCAGGCAGGGCTCTGCTAGCGGAAGGGAAGGGAGGAGAGGGTGAGCCCAGCAGCAGCAGCCAGCCAATACCTTTGGTCCATCCCTTCTCACAGGCTCAGAGACTTTGAGCTTCCACCTGAAGGGAAGGAAAGTGAAATGAGAATAGGTCCTAGAAAGATCAATGCAGACAGAAACCTCCCAGTGGCAGGAATCTGAGCTTGAACCCTTCCAGATCCACCCTCTCCCATTTTCCACCTCGCTCTGGACCCTCATCTCTGCTGTGTTCCCCGCTACCATCTGTGTCACACACAGCTCACTGAATCATCCACCCGGTTCTGTGCATCCCGTGGCCCTGTTTAAAGCTGTTTCCTGGAAGGCTTTCACCTCCTGTGACTCAACCTCAGCCAAAACTTTCTTGCCCTCTGACATCTCTCCCTGCACCTCTCTTGTGCAGGGGGAAGGAGACCACAGGTTTTGGTGCCCCTTACTTGAGCCAGTTTTGCTTCCCGCTGCCCCCTGAAGCACAGGAAGCAGCTTGAGGCCAATACTCACGCAGACATGCCTGAGGCCCCACGATCATTTGACAGGCTCTGTCCTGGAGGCCGTCCCTTTCTCTGCATGGAAGAAATCCTTCAGTCATTCAGTAGTGCAGTTAGAGAGGACCCTTTTAATTATCTGTTCCCTCCTACAGAAGCAGCTATTTTTACCAGGAGCACAATACCAGCATGAGAGCAAGCAACTCTGAGCCTTCACAAAAGACATTCACACTTGCACATGCTCATACTGTGGTAATAACCAGGAGCAAGAAACAGGTCTCCCAAAAGCATAAAATCTCCCATGTGGAAAACCCTCCTACCTTTTTGGGAAGGGGGCTTCCTCGACGATTCAATTCCTCATCTATCAGTCGGGCACGCTGGAAGAGGAATGGTGGGAGGATGGAGACGAGCCCTTCTCCCATCCCAGTCAGGCAGGACCCCATGCACACAGCTCACAGCTCTCATTTGCTGACTCAAGGCAGAGAGCACAAGGGCACAGAGAAACTCTGCAGCCACCCCATAGCAGTGTGAAGCACTCAGATGCTGTGCTCGTGGTCTGCATTGATCTGTAGGTTACTTTTTCCCACAAGACTAACATTTCCCAGCTCCATCTCCTCACTTGCACAGTTAATGGATAATTCCAACCCAGTCATTCTATTCCTCCCAGCTATAACAAATCATTTAATCTTCTGGGAACAATAACAACTTTTACCTTTGGTCCCATCTGCTCATGGGGCAACCTGGACACAACTTTTTTGCCATCAGAGAACAGCAGCTTGGCCTGCAAGAAGAAAAGGAAGGTTACCTGATTCTGGGTGGAAAGGGGGTCTGCCAGCAACCCCTGCTTCACCCTGTGACAGAGGATCTGTGTGCAAAGGCACCTGTGCTGATAGGAAAGCCCCAGGCCACGTGAAATGTATAAGCCACATCTAAGGATCAAACTCTTTGTTGACAGCTGGCCACTACAGACTCTAAAGATTTGGGTATATCTGCCCCCAAGCCTTGTCCCAGAAATAGTTTCAGAGCACTTTCACGTGTGCTTGTGCCCACCTGCTCCAGGCAGCTCCGACACGTCTCCTGGATGAGCTGCTCTGGGTCCACCTCCTCCCCAACGTTGTCACGCACATTGAGTGCTGCCTTCTGGAAAAACTGGGGAAGGAGCAGCAAGGTGTCAGCAGCCAGGTGAGCTCTGGCCTGGGTGCAACGCCCAGCTCCCCTGCTGCACCCAGAGCAGGGTGTCCAGAGCCGGGCCCTGGCTCCCAGTCCTCTGAGGCGCTGTGGCTGTGCCCTGTACAGCTCACCTTCATGTACTTATTGAAGACGCCCCGGATCTCCTCGTTGATGCTGGGTTGCAGCACCGCTCGCAACAGATCCATGGACACGACCGGGTCAGTGAAGCTGTGGGAGCAGACGGGGAGTCAGGCGAGGTGCTGGCACCGGCCCGGCAGCCCCACTTCGCTCCCCGCAGGCCCGGCCCGGCTCCACCCCTGCGCAGCCCGCTCCCGGGGTCCCAGCCCGCCCGTACCTGGTGGTCATCTGGGAGCGCCGGCCGCGCCGCTGCACCTGCCGATGCTTGATCATGATGTTCCATGGGCTCTGCGGGACACAGCCGTCAGCCCCGAGCCCGCCGCCCGCCCACTCGCCCGCGCCGCCGCCTCCCGCCCGCCTCACCGTGCCGCCCGGCTGCTCCTCGCCGCCGCCCGGACCCTCCTCGCCCGGCGGCCCGGACTGCTGCTCCCCGTCACGGGCGGCGCCCATCGCGCCCCGCTCCCGGCCCGCGGCGCCGCTCCCGGAAGCGCCGTGCTCATTACGTCATCGAAACGCGACCCGCGGCGCGCGCCGGAAGTGGCAGCGGCTTCCGGTGCGGGCTGCGGCCCGGGGCGGCTTCCGGCAGGTGGGTTCGGCGGGGCGGTCCTGCCTGCTTCCTGCCCGCCGCCGCTTCCTGCCGGCCTCCTCCTCGCTGTGCTCCCCGCGGCCCAGCGCTGAGTACCGAAGCCCGGTTTCTCACCCCGTGTTCCCACTCGAAGTGTGGAGGAGGCACGGTGACTTCCCCACGCCTTGCTGGGCCCCAGTAGCGCTGCACAGCAGCGGAGGTTTTTCTGTTGGAATGACAATTGTAGGTTTCTTTGGTAGGGAAATCTGTTGTGTTGGTACTTGGATGCTTTCAAGCCAGTTATAAAATAAAACTAAACGAACTGGAATTCGGAAGGATGGGAAGCATCGGTTGTCTGTGACAGTCTTCCATTGCAAAAACCCAAACCAGCGATGCTCTCAGCAGCAGCACACAAACAGCAGTGTGACACTGCCCTGCTGAGCTCCTGGGGCACAGCTCGTGCTGCTGGGTTTGACCAGACCGGCCTCCGTGTGCTGCTCCATCGCTGTGCTCCAGCGCCAGGGGCACGGAGTTGCTTCCTGTTCACTGTTCCTGCACTGTAGTAGAACAGCCAAGTATGGAGGTGCAAACTGGGGACTCAAATCTGTGCAGAGCAGGGCCTGTGAAATTCACCTTACCAAAATGCTTATTTCTGTACACAAACATGCTTGTAAAACATTTGACTTCCTCATTCTCTAAATTGTGACCAACATTTGGATCTACAGAAGTGTAAATGTGCCGTAGTGACAGCTCTTTTCCAAAGGAACCTGGGGTTGCAGCAGAGCAGTGTGGCAGTGCCCTTGGAACTGCACGGTGGTGCCCCTGGGAGCTCGCAGTGGCTCTGGGAGCTGTGCTGTGCTGCTCCTTGGGTCGTGCCCTGAATCACTGCCACGCGCACCAGCTGAATTCATCCCGTGCCTTCGTCATTTTTGAGGTAGAAAGGAAGTAGATAGTAATCTGTGGTTAAAGACTAATGGAGATAATTGCACAGTTATCATCACCAGTGCCAGCAACACCTCTCCTGTGGGGTATTTGGAGGACAACGTCAGTGCCACCTGCAGCAAGTGCACCGCTGGGTACCGGTGTCTGCTCTTGCACCAGGCAGAGACCCACAAGAGACAGCACCCAACACCGTGCAGAGCTGCTCTGCATGCTGTGGCTTGGAGGGCTCTGGACAGCACAACGGGTGGCAGGGAATCATGGTGAGGTGGGTCTTGGGGGAGCTCTCACAGTGACACCACCGTGCTGAGATGTGGGGCACAGGGACTTCAGCGGATAGGGGCGGTTCACAGGGAAATAGCTCCAGAATTGAGTCATAGCCACGAGGAGTGGAAGAAACCTGTACTTCGAGCTCATTTCTTGCAGTAAGCCTTCTTCCCACGCAAGTTTGGTGGCATGCAGGCCCTGCACCTTCCCACTGCCGAGCACATGGCCCCCGTGCTGCCCATGTGTGGCCTTTGCCACCATCTGGATGAAGCTTTCTGGAGCAGGAGCTTTGCCTTCTGAGTTTTCAGAGTGGTGTGCACTTGCAGTGGTAGAGATGTTATTTGTGCAGGGCAAAGAGACACAAACATGGTGGCACACTGAATTCTTTGTTCACTCTCAGTGCAAGCCCAGGACAGGGGCTGGCAGCGTGGAGCTGAGCTGCAGTGCCTGCCTTGGGCAGCTCTCCTCCACATAGCACTGTAGTGCTCTGCGTTCTGTCTGCCAGGAGACATTTATTCCTGCTGGTTTTAAAGTACACTGACATTCAACCCTGCACAGGTGGAGCTGAGCTCCTCCAGGGCGATGGAGGGAGGGTTATCCCCTCCCTGCAGCTCCTTCACAAGCTCGTGGAACTGGGAAAGTGCCCCCGGGGGTGAACGAAGCTCTTTGACGTCATGAGCGCCCATTAAGAATTTATGGGCCGAGAAGCGGAGCAAAGGGAACCTCGAGGAGGGCTGACCGCAGTCCGGTGTTCCGGCGTCTCCTTCTGTCCCGCTGCTGCGGGTGCCCCACGGTGCACGCAGGACGTGGGAGGTGCCCGGGGCCGCCTCTCTCTTAAATCCCGGCGCTGCACCGGGCGGGCAGGGTGCTGGCAGCATGAGGGCGGGCGGTTGGCTCCTGCTCGGGCTGCTGGCCCTCGGCGCCCCGCTGCACGCCGCGCCCGCTGCAGGTGAGCACGGCCCCGCGGCCAGGGCGGCGCTGCGAGGTCGGTGAGGCGCGCTGTGCGGATGGCTCTGCTTTGCTCTTTGTGTCTGAGCACTTTCTGTGTGTTCAGACCTCCTAAAGCTTTGGGTTCTGCACAACGCTAAATGCCATGCAAGTTCGGTTCAGAGCACCCCGGCTGCAGACGCTTCTCTTGCTTTCTGTTACTTCCTTCTGACGCTGCTTTTCTGGCGCTGTTAGCTGGGACCGGGGCTCCCCATACCCGGAGCGCTGGAGGATGCAGCCCGGCTCTGCCCGGATGGGGCTGGTGCCAGGGGGGTTCTTTGCCTCGAGGCTGAACCCTGCTGAGGACAGAGCCCGCAGTGGCACCGGCACGCAGCCGCAGTGCTGGGGAGATGCTTCCTTCACCCCGACCTGTGCCATGGACTATATGCACGTTCCAGCCACGCTCCCAGCAGCCCCTCCGAGGCTTTCAGCCTGCGAGTGCATTTGCAAGAGGGGAAATTCCCATGAAAGAATCATCTTTCCTCCTTACTTTTCTTTTTCCCTCAAGAAAAATGGCCAACTTTCAAAGAAATGGAAATCACATTTCTTTCTGTACGAGCAGCAAGCTGATTTTAGAGCAGTGTTTAAAATTCTGCCCGTCTCCTCTTCCAGAGCACTCAACTTGCAGCTCACTACAAGTTGGGCTGTTTGATGTTTAAGCTCAGACTAGCAGGCAGTAACTGCTCAGTGTCAGCCAGACGTGCTGCTGCTCTGCAAAGAGGCGCTGGGGCCGCTGCACTGCGATGAAAATGTGTCTGCAGAAATACCTTCATCATCTCCTAAGTGCTCTCCTTTAGAAACTTGAATTTCTTTAGGTCTCGGATAAGTAGTGACTTGAAGCCTTTCGGCTTGCCAGCTGTCAGTGGCTGTGATGCCTTCCTTCCTAATGTTTTGGTCCCATTCCATTTTAGAGAGAAGCTGTGAGGCAGGCAATGTGTGTCAGCAGTGTGCTGTGCTATCTGTGTGTGTTTTCTTGCTATTGCTTAACAAAAAACCGTGTGCCCTTGCTTCACAACTATGCTCAGTGCCTTATTTATGCCCTGGTTAAATAATACGCAGCATCTTCATTTCATTTTGCTAAGAACTTGCTGCCGTCGGTGTTTCATCTTTCTCCATTTCCTCCATCAGGAAGGTGTAGCCCAGGGCTGCACGGAGCAGCAACCATCCTCCCTGTGACCAAGCCGCCGGTGGCGGTGCCAGCAGACACCCGATGTAGGCAGCAGGACGGCGCCCAGAGCCCATCTGTGCAGCAGCAGCCGGGGGCAGAGCAGGGCAGTGCAGAGCAGCACCTGCATGAGGAGCGGCCGGCGGTGAAACCTGAGCCTGAGAGTGGAGAAGGGAGCAGGGAGAAGCCAACAGCGGGCAGCACACCTACAGCGAGGGAAAAGCAAGAGATCGCAAAGAAACCCAGCGTGGGGAAGAAGCCAGGGTGTGAGGGGAATGGTGGGGCGGGGGAAAAGCCAAAGATAACGCCAGGAGCAATGGCAAAACCGGGGAGTGGGGGTGGGGGGAAATTGGAGAGTGGAGGGAAAACTGAGAGTGGGAAAAAGCCAGGGACTGGGGGAAAACCAGAGAGTGGAGAGAAACCCGTGCTGGGGGAGAAGCCGGAGGTGGGGGGAAAACCGGAGGCTGGGGGGAAGCAGGAGAGTGGGGAGAAACCCGAGTCGGGAGAGAAACCGAAGTCCGAGCATGGAGACGGTGAGGAGGGTGATGACAGTGATGACGACGATGATGACGATGACAGTGATGACGATGTTGATGAGAAAAAAGGGGATGAGGATGATGAGGACGATGACCATGATTATTACTATGGCTACAATGATGACGAGGGCTATGATGATGACAACAATGGTGATGGTAACGATGGCAGTGATGACTATGGTGGAAATGATGAGAATGACTATGGAGATGACGATGGATACGGTGACAGTGATGACTGAAGATTACAGTGCTCAAGATGGCAGCGATGCTGGCAGCAGTTGCCACAGTGATGCTCGGTGTGCAGGGCACAAGGTGTGAGGACAGCCCAGGGCAGGTGGGCACATGGAGCTGCCCCCAACCTCCCTTCACCTCATTCTGCCAGGGCCAGTCCTGTACACCAGCGCTGTTTTGGGCAGGACCTTCTATTTCCTAATAAATCCCACAGTGGACCACTTGTTCAACTCTACAAGCTGTCCCTTGTCACAGTGCCTGGCATCTCCAAGCCATCTGGGAGCTTGCAATGGATGTACCATTCCCAGCTTCTTCCATAAACCCAGAGATGGCCCTGACACGTCACAGCCTGGGTGAGCAGCCTGGTGTGAGGGCTCTGGGCAGGACGTGTGTGCTGACCTCAGAACCAGCTGGCTGCCATGGCACTTTTCTCCCACAGGGGCTGGGGGTACAACCAGGGTTCACCAGGAGACTGACACCGCAGGAACCAGCAGAGCTCATTGCAGATGGGCTTTAATAGTAAGAAAGAAGTACAGAGACCCCCATGCCCAGTTCTGAGCTGAGGGTAGAGGGGTGGATTTGGGGTGGGGGATGATGGGTGCTCGCTCTGCAGTCGATGGATGAGTCCATGTCCGGCTGCCCGGCTATCTGACACGAGGCTGCACAAGTGGGGTCCTTGGTCCAGGTCCAAACAGAGGCTAGATGAACCCTGGGGAGGGATAGGAGTGCCCTAAGCCTTTGGCACACTGGGCCATCCCCGAGTTTGCTGGTCATGGTGCAAGGGTGTTCTCTGCTGTGGGGACACAGCATCCCAGGCCCTCCCCGTAGCCCCGTCCCATACTCACCTGCAGCCACCAGCCGGGCCCAGAGGCAGCAGAGCCCCAGCAGCAGCAGCAGCGACAGCACCCGCATGATGCAGGGATGGCAGTGTTGAGGCCACGTCGAGTACAGGCAGGGCTTTAAATCCTCCCCAGGACAGGGGCTGGTGCCAATGACCGTGTCCCTGCCACAGCTTCGTCCAAGCGTGACCCTCACATCCAGGGACTGGTGCTGCTGGACACAGCAGGCAGGGAGCATGGAGGTAGGGGATAGGGGCTGGCTGCCTTGCTTTGGGCTCTGAGCAACCCCAAGAACTGAGCTGTGCCATGATGTGCTGCAGCGCCCAGCATGCCAGGGATGAGTATGGGGCCAGGTGGGCAGCGGGGCTGGGGACCCCACTTGGGGCTGGGCACTGCAGGGCAGGTGGAGGAGGCTCCTGGGCCAGGCGGTGTGGAGCAGCCCGTGGTGCCCTGGCAGCTCTCAGGGCATTGTTCTGCCACCAGGAACAATTGCTGGCTCCTGAGGGACGTCCTGTGACTGGACATGGTCCATAGCCTCGTTTTGCCCGAGCCTGGCTCTGTGGCTGGGGGCTGAGCTCAGCTGGTGGCCACCAGCCCCCCACTCTGGGGTGCCGGCGGGTCCCAGTGCTGAGGATGGGGATTGGAAACGGTGTGGGAAGCCAGGATGGGGGCCTGAGTGCCTGTCACACTGTGCTGGAGCTGCCTCTCACCTCCTACTCCATCCTCAGCCACAGCTCTGAGCTGATCCTCAGCACAAGCCCTGCAGTGACAGCTCAGGTCCCGGCTCTTCCCACTGAAGCCCCCCAGCACTGCAGCCGTGCTGTCCCAGGAGCTGCTGCTCCACCATATGCAGGACACAAAGTGTGGGCATGGCAGTGCTGGGGTTTCCCCTGCAGCACCAGGTGCTGGCAGCAGGATTGCTGTGTCAGGCTGTGCAGGCAGGCTGCTGGCACGTGTGTGTGTGCGTGTGCGATGCCAGCTGGGCACGTGTGTGAGCGTGCAAGCCACGCTCTGTAAGCACATACACGCATGTGCACAGCCCGAGCTGCTTATGTGCTGTGTGCCCAATGAACCGTGCACACACGTGTGTGTGTGTGCTGTCTGAGCTGCCTGCATGCACAACAGCACGTTTGCTGTGGGGAGGGGAGCAGCCGGGTGCAATGACATCGCTCCTTGCCCCTGCCCAGTGTGGGCTATGGGGACAGACCCTCCCCGCTTGTGTCCTCCCCAGGGAGAGTCGGTGCTGATGGGTTCAGTGCGGGGCCAGCGGGCGTTGCTGCACTGCAGCACCCACTCTGCCCTTGGCTCTGCCCTGCCATGCCCAGGGTGGCACAGCCCTGTGGCCTGGTTCCTGCCACCCTGGGAGGTGCCACATTCCTGGGTGCTCTCTGAGCTGGCCCGATCGCTATTTCTGCTAAGGTGGAGGTCTGCCCAGCACTGCTGTGAGTCAGGCCGAGTGTCCCCAGGGCAGGGCAGGATGGGGCTGTCCGTGCAGCTCTGCAGCTCTGGGCATTCCCCTGTGTGGTTCCCAACTTCTCCCTGCCCGGAGCCCCCTGGTGCTGTGAGCCCCAACGTCCCCCACTCGGCCCACTGGACAGAGGGGGCCATTCTGGAATATGATGTCGGTGGTTGTAATGACTGCTTGGGTAGGTGAGGTACTGCAGAGAGATAGTGGTGGAAAATTGTAGCCCTGTGGATTTTGGTTCTGTGGCCCTGCCCTCCTGCTGGGTGGTGGGCTGGAAGGTCCTGTGCAACTGGGGGATTTCTCAGATAGCCCAGGATAGTGGGAGAGGCGTGGGCTGAGCTGCAGTGGTGGGGAGGTGGGGGCCATCCCATCCCCAGCCTGTGCCACTTCTCTGGTATCCTGTGCCCAGACATTGCTGGGGGTCTCAGTCCTCTGAGATTTGGGGGAAAGCTGCAATGGGGCAGAGGCATGTGGGTGGCACCTCCCTCTGGACCTCACCTGGGTCCAACTTTCCTGCCTCTCCCCGCAGAGCTTTCCTCTTCCTTGACTTCCCCATGGGACAGTAATTACAACAGTAATTAGGAAGACAATTATTCCTGCTGAATGGGAAGAACTTAATCTGCTTCTCTCTGCCTCTGCTGGTTTCACCTCACGCACACCCACGTGCACCAGGTGCTGCTGGGTGCTGGGGTGTGTGCACTGCCCCGGGTCTGTCCTGTTGGTGTCTGCGCCAGGGCTGCAAGGAGCTGCAAGCAGGTGGGGGGCAGTGTCCCCATCCCAATTCCATCCCAATTTCCACCCCCTTCCCCATTCCC